>NC_052159.1:85538875-85861575 GCF_902713615.1 Scyliorhinus canicula | reverse complement strand
ATATTCATACTGTGGGGTGAGAGAATGAAAGATGAATCATAACCACAGAAACTAAGTGAAGAGATTGCTAATAGCCACAGAAACCAAGGGAAAGTGTGCTAGCAGCAGACCCCAGAGAGAACAAAAGATGTAAAAGGTCAAACAGCAGAGAAATTAACATCAGAGGGTAAACTGTGACAGATGTAGATGTGGGGGGGAGGAGAAGGGGGAAGCAAAGGGGAGAAAGGGTAAGGAAAGGGGGATAAGATGGGGGGTACATATACATAAAGAAAGACAAGAAAGAAATGGTAAAATACAGTTAAAATGAAATGGGATGAAAACAAAGGGGTCGAGCTGGGGTAGAGCTAATCATCTGAAGTTGTTGAATTCGATGTTCAGGCTGGAAGGCTGCAGCGTGTCTAACCGGAAGATGAGATGTTGTTCCTCCAGTTTGCGTTGAGCTTCACTGGAACATTGCAGCAGGCCAAGGACAAACATGTGGGCATGGGAGCAGGGTCTTGTGTTGAAATGGCAAGCAACAGGAAGGTCAGGGACCTGAATGCGCACAGACCGAAGGTGCTCAGCAAAGCGATCACCCAGTCTGCGTTTGGTCTCTCCGATATAGAGGAGACCACATTGGAAGCAGCGAATGCAATAGACCAGATTGAAAGAGGTGTAAGTGAAACGCTGGAATTAGTATTTTGGGCCTATTACAACACATTACTGATAGCCGTGATGCGGAGATGCCGGCATTGGACTGGGGTGAGAACAGTAAGAAGTCTTACAACACCAGGTTAAAGTCCAACAGGTTTGTTTATAAAATTCCAGCTCCAAAAGCTAGTGATTCGAAACAAACCTGTTGGACTTGAACCTGGTGTTGTAAGACTTATTACATTACTGATGCTCTCTCACATTCTACTCTCCACTAATCAAGGTTATTCAGAACTCTGGTGCCTGTGGCTTCACTCGAAGCAAATCCTGTTTCCCTATCGCCCCTGTGCTCGCTGGCCTCCATTGGCTTCCAATCAAGCAACAACTTGATTTTAAAATTCTAATTTTCCCGTTCAAATACTTCCCTGGTCTCACCCCTCCCATACCTTTAATCTCTTGCAACTCCACAACCCTCTGACACATGTGTGCTTATCTAATTCTGACATCTTGAGCATCCTTGATTTTGGTTTCTCCACCATTGGTGTCTGAAGTCAATTGTTGCTTTATAATGCTCCTGTGAAGTATCTTGGGACATATTATATTAAAGAGGCTAGATCTATACAGGTTCTTGTTTCTCTGCTGAACCACTTTCTACCTGAATGCAGGTTACTCCTGAAATGCTGACTTGACTACAAGAAACAAAAATCTGCTGCAATTACTGGCACCCATCAAAGACCTTAACAAGCATGTGAAAACAGGTATAAACTTCAGCTGATAAGGTAATCTTAGATAAACCTTGTTCTGCAAAAAGTAACTGTGGGATACATTGTGGGATGTAAGGAGCCTCTTTTATTGTTGTTAAAATAAGTTTAAATTGTGCAATGGTGTTTAATTCTAATGTAGATCTTTTTGGTCTGGTATGTAATAAATGATTGTTTTCTTTAAAGAGCATGGTTTATTAACCAAAATTTCTTGAGAAAAGAATAAGCAAATATAACATCTAATTATGTGGATGCTAAAAGGTATTTCACCCAAATTAAAAAATAACAACACATTGAGCTTTGTGTCCGTACATAACACTATAACACTCTGCTCTAACCTATGCTCATTGCCACCAATGTTCCCCAATGTTCCAGTGGCAACTTGCAAACATTTCTATTTTTTTTCAAGTGAAATGGTAGTCCTTTTGTCTGCCAGCCACATATTGCACAGTTGGAAATGACGACACTAACTCTTCATGGATTTTCCTTAAATTACAGTGATCCTTTTCCACTGGCACTGACTTTAGTTCCAGGACCATATTTAAGGTAAGTTAGAATCTGTCTTAAGCAATGTAACAACAAGAGAATATCAAGTCTTGAAAGAACATGTTGCAATAATACCAATTGGTCAAAGAACTTGAATGAGCCAGATCGGCACCCCCAGGCTATCTGAATTGAGCAAAACTCTGCTATCCTCAAACACGTTACACGATATGCCAAACAGCTGTCAAGCCATCTTCTCAAGAGTTCTTTTTCTAAATTGGGACCATATGCACCTATGCCGTTTTAATTCAGTGATTCACTTATATTGCATTAATGACCTAGATCCACTTACACAACAACATAAATGAAATCCTTTTGGTTGCTATACTAATGATTGGTACTTATGGACTCTTATCAGCCTACTTGAAGGTGCGGAGGGACTGATTTCAGAAAATGCAATACATGACCTTTCCACCCACCCGAATACAGCACTCTGTAAAATCCAGCCGTAAAGTTGGGCTTTGCATTTTGAACATAAAATCTCAACCATGGTGACTGCAGAACACTAAGTTTGCAGATATACAGAGGGACAGGTAGTATTGAGGAAGTACAGGGGCTGCAGAAGGACCTGGGCAGGCTAGGAGAGGGCAAAGAAGTGGCAGATGTAATACAATGTGAAAAGGTGTGAGGTTATGCGTTTTGGTAGGAAGAATGGAGGAATAGACTATTTTCTAAATGGGAGACATAGAAAAAAGAAAATAGGTGCAGGAGTAGGCCATTCAGCCCATCAAGCCTGTACCACCAACCTGCAGGAACTGGAGGTCTCACTTGGGTTGGAGGAAGTGATGAGGCACATCAGCTCAATGCAGTCTGGAAATGCTCTGGGCCTGGACAGATTTCCAGAGGAATTTTATAAAAAGTTCACAAGGGAGCTGGAGCCTCATCTAATGGAAATGTTCAATGACTCGTTAGCCCGGGGGAGTTTCCACCCACATTGGCACAAGCTTCGATTTTGCTAATTTTGAAAAAGGATAAGGATCCTTTTGGTCTTATCGGCCTATATTATTATTAAATACAGATGCAAAGTTTCTGGCCAATGTGCTGGCAACACGCTTGGAGGATTATTTGCCGAGGGTGATAGCAGAGGATCAGGTGGGGTTCATGAAGGGTCGACAGTTGAGACCAATATAAGGAGATTATTGAATGTAGTGATGACGCTCCCGACTGGTCTGGAATCGGAGGTAATAATTTCCATGGAGACAGAGAAAGCATTCGACTGGTTTGAATGAGAGTATTTTGACGCATTGTGCCAGTCGGGATTAGAAAGGGGTTCGTTCGCTGGATTAGGCTGTTGTCTCGGACCCCGATGGCTAGTCACTAACACAATACGTTTGAGGTATTCCCGTTTGCACAGGGATACAAGGCAGGGATCTCCACTCTCCCTGTTACTTTTTGCATTGGCAATTGAGCAATTGGCCATCGCGCTAAGGTCATCAACAGAGTGGAGGGGTATAGAGTGTGGAGGTATGGAACACCGGTGTCCCTGTACACGGACAACTTGTTATATGCGTATGAGTAGGATTATGGAGATGCTGAGTAAGTTTGGCCCTTTTTAGGAGTGCAGACTAAACGTAGGGAAAATCAAGTTATTCCCAGTAAGCTCCCAGGGACAAGGAAGGAGCCTGACCGTTTCAGCTGGTCAGGTCGAGTTTTGGGAAATGGTAATATGGGTAGCTCATAGCTGGGCTCTGCTGCACATGTTGAATGTGGCCAACCTGATAGAAGGGGTGAAGGAGTATTTAAAGATTATTGCTGGCAAGGTGGGTTCAAACCGTGAAAATGACGATCCTTCTGAAGTTTTAATTTATTTTCCAGAATCTCCCGATTGTTCTACCTAAATCTTTTTTGGGGGGTTATTGGGATGATTTCGGCCTTTGCGTGGACAGGCAAGGTGCCTCAGATCCAGAGAGCCTTTTCGCAAAGGGACAGGTGGTCGGGGGGATTGGCATAGCCAAATTTGATGAACTATTGGCGGCAGACGTCAAGAAGGATCGGAAATGGGTCGTGGAGGGAGGGTCAGTTTGGGTGTGAATCAAAGAAGTTTAGTGTATGGGGATAAGTCCGGTCTCCAATAACTATGAGCAGTTGATGGAGAGGGAGAGAGACAGGGCCTGGTTGGAGGAGGTAAAGTGGAAGTGAGGAGGAGGAGCTGGGTGGTGTGGAGGCCTTACGTAGGATAACCTCGACCTCCTTATGTGAGAGATTGAGCTTGATTCAATTTAAAGCAGTGCCCAGGGCACTTATTTCCATTTACAAAACCTTGCCGTGTGTAAATCAGCTGCCGTTTCTATCCACATAAATTGTAACTTTGCCTCGAAGAGGATTTAATTCAGAGGAACTGATGAGGCATTTTATAAAAATGCAGATTCTTTTTTTATGCTAATATGGTAAGCCAACATTGTGACCACCGCGTATTAGGAGGGGGAAACAAAACAAGCAAGACAAACAATTTTCTTCAATGCTGCAGTTGCTGTGGCAGTAATGTGAGGAAGCTGGCAATGTTTATCTGGGAGGTAGTTCATCCTTTCATGTGGGAAAAAATACACGAGAAGGAGCTAGACAAATATTCAAGGAGTGTTTTAGTGTTGTTGTGCAAGATTGTGCATGATTCAATTTTCCCACCCGAGGATGGTGTTTTCTTGATTTCTTTTTAAAATCCTGCTGGACAATAGAGGATTAATTCCAGAATGGCTTCAGTGTGAGTCTAACAATGTGCCGCACTAACAATAGGACCATTTTAATATTATGGATTTGCTTCTCGAAGGAAATCATTCTCGTTTGTGTTGAATTTCCACATTTAATAATAATAACCGTTTATTGTCACAAGTATGAAGTTAGTGTGAAAAATCCCTCGTCGCCACATTCCGGCTTCTGTTTGGGTAAGCTGGTATGGGAATTGAACCCACGCTGGTGGCCTTGTTCTGCATCACAACCCAGCTGTCTAGCCTGTTGAGCTAAACCAGCCCATTTATGATATGGGCATGTTCAGAAACAGCAGGATAAGCTGGCTGTGTAAAATTTCCATTTGGACTGAAGATTCCAATGTACAGCTGAGCTGAGAGTGCAGCCCTTATCCAACCTCTGGGCAACACGGTAGCACAGCGGTTAGCACAGTTGCTTCACAGCTACAGGGTCCCAGGTTCAATTCCCGGCTTGGGTCACTGTCTGTCTGGAGTCTGTACGTTCTCCCCGTGTCTGCGTGGTTTTTCTCTGGGTGCTCCGGTTTCCTCCCACAGCCTCATTATAAACAACCGACCCACCATACCGCCCTATATGCCCCAGTTAGGGTTAGGTGGATTGGCCATGCCCTTAGTGTTCAAAAAGGTTGGGTGGGGTTACTGAGTTACGGAGATAGGGTGGAGTAGTGGGCTTGGGTAGGTTGCTCTTTCCAAGGGCTGGTGCAGACTCGATGGGCTGAATGGCCTCCTTCTGCACTGTAAATTCTATGATTCTATGACGAAGACATACATGAATGGGTTTTTTCCAGAATTGGAGGACAGTTGCTAGGGGTGTTTAAGGGGGTCAGCGAACCACGTACATATGTTCTGGTGTTGTCTGAAATTGGCAAGATTTTGGGAGTCCTTATCGGGGACACTTTTGGAGATTTTAGGGGTAAAGATGGCCCTGAGCCTGTGGGTTGTGATATTCGGGGTATCAAATAACCCGGGAGTGCAGGATGGGAGGGTGGCTGATGGTTTGGCCTTTGTCTCCCTGATAGCCCGGAGGGGGATTTTGCTAGAGTGGCGGGCACTGGAGTGGGTGGCTCACCTATTGGAATTTCTGCATTTGGAGAAGATTGTGTTTTGTTTATAAAATGGAAAATGACTTGAATAAAAATATTGATTGAAAAAAGGCAGTTTTCCATTCTTACCGGTCACCAGACCCATTGCAATGTGGTTGACGTCTAAAAATGGTCTAACAAGTCACCAGAAGGCTTCACAAAAATCCCCATCATCATTGATGGGGGAGCCCAGTACATCAGTGCAAAAAAGACAAAACTGAAGCATTTGTAACTATCTTCAGCCAGAAATGGCAAGTGGATCCATTCCGGCCCCTTCCTGAGGCTCCCCAGCATCACAGATGCCATCTTCAGCCAATTCGATTCATCCCCCTCATACCACGAAATGCCTGAAGACACTGGATACTACAAAGGTAATGGGCTCTCAAAATACTCCAGCAATTGTACTAAACACCTGCCCTCCTGATAATGTGGAAAATTGATCAGGTATACCCTGTCCACAAAAAGCAGGACAAATCCAACCCGGCCATTTACTGCCCCATCAGTTACCTTCGATCGTCATCAAATTAATGGTATGTGTTGTCGAAAGTGCTATCAAACAGCACTGACACTCATGTCCCGATCTCATTACAACCTTGGTCCAAACATGGACAAAAAGAGCTGAACGCAAGATGTGATGCGAGAGTAACTGCTCTTCACATCAAGGCAGCATTTGTCAGGGGAGCCCAAGCACATCTGGATTCAATGGGAATCAGGTGGAAAACTCGCCACTGGTTAGAGTCATACCTGGTAAAAAGGAAGATGGTTATGGTTGTTGGAGATCAATTATCTCATGTCCAGGACATCACTGCAGGAGTTTCTTTGGATAGTGTCCCAGACTCAAACATCTTCAGCTGCTTCATCAATGACCCACCTTGCAGCATAAGGTAAGAATTGAGAATGTTTACTGATGCTTGCACAATGTTCAGCACCATTCACAAATCCTCAGATACTGAAGCAGTCCGTGCCCATATAAAACAGGGCTGATAAGTGACAAGTTACATTCACAGCACACAAGTACCAGGCAATGATAATCTCCAACAAGAGAGAATCCAACCATCTCCCTTGACATTCAATGACGTTACCATAGCTGAATCCACCATGATCAACATCTTGGGGGGGGGGGGGGTTTACCATTGACCAGAAAGTAAACTGGACCAGCAGTATAAATACTGAGGCTATAAGAGCAGGTTTGGGGTTGGGAATTCTATGGCGAGTGACTCACCTCATGTCTCCCAAAGCCCACCCTGCATCTGCAAGGTACAAATCAGAAATGAAATATTCTCCCATTCATGGCACGATGCCACAATGGTTAGCACTGCTGCTTCACAGTGCCAGGGACCCGGATTTAATTCCGGCCTTGGGTGACTGTGTGGAGTTTGTACGTTTTACCCATGTCTGTATGGGCTTCTTCCGGGTGCTCCAGTTTCCTCCCACAGCCCAAAGATGTGTAGGTTAGGTGGATTGGCCATGCTAAATTGCCGTTAGTGTTCAGGGATATGCAGGTTAGGCTCCGGGGATAAGGTGGGGTAGACAGAGAATGAACATGGGTGGAGTTCATGGGAACATCATGACCTGCAAGTTCCCTTCCAAACCATGCACAAACATATGAACAAACATACAAACAAACAAGGAACAAGAGGCCATTCAGCCCCTCAAGCCTGCACCTCCTAACTTGAAACTACACTGCCATTCTTTCACTGTCACTGGGTCAATATCCTGGAACCCCCTCCCTAACAACTCTGAGGGTGTACGTATACCACATGGACTTCCAGCGGTTCAAGAAGGCAACTCATCACCGCCTTCTCAAGGGCAATTAGGGATGATCGGGCTGAATTCTGTGACCAATGTTGGAACATTGCTATATTTACCCCACTGAATAAAGTTCCAATTCTAATTATTGTTCATCTAGGGGAAAAAAGGACTTCAATTCATACAGCACCTTAATGTATCTAATGAAAGTGCTTCATGTATACTTATGGCTTTGAAGGGCAGAGATGGTTATTTTGAAATAAATAAAATTCACATTGTAAACCATATGTATATACCACAAGACACTAAATGTCTGGAGGCTGGAAACATGCCAGTTATTGGACATCAGTAGTGTTCATGTAGAACAGCTTGAACCCAATACTGGATTACAATTACTATTTTTAAACTAGATTAGCAAAGGTCAGTGAAATGGAAGCTTCCCTTTGGATGTAAATTATGTAATCTCCTAAATCCTATTGACTGCTGTAATATAAACTATCTGGCCTCCAGGCCTACCTACAGCATTTTTAGATTGACAGAGCTTGAATTATGGAGGAGATTGACTAATATTTATGTATTACCTTTCATACCCTCAGAACATACCAAAACCCTTCAGAATCAATGAATGTTCACAGATAAACACAATAGCCAATTTACATTCACACAGTTCCACAAACAAAAATTAAACACCTTACCAATTCATCAGTTTCTCATGAAATTGACCAAGGCGTAAGTTAAGACAGGCTGTTAAGCGGGTTCATCTTGGTTCTCTGAGACTTCATTCCAGTGGTGTTGATAATTATTAGGCGCTCACCTTTCACAGCCCCTAACCTCCCACTACCCTTGTGCACTCATACCTTCCTGGTCAATGCCTGCCCTTCCACACTCCCGTGGCCCCTCATACCCTCAATGCAAACTCATGGCCTCTCCTCACCATGGACCCTCATACCTACTATGCCAACTCATACCCCCCCACACCACCACCCATGGGGCCCTTACAACCCCCAAAGCTGACCTAATTCCAACTTGTGCCAACCCATCCACCATCATTTGCTATACATACCATGCCAACTCATCCAGTATCCACCATGGGCTGACCTCAGAAGCCATGTTAAGATGAAATAAAATATAGTTCTAAATATCAATTACAACAATCACAAAAAAAATTCTCATTCATGAAAGCTCATTAAAATGTTAAAATCCCCTCAAATGCTCAATCCCTTATAAAAACAAACAGATTCATATGACAGAACCCCACATCAAAGACAATTAATCTTCTAATATTCTTATTTAGCTATCAATCAAACTGTGTACTCAGGGCCCCTGCTGAGCCCTGTTTGAACTCACAACTCAACTCCCCCACACTTAACTTCTTCCTGGCCTGTTAGCTTCATTGGTCCCTTGAAATTTACCTACTTTCTGGCAGCAAGAGTAATAAAAGAATGGGGGCTGGGGGGGGGGGGGGGGGGGGGGTAGCCTCCCTGAACTCACCACAGTTGCACTGCGCTGTGGTCTTTGGGGACCCTTCCATTGCAGGCTCGAAGAAGCTCCAGGTTTGAACATAGTTCTCCTGAACAGGTAAATGCACTTTAAACTCTTGTAATTGCAGCAGGTCAGGACTTTACACCACTGGGTTGGAAGTTATGGTCTAATGTATTTCTGATGAGTAAGGTCCCACGGAACATAACCATAACTTCTCCTTGGTTCTAATGGGAAAATGTGAGCATGTTTAACCACGTGATTACTAGCGACACAACACCAAGAAACACGCTATAAAGTGGCACTCGCATTAGCTAGGGGAACCTGCGGCCGAGGCTGCACATGACCTTGTGTTGTGCACTGAGGATCCCTACTCGCCCTGATCTTTGGAGCCCCTAAAGGGGCCTCCGACACTCCCAAGCCCAACACACTAATGGAGGGTCCATCAGCCCATCTCCCACCACAAAGCAGATGCATTCTGGCTGGATCACCACCACGCAATAAAATGCCATCTTGGCAGTGCCAACTTTGCACCTTGCTGACTGGCAGTGCCATCTGGGCACCTTGGCAGTGCCAGGCTAGCACCTAGGTGGCATTGCCAAGGTGCCAAGCTGGCAGTGCCAGGGTGCCCAGGTTGCACCAGCAGTGCCAGCATAATACCATGCCCAAAGGGTATGCACCTGGGCACCTCCGATCTCCTGGGAGACCCCCATGAGTGCCATTCCGTTTGGTCCCAGTTTGTGGAGACCAATACTGAATGGCGCTCGCCTGAGGTCTGCGAGGCAAAACGGATTGATTCCACGCCTTGTGTAACATGGAACCTGCACATTAAAGTGAGACACACTGTCTTGCTTTAATATGCAGATTTTCTAAAAAGTGATCCCGCCCACAATGGGCCGGACTTACATTGCCACGTCTCGCGAGATCACATTAGAATTCATGAGGCTTTGTGAGTCAGGAGTGGGGTCTCCCGGCCTCTATTGACCACGCTGCGCCACTGCGCCTTCTTTCGGACGCAGCGTGGCTGTAAAACTGCGCCCGTGATTCGCTTACTTCATTTCATTTATAATAACAATTTTCAGGAATACAACTACAACTTTAAGTGATGACTCACTGTATTTAAAAAGGGTAGGAAGGATAATCTACGAAATTAAAGGCTTATTAGCCGAATGTCAGTTTTGAAGAAACTACAAGTATCTGTTATTAGATACAGTGTGATTGAGTATTTTGTTAAATATGAACTGATGTGAGAAAGCCAGCATGAATTGGTAAGAAGGTAAGTGAACTAAAATTCAGTGAGATTCACTCGATCAGTGTGCCAATGGATATATTCACCTGCGCTTCCAAAGGATATTGACAACGTTCCAAACAAAAAGTGAGAGTGTATGGAATTGAAGACAATCTATTGGCTTGGATAGGGAATTGGGCAGGAGTGAGGAGTCAAAAATTAGGGATAATAGTACATATTCAGATCGACCGTGTATGAGTAGTGGTGTCTCTTAGGGATCTGTACTGGGAACGTAGCTTTTCACTCTAGTTATAAACTATGCTGATAAAGGAATAGAGAGCAGTTTATCCAAGTTCGCTGGTGACCCAGCAGGTTAGGTGGAACATTAAGTAGTGTGGATGAGAGTATGAAATTAGGAAGAGACATGGGATAGATTAGGTGAGCGGGTAAAACTGTAGAAGATGGAGTTTGATGTAAGGTCATCTACTTTGGATCTAAGAAAGACACATCAAATATTTTCTAAACGATGAGAACCTAAAAGATGGAAATGTGCAGAGAGGTTTAGGAAATCTTTAACAGCTAGTTAACGCCCATTTTGTCAACATCCATTCAGTAAAATCTGGTTGGATCAAGAAATGCCCTTTCATTTCCTATAGGTTGGTAATAGTTGGTATAGTCGTGATAAAAGCTGTCATATGTATCATTTGATGGTTAACCATAACAAATCCGTATAATTTATGTGCTTTCGCAATTTTTAAAAAGGGAAATGCATTAGTTTAAACCTTATAAATTGATCGTTACTTACACCACTGTAGTAGAAATGTTTCAGATAATGGAGAATGCCAAAGAGGCTAAAGATTTATAGCAGTAGTCACATTCCAAATCATACAATAATTATTGATTGCTGTTTTAAATTTCATTGGAAAATATAGAATGAGGGAAATTGCATTGGCAGCTTACTTGCCATTTGTAGGGTCATAACAGGTAGACGATCAAATTACTGGCAGTAAAAAAAACATTTCCTCGCTTAAAATCCCACTCAATTTTTTTTAATGTTACAGTGGAAAACAATGGAAAAAGATAAATGTTTGTATGATTTATTTTATCAAATACAGTTAATCATACAGGAACACAGAATACCTCAATTTAAACATGCTATTTGGCTGTAACTTCCAGTGGAGTGGCAATTAAATTGGAATGCCACTCCAGTGAAACACAAATCTCTCTACTTTTGTATTTAATTCCCCTTGCAATAAACAATAACCTTTTAAAGCTTTCCTAATTACTTGCTGTATCTGCATCCTAGTGTTTGCGATTCATGCACGAGGGCACCCAGATCCATCTGCTTTTCACAGCTCTCACTATTTGGATAATATGTTTCTTTTTTATTCTTCCTGCCAAAATGGACAATTTCACATTTTCCCACATTATACTCCATTTGTCAGATCTTTGCCCACTCACTTAACCTACCTATATCTTTTTGTAGCCTCATTATATCTTCGTCACATTTTACTTTCTTACCTATCTTTCATTCATCAGCACATTTAGCACCGATGCATGCATGCACTTGTTAAATCATACCAACCTGGAAAAAAAATTCCTACGCCCTCTGTTTCCTGTTAGCTAGCCAGTCTTCTACCTCTGCACCTAGAGTTTTTATTTTCCACAATAACTTTGATCTGACACCTTAACAAATGCATTTTGGAAATTTAAGTACAGCACATCCATCAGTCCTCCTTTATTCTCAAAGAGATCCAATAAATTGGTTAAACACGATTTCCCTTTCACAAAGTTATGTTGACTCTGCCTGATTATCCGGAATTTTCCCAAGTACCCTGTCATAACATCTTTAATAATATCTTCCAACATTTTCCCTATGACAGATGTCAAGCTAACTGGCCTGTAGTTTCCTGCTTTCTGTCTCCCTTTTTTAGTAAATGAGTTGCATTTGCTACTTTACAATCTAATGGAACCTTCCCTGAATCTAGGGAATTTTGGAAAATAAAAACCAACTCAGCAACTATCTAACTGGTCTCTTCATTTAAGACCCTGGGATGAAGCCCATCAGAGCTTAGGTGGCATGGTGGCACAGTGGTCAGCACTCCTACCTCATAGTGCCAGGGACCTGGGTTCAATTCTGGCCTTGGGTGGCTGTGTGGAGTCTGTGTGTTCCCCCCGTGTCTGTGTGGGTTTCCTCCGGGTGCTCTGGATCTTTTCCCATAGTCCAAAGGTGTTCAGGTTAGGTGGATTAGTCATGCTAACATTGCTCCTTAATGTTCAATGATGTGCAGATTAGGTGATGTTGCAGGAATGAGGCGGCAGAGTAGGCCCAAGGCGGGTGTCCTTTTCGAGTGTCAGTGCAGACTGGCCTCTCTCAGCCCTGTAGCGATTCTAGGACCGAAGGACTTGTCAGCCCGCAGCTGAAACAATTTGCTTAGTACCACTTCCCTGGTGATTGTAATCCTTTTGAGTTCCTCCCTTCCTTCCATTTCCTGATTGCTACAGATGAGAAATTGGATCCTTTTGTTGCTCCCAGCACACTATCCCGTTCCAAATGTTCCTGCGCAAGTACAAAGTAGCAATCTACCCTTAACTCAACCCTCCCTCCTCACTGTCCAGGGCCCCAAATTCATTATCCAGTTGAAGCTGCAATTTATTTATGCTTCTTTGAATGTGGTATACCTGCATATCTCATTGAGACCGAACTTTTGTTTGTTTGCTTGTCCCATTACCAAAATCTTTTGTTGCTTACCCTATTACAGACCTTCCTTGTTGTTCTTCCCTCTCCCACTTTCCGTACATCTACATTTGCTTAAAACCTGTTGCATCTCTAACTTTTCCCAGTTCTGATGGCAATCATTAACTTTAAACGCTAATTCAGATTTTCTCCCCACGGTTGCTGCCAGACCTGAGTATTTGCGGCATTGTATAAATTTATTTCTAATGTCTGCTAGTTTTGCTTTGAAGTAATTGTTGATGGTATTATATAAACAAATGCATCTGCATGACTAAAGAGGTGCCTAAAAATGGAAGCGAGCTTCCATTACATTAATGAATCCACATTATAAATGTGCATATTTTCTCACCAATAAAAGGATCCAATTTGCCTTTTTTTTAAGCAATGACAAATTGTATTTTTGCGTGCATAAGGGTACAAATACAGCCAGGAGTTGTGTTTATGTTTCTTTGTGATAGGAATTTATTATTCATGCAGCCATAATGTGGGCAGGGGCACAGGTTTCCATAATGTATTTTATATTTCTCTATTCGGCAGCAATGTAATGTAAAGTCGCTATAGTGCCAGATGACAATAGGCTGTTTTCCCCTTTGAGGGGGAGAGCTGGCTGGTGGTGGTTTAACCTGAGGATCACCACACCTCAAGCAAGGGGCAAGGGTGAGTAGGCTGAATAACCTCAGCCGGCACAGCAGCAGCACTTACACATCAATCTATATCCTGATTAAATGTTCTTCATCACTTGGCTACTTACCCAGATGGCTTGTGTGTGTTACGTATCAGGACATATCGCCCACCAAATGCACTGAATTATAAGTTAAGTGAAACTTTTTTCATTAAAATGTAATTGGTGCAGCAGCTGTAAGGCTGTGGTATTTTTGCAATAGCACTTTGTCCTGCCCCAGAACCCATATGTTTATATCACCAATACTATTATTTAATATATATATTAACTTGTTTATCTTAAGCACAATAGAGCCATGAAAGCTAAAGTTTAGTCTGTAATAACCAATTGTTTTGTGCCCAAGGCTGAAAGAGAAAAGTTGCTCAAATTGCCCCTTGCACTGGGTGACTTGCAAAGCTATTTCAAAGAGCATTTGAAAGTCACCTCATTCCAATGTACTTACCTGAATAGTTACTCAGGAAATGTGAGCCAGAAAAACCCTTGTCTAATTCCTGGGCAACTTATATAACTGCCGCCACAATCACCCACACTGACCACCAGCCCACTCCTGCCCCCCTCCCCCACCCCCCCGCTTCCCCCTCCTCCAACTCCCTAATGCAACCTCACCACCCGACCCCACCCTCAACCTGGCCTCACTACCCTTCCTACATATCATTCTACCCACCTAACACCTGAACCACCTGCTGTCTTATCATCCTAGTCACATACCATCCTACCTACCTGTTACCCTATCTCCTTACCCATCTACCAACTTAGCCACCTCCCACTCTAACTACCTTCATCTTAACAATCTACCACTTCACCCACCTGTCACCCTATAACTTATCTACTTACCTCACCCAGCCATACATTCCCCCATTGACTCACTTATGCACAAACACACTGGAAAGTTGTTTAAATGTCCCAGCTTTTTAGTGTGTTACCGAACACTTACCAGAATATGTCAGCTACTGTTGCAAAAAGGGACACTGCAAAGAAGCAATTGGATTGAAGGTATGCTTTGCATTTCTGAAGAAATTGGGATCAAAGTCCCAGTCAGAAATGCCAAGCTGCAGCATGGCACAGACAAGTAGCAGCAAGGCAGCAACCTGACGGTGATTGCTGCTCTGCGGAAGGTTCGGACCATTGTTTCTTCATCTCAGTGTCTCACTTTACTTCAACTGGACACTGGCTGAACTAGATCTGAGCATTTCTGACATGACCGGGATGATAGATTTTCCAATGACTGACAAATCCAACTAGTACAGTCTATTCTTTTAAATTCTATTCAATATCCTCTTCGAGGTCAGACAGCTTCATTTACAACACTATTGTGTTGATCCTCAAAGATACAGCTATTGATGATATTCACTCCTGCAGTAATGTGGTCAGACCTGGGGATATACTTGGTTAGACAAGCCGATTTTTAGATTGCAGGACACACCAAGCAGAGCATCCCCTTCCTCAGCCTATTCCTACTCTGGGGTTAAACTGTTCAAATCCATTTTAAGTGTAAAAGAGATTCCAGTACCAACAATCACAAAAGTGGACTACAGCTTCACCAACAACCTGTGGGCATATTGAACCTTTTAAGGGAGAAGAACAGACACTGATGGCAAACATTGTAAAGTGACCACTTCCTGGAAATTTCCTATGTGGATCGGATTGATAGACTTGTCCTGAAAACACAGACTTTCACACCTGAAGAGGTCACTTCAGAGACACTGGCAAGAAAGGTGTGGAAAACACCAAAGGCTGGACTTAATCTCGTGTGCTTGTGGAGACAATTGACTATTCACTGCTTCTCATCAGACATCCAAACACCCATCCCCTGTTCATTTATATTTCAGAAGGTGTCAAACGTGTTTCTGAGATGAAAGCAAAATAGACTGTAGATGCGAGACATGCCTATTTCCCCCTTCAGGGAACACACAGGGGAAATGGGTTAAAACCGTTTGAAGTCCAGTGTTTCAAAGAAATGTGACAGAAGCTAGAATCAACAGCTTTCAGTTAACCCTGCAGAGACGGGCAATCTCCACCTCACTTGTTGGAGACAAGTTGTCTAGCAGGCAGTAAGCAGAAGGAAACAGGACAGTCTCTTCAGTTACCCCTGCAGAGGACCCGGTCAACTTTCCCTTTGGGACAAACCAACAAGTGTCTTTAATAGACGGAAATCACCCAACTTAACAACCACAACACAACACAACCACAGTCCAAAGATGTGCGGGTTAGGTGGATTGGCCATGCTAAATTGCCCGTAGTGTCCTAATAAAAGTAAGGTTAAGGGGGGGGGGGGGGGGGTTGTTGGGTTATGGGTATAGGGTGGATACGTGGGTTTGAGTAGGGTGATCATGGCTCGGCACAACATTGAGGGCCGAAGGGCCTGTTCTGTGCTGTACTGTTCTATGTTCTATGTTCTATGTTCTATCTCAGCTACATCTCAGCTACATCTCAGGGACAAGTCAAGGATTGATTTGTATATTTTTAACTTTTATTTAGACTCTTTTATTTAGAGTACCCAATTTATCTTCTTCCAATTAAGGGGCAATTTAGCGTGGCCAATCCACCTACCCTGCACATCTTTGGGTTGTGGGGGGCGAAACCCACACAAACACGGGGAGAATGTGCAAACTCCACACAGACAGTGACCCAGAGCTGGGATCGAACCTGGGACCTCAGCGCCGTGACCAAATGTCAAAAATAAGCAAAATACGGCGTACGCTGAAATCTAAATCAAAACAGACAACAAAGAGTTCTGAAGAAGAGACAGACGGACTTGAAACGCTGGCTGTTTCCACTCTCTACTGGACCTGCTGGGTTTTACCAGCATTCTCTGTTTTATTTCAAGGTCAACAATGATTTTCTTAGGACCCGGGTTCATCCAAGGCCCCGGGTCACTGCTCGTGTGGAGTTTGCACATTCTCTTCGTATCTCCATGGGTTTCACCTCTGCAACCCAAAGATCTGCAGGTTAGGTGGATTGGCAATGCTAAATTGCCCTTAATTGGGGAAAAACAGATTTGGTACTCTAAATTTAAAAAGTAAAAAATAAATGAAAAAACAATGGTTTTTATTCTTAATCAATAAAAGGACATGATCTGTTTCAGAAATGATCATTTGGAAGAATACTAGGTGAAGTGAAACAAGTGGCATCTTTACCCCAGACAATCTGGTTATTTATGTCTGTGGGACCATCTGCACAAATTGGTTGGTGTCTTTCTACATTGCAAAGTGACTACATTTGAAAAGTACTTGGTTGTGAGACACTTTGCGATGTCTTGAGATTGTGAAACATGTTGCATAAATGTAAGACTTTCTTTCGCTCTGGCCTTTCTCTTATTCTTCAGTGAACTGCAGGATGACCTGTACAGGGATCATTGAATCTAAATGCAACATTCTTGCGCCATTTTGCAAGCATGAAATGGGCTCACCAATGACTAATTTAGAGGTGGCTGCCAGAAATGAACACAATTCTCAAATATTTTTAGATGTTGAGGCACATAACCAGCAGTGCTTAAAAGGACCATTGGAGGTGGCTTAAAGAAAGCTTCGAACACATCGTGGAATTTAGTTTTTGGTGAAGTTGAAAGCAGCAGTCTCTTCCTGTTTCCGCAGACTGATTGTGGCTGGCCTGCTCTTGAGCACTTCCCACTTTTGCATCCCACCCGCAACTCCCACTGCTTTCCAGACTCAACAATAGGCTTCAACATTAAACAATGTGTTGCATCAAAGCACGTGCAGCTTGGCCGCATTTTATGATTCTTTCACAGGGTGTGGACGTCATTGACTAGGCCAGTGATTGTTATACCATCCCTAATTGCCCTTGAGATGGTGATGGTGAGCCGCCTTCTTGAATTGCTGTAAATGTGTGGTGTAGGCACATCCACAGTGCTGTTAGGAAAGGAATTCCAGGATTTTGACCCAGAGACAGTGAAAGAAAAGGGATATGTTTCCAAGTCAGGATGGTGTGTGGCTTGGAGGGGAATTTACAGGTGGTGGTGTTCCCAGGTATCTGTTGCCCTTGTTCCTCTAGATGGTAGAAGTTGTGGGTTTGGAAGGCATTGCCAAAGGAACCTGGGTGAGTTTCTACATTATGCACCAACGACATTAGTTGGTGGTGGAGGGGGTAGCTATAAAGTGAGCTGCATTGTCTTGGATGGTGTTGAGATTCTTGAGTTTTGTTTGGAGCTGCACTCATCCAGGCAAGTGGGAGTATTCCATTACACTCCTGATTTGCACCTTGTGGATGGTAGACAGGCTTTGGGGAGTCAGGAGGTGAGTTTCTTGCCACAGAATTCCCAATCTCAGACCTGCTCTGGTAGCCACAGTAATTATATACTGTTCCAGTTTAGTTTCTGGCCATATGGCAACCCCAGGATGTTGGTGGGAGTTTTAACTTTTGTCTGCCGGACCTCCCGTTTCGGTACGGAGTCTTTGAGCAACATCAGAACTGGGCTCCATTTCACAGCGATTCATTATCTGCATTTGCTTCTCCAGGGACTGGCATGTTTTCCATATCCCTGAAGTATACAAATTATACAATGATCATAATCATTAAAACAAATTGTGACCTTGGTTCTCATCCGGAAAACTTTACTAATCAATGTTTTTACCGGACAACACAAGATTAATTTCAAAAGGTGTGTTGGCAGCACCTGACCAAGATAGAAGGGGGCCTCAGACTCCTGCACACAAGCCCAAAAGGAGCAGGCTTGGCATGTCTAACAGCTTTTCCCTATTCCTAAATCTTTCCTCTTCACAAATCTAGTTGCTGCTTTGAAATGCATTCCCAAGAGGTTCCCTTTCCCAGCCAGTTCACACGAGAAGAATCCAAATCCAGGGAAATGTAGGATTTTAGCAAGAAAGGTTTGAGAGCTTCCCAGGCGGCTGAAGGCAGGTTTGGTGTCGCTTTGATGTGATCGTCAATCATACTGGTGTTGGCACCGAGGTCTAACTTTGGTTTCTTTTAGTGCATGGACATTGCTGTTTGTAGATCCGAAAGAAACAGCTCGATATGAAAATGAAATGAAATGAAAATCGCTTATTGTCACGAGTAGGCTTCAATGAAGTTACTGTGAAAAGCCCCTAGTCGCCACATTCCGGCGCCTGTCCGGGGAGGCTGGTACGGGAATCGAACCGTGCTGCTGGCCTGCTTTAAAAGCCAGCGATTTAGCTCAGAGATGTGCTCTTTCATTACCCCTTAAAATAGATTCACCACTGCATCCCTTTCATATCCAATGAAACACATTTTGAACATCAAGAATCACCTCCATATTTCATTCATACACCTTTTGTTCTTTTGAATCAATTCTGATGAATTTAGACCTCTGTTTCCCCAAACCAGCTTCATGTTAACTCCATTCATGATTTAGCTGGTGCAATTAAGATTTTGCAAAATCTCTGCTGAGCTTTCCTGCCTTTTGTGGAATATTGACATTTTATCTGATTGTCCTCAAACGCACAGCAATTAAACAAAATGCATTTACTGTGTTCAAATCTAATTTTAGAAAGGACTGGCAAGCTGTATGCTGGTTTGAGTGTTAGTTATTCTCTAAATGTACCCACACTGCCCTCTAGTGGATATTCCTACAACCTTCCAGTTCAATCATTTACTTACAAAACAGATCACCTACTCACTGTTGTTGCTTTTACTTCATTCGAGGGAGCAGTTTAATCGTCACTGAGCAGATTTTAGCATCGCGCACAATTGGCCATTTGTTATGCTGAGCCAAGATAGGTGAATATTCAACTGTGAAGGATAGTACAACCAAATCTAATACGATCCAGACTGACATCCACATGAGAGCAATCCAAATGAATTGCTTGAAGTGAAAACCTTAGTCTCCATCCACAACCCCTCAATGTGGAAACCAGTTCTAATTGCTAATTCACTCAGATGCTTTGATATTGTGTGAAGATCCATTTTAGCTCTGCGTCATGATGTGCAGATCTCAGTCACAGCAACCTTGAAGAAAACTGGCTGATGGCCAGGAAGGCTGAATGAAACCTCAGCCCTGACCAAGGATCAAAGCTGGGTCTTTCCTGGCCCCTCAGGTTTAACCATCCACTAGGTAAACTTACTGAAGCAGTTCTGACCCTGTCTCCACCCATACCACAACTGAACAGCTGCTGAAACTCTCCTTCATTCCTTTGTTATCTCCAGACTTTATTCCAACATTCTTCTGGAAGCTTTCCATCTCCCAAACTCCATTTTGCTGCCTAACTTGCACCAAACCTTATTCATCCATTAGCCCTGTGCTTGCTACATTGTTCCAGAAGGGAATCAATTTAGAAATTATCATCCTTACTTCTAAATCCCTCCCTGATATCACTGCTCCGTAACTCCATAACTTTCGCTGACCCTACAACACACCAAGAAATCCATTCCTCCAATTCTGGCCCCAATGTCCATTTCTAACATTGGGTTGGTGATCCTCGAGTTGCCCATGCACTAAGCTCTGAAATTGCCTCCCCAAATGTCTTCACTTCTTTCTCTTTCAAGTGCTCCTTAAAATATACCACTTTCAACCAATTTTTGATCAACTAGCCTAATATCTATTCACATGGATCAGTGTCAACTTTGTTTTCTAATAACATTCCTATAAAGTTCCTCGGGATGTTTTTACCACTTTAAAGGTATAAATATATAAATGAAAGCTGTCACCGTTGTGTAATAGTTTTCCTCCTTTTTCTTTGCAGATAAACCTTTAAAAAAACATGCATATTATTTCCACACATACTTCAGGGAACTAGTTTAGGAGTGCACAATGCTGATGGCTATATCCAAAGCATGTATGTGAAACAGATAAATCGGAATTCTTCAGTATGTTAGCCAGGCCTTGTTAGCATTGGAATAAAGAGCATGCTAGGGGCAGCACAGGGAGTATCTAAATGTGAGGTGGCCTCCTTCTGCACTATAGTGATTCAATGACTGTCCTTAACATTGAGTGCGGCATCAGGAGCCCAAGTAAAACTGAACATTACTGCAGGGAATTCTCCAGCACAGCGTCTTCCAACCATCTTCCACTGCTTCATCAACGTCCATCCCTCCACCACAAGGTCAGAAGTTAGAATGTTCATTGGCAATCACACATCATCACACCTTGTCCCCATGCAAGACCTGGACAAAATTCAGGTTTGGCCTGCTCAGTGGAAAGAAGCATTCACACCACACAAATGCCAAATAATGATTATCTACGAGATGAGAAAATCTAACCTCATCCCCCACCCAGTTGCGAAAGGCTGCTCACCACCTCCTTGCCTCGGACAATTAGGGATGAGCAATAGGAGCTGGCTTGCCAGTGACACCATATTGCATGAACAAATAAAAATGAACAGCATTTGTATTGTTTATGTATTTTGCACTTGAAAATGAAAATCGCTTATTGTCACGAGTAGGCTTCAATGAAGTTACTGTGAAAAGCCCCTAGTCGCCACATTCCGGTGCCTGTCCAGGGAGGCTGGTACGGGAATCGAACCGTGCTGCTGGCCTGCCATGGTCTGCTTTAAAAGCCAGCGATTTAGCCCAGTGAGCTAAACCAGCCCCCCACTTCATCATAGCAGTTGTAGATATGGCAATGATATCTCTTTCCGTGCCTAAGATGTCCTGCACATTATTGGTCACAGGAGGAGATTTCCTAACATGGTTCAAACAGGTTGATAATCAGACATCCTTAGCAGCGCAATGATATTCGAAGATATTAGCCTTGCATTATTGGGCAGGGTAACCTGTTCAGACTTCAGGTGACATCATATCTCTGTCAGCAACGAGCGAACTGGATTGTAGTCAGAAATATGGACAAATAGATAATTTATACAATGATTTATGTGTGTATGCAGATTGGTATACATATATACACTTTGGCTCATTTCATCATTCCTTCAGTCATTCTTTTGATACACCAAGTGCCAAGAGTGAAATGCTTTGATCAATTTTAGTAAAGACATCTGTATTTGGCATTCCAAAGGAGCAAGGAAAAAAGTATACTTTGTGTATTTATTTATTTACGCAGTTGGTATTTTGTCAAAAACAATTAGAAAATATTGAATTCAATAGGTTCACAATTCTATTTGAAATTAATAAGCCTTCTCTTTCGCCCTCTCTCATCTGCCAATTCTACTGGTCCTTTCCTACACTTCACCCACCAATGCTATCAATTTCTTCCCCAACTGACCAGTACTATTTGTTCCTTCCCTCCTTGCATTGCTAATGGATTGCAAGAAACCACTAGTTTGCAGTTCTCTAAAAGCTCTGTGGCTCCTTCGATAGTGATGCCAAACCACAGGACACTGCCACCGATGCAGCCAGATTCCAACACCCAACGCAATGTTGTCAGATCTTCCTCGTACTATCAAAGTCTAGAACTGTTCCCAGTGCCGATAAATCCCATGATTAAGTCTTGATTCTCAATAATGTCCACCAACTCATTGCAACTGCCAACTTGATACATATTGCATATAACCATGCTGTATATCCTCTCCTTTAACAAAAGGAATCTAAATTAAACACAGAAGAAAATAGGTATAAAATATGTCAGTGAGAGAAGAATTGAGGTCTGCTTTTTCAGTTTTTACAGAACGAGTTGCAGAATTTTAATGCAGGGAACACCAATAACAAATCTCAGAATATAGGGTAATAAACATTAATTTGAGTTATTCAATTGCAGTAGGTTAGCAATCCTGAATGACATGTTATTTGTTACATGACTGAATCATCTTGTTTTAAAACAATGTGCACTGACTCACAGCCATGAACTTCCCATATTACAATTACGCAGAAATAACATTAACATTTACACTAGGTTTTGCGCCAATTTTGCGAATAAGGGTTCACGCGGAAGTGGGTTGATTAGCTGGAATGCAGGTTTTACATCAGAATGTAAAAACTGGTGTAAAATATGCTCAAAGTAATGTCACCATTAATGATAACAGAGAGTTGGTAGATGTCTTCTGCCTCAATGGCAAGAGCTACTTATTAATGCTGTTCTTCTTTATGTTCTATTATTATGCAGAGCAGGTCTCTGCCCATTAAGACGACTGATTAATCTTCTGAATGTTTCGGAAAGGACAAGTGTATGGAAAGGGGCAGTGAGACTGACAGCACTTGGGTTAAGTTAGTACAAATCTCAGGAAGAAATATTTACAAAAGGCCAAAGAAGATTGCTTTCAAGGTCCAGAAATCTTAGTTACACCAGGATCAGGTAACTATGGGCTGTATTACGCTGCACCAAATCAAGGCCAGCAGAGGGTTGCGGTGGATATATCCCTTAAGCGCCACATGCAATTGAGGAAATTTGCATGCAGTGATATAAAGCCAATGTAATTCAGCAGTGCGCAAAATTCTTTGGGGGAGAAAAGATGCAACAATGCTGTTACATCACAATTTTCCGACTCACTTCTGGACCAATGTGTGAAAAGGTCCAGGAGATCTGCTCGCGATAAACGAGAAACAAAATAACAAAAAAAATCAAAGCACTTCAGTATTAAATGAGTACAGTTCATGCATTAACATTAGTTTCAGACGTATTTGATGTGCAAACAGGCAGAAGAAAATACTTAATTCTGAAATTTTTAGTTCATGCATTAACATTTCAAAGTGTGTTTTCTTTTGTCTTTCATGAATTTAAACAAATCAAAGCTATTGAATATAATTCTATTTAATATCCTTGAAAGAAACCCTCATTCAACTAGAAGATGTAGCCACCTGGGGTGGCCACGTCCCGATTCCAAAATGGACACTCGCAAAGAGTGCAGGGAAAAATGGACAGCACTAGAGAAAACAAGCAGGTGCAAGATTTCCTGTGTATTAGGACCTACAGCACCCAGACAGAACTGAAACTACAAGCCATTAGCACAGTAATGAGCTATCTCCGGGGACAAAAAGAAACATTGAAACAATCGAGACCAGGACAGACTCCACAGCGCCAGTGGAAGCTAAAACAAAGGCAGGTCAACGGTTACATAGGGCCCGCCCAACGATCAGGGAACAACCCCGGTATTGGAGAAAATCAATACGAACGATTGGGACATGGTCCAATTAATTGGGAACAAGTCCGGGGTCCACCCAGAAGGGCGCAAAATCCCTGGGGGCTATAGAACAGAGTCCCCAAGGTCAGTTCGCTCTCTTGGAAGCTCTTGGAAGAACTCTTACCTTGGCATTTGGCTCTCAGTGACGAGAGGCCGCCAAGCACCAACCAAGTAAGTCTAAGGTCAACGCACGCTACGAGATAGGCGCTCCTAGCTACTATTCTATACCAGCTCGAAGCCAGCAGTATCAGAACCGGACAACGGCCATTGTTCCTCTGACTGAGTGGGCCACTCGAAGCTAAGTATAGGCCTTTAGTAGTAGTTGTAGTTTAGCGAGTAGAGTTTATGCAGGAGTAATCATTGACTGTGTGTGTAAATAAATGTGTATTGATTTCAAACTTACTAACTGGTGTATCGAGTCATTGATCAGTATTCGGCTTTGAACCCTGTGGTGGTATCAGAAAGATACCTGGCGACACTTGAGCAAAGGTAATTAAAACAGAGCAAATTAAGGGAAAGCATAACGAGCAACAAAGATATGCAACAGTAATGTAGCACGCAATGCAACTGGAAATAATCTATTTCTGGTTTTGGTTTGCGTTTAGCTTGAACTGCAACGGTGAGAAACATCTCGCTATTCAATGGCACTTTGCCATTTTTACTGGCCTCAGCGACTTTCTCTCAGCCTAGACTGCACTCGAGTCATTTCCTGCTGGTGAGCCCAGCAGGAAAGGCTCCTCACAAATTGTGGCGCCATTTTGTCTGGCTGCCCCAATCTCCCCATGCTCCACCCCCGCCCTTCAGACCCCTCCCTCCGTTTTCAACTTCCCCTCCCTCCCCAACCTTGGGCAGGCCCCGGGAACATCCCCTCACCCTCTTCACGACCTGGTAAGCCCCTGGCTGGGCCCGATCCCTGGCAGTGCCAACCTGGCACCTAGGTTCCTTGGCACTGCCAGCATGGCACCCTGACGGTGCCTCTGCCAGCTTGGCCATGCCACCTGGGCTGACAGTGCCAAGGTGCCAGAGAATGCCAGGGTGCCACCTTAACCTGACCACCCAGGGGTCTCTAATATCCTGGGAGAATGGTCCCGCCAGGTGCCAATACGACTGGTCCACATTTGTTGAAACCGATACTAAACGATGCCCTCGCATGGTCTCCCAGGCAAGGCCATTAGTCCCGGTGCTGGAAGAATCCCGCAAACACATATTTAAATGAGCCTAATGGATCAGTAAGGGCGAGATCCATATCGCGGCATCTTGAGAGACTCCATTAAATCTTGTGAGGCGTTTCAAATGTTGCAAATACCGAGAGGCCTCCCGCGAGATTCAGCCGCCTCACCAAGTTGGGCATGGAGAGGCTGCTGAAACACGCACATAATCTTTTATATACGAATTAGAGACATGAGGCCTGGACTATAAACCCACCTTGTGACAATGCATTTGTAGCCTTCCTTAAATCAGGTGACCAACACCGTACACAGTACTCCAGACGTGGTCTCACTCATGGTCGGTATAACTGAAGAGTAACCTCCCTACTTTTGTATTCAATTCCCCTCATAATAAATGATAACACACTATTAGATTTGCTAATTACTTGGGATACCTGCATACTAATCTTTTGTGGTTCATGCACTTATAGACACCCAGATCCCCCGCTGCATCTCAGAGCTCTGCAATCTCTCACCATTTAGATAATATGCTATTTTATTATATCCCTTCAAAATACACAATTTCACATTTTCCGACGTTATACTCCATTTCCCAGAACTGTGCCACTCACTTAGCTTATCTATATCCCAATGAAGCCTTCTTATGTCTTCTTCACAACTTACTTTCCTTTGAGCCATTAGCAAATTTGGCAACCATCCCATCCATCCCTTCATCCAAGTGATTTATATCAATTATAAAAAGTTAAGGTCCCAACTCTGAAGTTGGAAACAGAATATATGTAGATGACAGAATGCAGTGCATGCGCTCAAAATTTGTGTCTTGTTTTACTGATCCTCCCTAGATATGATACTGGCAGCTGTAAGGGCCCACAGGGAAATAATGTTCACTACTAATTGAAGGAATAGGCCCATTAGTAAAAGAAAGGTGACATGGCTGGAGGTTATGGATAAGATCAGCAGGAGTGTGATGCAACATTCCTGCATTCAATGTGAAAACAATTCAATGGCATAAGACAGGAAAGGAGAGTAGTGACACATTCAACTACAACTTCCTCAAAGTCATCCTCAACAATTATTCTCCATCCTTTCATTCAACACGACAATATTCTCACTCGGGTCTCTTCTTTCCCTCCTTGCAAGAAAACATGACGGAGGTGCAGAGATTGGAGAGTCTCAACTGACAGCTACAAGAAAGGGGGCACTGGACATTAGAGTACCATTGTACCTGACCAGAGAGTTTGGGGGGGGGGGGGGGGGGGGCGCCTTCTCAGTTACTGGTGACAGAATGAAATATCAGACAGATAGCATACAACACAATCATATTCCACTGTTCCGCAGCAAAGTGTTCTCTCGTTCCTTGCTCACCGAGAAGTGCGAGTGGGCCTTGACAGGACGGATGGTGAAAGGTGACATAGAAGTGGGGACTTTCACCCTTAACCCCCCAACATCAGTGCTTTGTGTTGAGGAAAAGTTGAGTGTCTGGGGTTGGGATGAGTTTTGCATGTGGATGACAGGTGAGTGGAGGGCATTCTGGGCACCAGGACATAAGAACATAAGAACTAGGAGCAGGAGTAGGCCATCTGGCCCCTCGAGCCTGCTCCGCCATTCAATGAGATCATGGCTGATCTTTAGTGGACTCAGCTCCACTTTCCGGCCTGAACACCATAACCCTTTATACGTTTCTATAAGATCCCTTTATTCTTCAAAAAACTATCTATCTTTATCTTAAAAACATTCAATGAAGGAGCCTCAACTGCTTCACTGGGCAGGGAATTCCATAGATTCACAACCATTTGGGTGAAGAAATTCCTCCTAAACTCAGTCCTAAATCTACTTCCCCTTATTTTGAGGCTATGCCCGCTAGTTCTGCTTTCACCCGCCATTGGAAACAATCTGCCCGCATCTATCCTATCTATTCCCTTCATAATTTTATACGTTTCTAAAAGATCCCCCCTCATCCTTCCAAATTCCAATGGGTATAGTCCCAGTCTACTCAACCTCTCCTCATAATCCAACCCCTTCAGCTCTGGGATTAATCTAGTGAATCTCCTCTGCACACCCTCCAGCTCCAGTACGTACTTTCTCAGGTAAGGAGACGAAAACTGAACACAATACTCCAGGTGTGGCCTCACTAACACCTTATACAATTGCAGCATGACCTCCCTAGTCTTAAACTCTATCCCTCTAGCAATGAAGGACAAAATTCCATCTGCCTTCATAATCACCTGTTGCACCTGTAAACCAACTTTTTGCGACTCATGCACTAGCACACCCAGGTCTCTCTGCACAGCAGCATGTTTTAATATTTTATTATTTAAATAATAATCCCGTTTGCTGTTATTCCTACCAAAATGGATAACCTCACATTTATCAACATTCTACTCCATCTGCCAGACCCTAGCCCATTCATTTAACCTATCCAAATCCCTCTGCAGACTTCCGGTATCCTCTGCACTTTTTGCTTTGCTCAGGACATGCTCCTGACATGCTCAGGAATGTGCACCACTGCTGCAGTATTTTGCTCCTCCTCTTCCAAATCATTTCCCCCATTCTGCCTCAAGTCCAAATGCTGATTCTGCCCCTGCAGTTAGAAGTGGAACCTTTTGGTTGGGCCTTGATGAGCTCCAAACCCCAAAGAACACTGGCAAAGAGCATCTCAATAGTCAGAACAGGATCTGAGCAGCCTGTCTTAACATCTGTTGAAGTCACAGGGGTTGTTTGATGTATAAATATTTGGAAAAGGAAAACTAAAGATTAGTGGTTGTACAAGGGAATGCATCTGCAATGTGTTACACAACGTTAAATGTTGACCACATATAGAACATTTACTATCATCACTTCCCCATGTTGCTGCTTGGCAAGTGGTCTTTTCACTTGTGATGATCGGTTAAGATGAGAATTGACACCAGCAAAGTGAGACTCAGAAAAGGATACTTGTTTGCTTGCATGATTGCTTTGTGTTGGGGGAAGGTGGGAGGCTGAGGAAGTGAGCTTTGTGTGTGGCTGTCATTTGAGTAGAGGGCATCAGGATTCCCTCAAGAATGCGCGCCACTGCTACAGCTCTGGCTGTGTTGTATTTCTTCTCCTCTGCATCTTATTTCTCCCACAGGTCCAAACCTTGTTTCTGTACAACATCATGCCGAGCCCAGCAGACCACAATAATACTGGAGACTCTGTCTAAAGTGTATAGAAGGATCCGACCATCTGAAGCTGTTTTTCAGCATACCAATGGCTTGCTTAATGACAGCTCTCTTTCACAAGTGGCTTTCACAGTATCATTCAAGGGCCTCATCAGTTGGGTTCTTCCCAGATGTCATCAGCCACATTTTAAATGGATAACCTTATTCTTTGAGTTGCTCGTCAGTGCAATATAATCATAAAGGCCAATTGAATATGGCCTTTATCTCAAGTCGGCTGGAATACAAAGGGGAGATGTTATGCCACAGTTGCAGAGAACCTTGGTCAGACCCTGTCTTGAATATGGTCTTCAGCTTTGGGCATCACATCTCAGGAAGGATTTTGGCCTTTGCAGTGCAGATTCAGTGCAGAGCCGTTGCAGTGCAGATTCACCAGAAGGCTGGTTTATTTGATGTGGTCAAGTCCTCAGTGGGCTTCAAGCAAAATCTTTTGATTGATCAACTTCAATCCTTGATATACTGAATTAGTCTACTGTAGTTTCAGAATCACAGAATTGTTACAGGGCAGGAGGTGGCCATTTGGCCCAACGTGTCTACATTGGATCTCCAAAGAAGCATTATGACTTAGTGCCATTCTCCTGACTTTTCCCCACGCCCCTGCACATTGATTCTGTACAAATAATCATCCAAAGCCCTCTTGAATGCTTTGATTGAACCTGCCTCCACCACATTTCCAGCCAGATTATTCCAGACCCAAACCATTCACTGTCTAAAAGTGTTTTTTCAGAAGTGATCAAAGACAATAATTAGCCCAGATGTCTCCAAGAGGCAAAGGGGAAAGATTAGCCATGGTGCTCATTGTTCACTGACTCATGCTGGCAGTGTACACGTATTTTTCTGGTGAAAACAACATCAGGTTTAACTAATCTGGTCCCTTATGACTGAGAACATTTGAATCAAATGTTTCAATGTAAATTTGTCATCTTCTGAAAATTACTTGTCAGAATGAATATGCAACTCTACCATATTACACCAATGTTGGTTCAAGTGAGCCTCTTTGTTTGATTTTTAAATAAAGAGAGGAAAAAACTCAAAATGGGATATTTAATTGAACGCAAGTTTAAGAAATTCTCACATTGTTAAATTACATGGGTTTCCTGAACATATTGGAGTGAATGGAGGAAACTGAAGACATGACAGAAAAATGTACTAATAACTGAAAACTCATGGCTGCTTTCTTGTCCGATTCATGTGAAAGGTTGATCACAGTATTTGGGCTAAGAGGAAACTTGCGCAATTTGAGAGGCTTGCATTTCTGATCGCCACTTCGGAGTTCTGATCTGTCAGATCAGCATGTTGCCGCTAATGATGATTTATTTTGCACCTAAGATGTCCGGCAGCATCAACGGGGTGGCTGGAAGAACATCAACAGAAGCACCTGCAGCTGCTCCTCATAAAGCTCGCACTCCACAGTAGAGAGAGGATATACAGAGAGGTGGCGTGCAGGGAGGCTAATCCTGCAACATTACAGTTCACAGGCAGAGGATAAGCTTTATCCACCTGTCTGAAAATCAGTGTCTCAGGAAGCTCAGGTCTTGCATCATTTGCAACCTGCTGGAACAAGGTCCACTGCGAATTGGGCCTGGTAGCCATGGTTTACCAGGGAATACCAAAGTCACCACTACACTCAATTCTTGCAGCTTTCAGTAATTATTTTACTAGGGTGCCCAGATATCTTTTGTCCTCTAAAATTTCTAGTTTCTCACCATTTAGAAAATAGGATATGTATCTGGCTCACATTGAACTTGTTATCAAAGTTTTACTCACTGATTATCTATATTTCTTTGTAACCTCCTGCTCTCAACTGCACCACTTAACGTCACTACTAATTTTGTGCTATCTGATGTTCAGTATAGGTCCCGCTAGAGCTACATGCTCCTGACTTCATTATACCATTGGTCCAAACATCAACAAAAGAGATTAACCCAAGAGGTAAGGTAAACTTGACATCAAGGCAACACTTCACCAAGAGCGTTTTGCTCTTTTATGTCTTTCATTTAATCTTTTCTCAACCGTCACATACCTCTTCCTTCCAAGCCATGCTCTTTTTGTTCAGTCCTCCCACATGATTGCATCACTATCCTGATCTATTGCATCACCCTTTCCCGAACATGCCCACGATTCTCTTCTGCTCCATTTTGGCATGTGACAACAAACCCTTTGCCATACCCAGAACTCCGTGAGCAGCATCTCCAATCCCCTCATCTCCTTGCTCCATGAATCCTGCCATTCAACAGATATAAATCTCAATAATCAACAACGGTCAAGGCTTGGCCAGTATAGTGAAAGCCCTCACCGCAAGGCAGAATTTGACTGAGTGTGGCATCGAGCCCTGCTAAATTTGATGCCAATGGAAACCAGGAGAAAAATCTCTGCCATATGCGACTTAAATGTAGGGGGCATGAATGTTAAGGTTGCAAGTGATACAAAGTCACATGGTTGACACTGAGAAAGAAAGCAGGAAACTGCAGGAAGATATTAATGGACTGATCAGGTGGGCAGAAAAGTGGCAAATGTAATTTAATCCGTAGGAGTGTGAGATAATACACTTATGGAGGGCAACAGGCAAGGGAATACACAACAAATAGGATTCTGAGCAATGTAGAGGGACTGACGATCTTTGTGTATACGTCTAAAAACACCAAGACAGATGGTTAAGTTGGTTAAGAAGCCATGCAGGATACTTTCCTTTATTAGATGAGCAGAGAATGTAAAATCAGGTAGGTTATGCTCGAATTCTGTATGAGCATGCGTCAGGCCAGTTAGAGAACTACATAATGTTCTTGGTCACCACATTCCAAAGAGAATATGATCGAACTACAGAGATTTATGAGGGTACAGCCAGGAATGGAGAATTTTAACTATGAGGGAAGACTGGATAGGCTGAGGTTGTGATCTTTAGAATAGGTGAAGCTGAATGGATAGGAACAATCTATTTTCCTTCACTGAAAGGTCAATAACCAGGATTCATATATTCAAAGTAGTTGGCAGAAGGATTAGAAAGGATTGAGCAGAAAGGAAGGGGCAGCACGGTAGCATTGTGGATAGCACAATCGCTTCAAAACTCCAGGGTCCCAGGTTTGATTCCGGCTTGGGTCACTATCTGTGCGGAGTCTGCACATCCTCCCCGTGTGTGCGTGGGTTTCCTCCGGGTGCTCCGGTTTCCTCCCACAGTCCAAAGATGTGCAGGTTAGGTGGATTGGCCATGATAAATTGCCCTTAAGTGTCCAAAATTGCCCTTAGTGTTGGATCGGGATTACTGGGTTATGGGGATAGGGTTGAGGTGTTAACCTCGAGTAGGGTGCTCTTTCCAGGAGCTGGTGCAGACTTGATGGGCCGAATGGCCTCCTTCTGCACTGTAAATTCTATGATTATACCCTGGCCGGGATTCTCTAAAACGCAACTTAGTGTTGACGTCGGCGTAAACACCGGAGTGTTTTACGCCGGCGTCAATGGGCCTCTTGGCCCAGCGATTCCGTGGCCCACAGGGGGCCAGTACGGCACCGGAGTGCTCTGCACTGCTCCAGCTGCCTTATGTGGCCCTGCACTGCTGGCCGTGGGTCTGCTCATGCGCACGGCGGCCGTTTCCGTACCGGCACCGCGCAACATTGCGGACAGCGGGCCGGCGCAGAAAGTGGTAGCCCCCCCCCAGATCGCCTGTGCCCACCGATCGGTGACCCCTGATCGTGGGCCTGGCTGTCGTTGAGGCCCTCCCGGAGACTGATCCTCGCCCCCCATCAGGAAGGCCACCGTAGCCGCGATCCCGCCAGGTGGAACCATACGTGAATCACGCCGGTGGGTACTCGGCCGGACGACTGTGGAGAACCGCCGCAGTGGCCTCTTGCAATGGCCCCCGACCGGCGCTGCGTCGCGAGTCTGAGCCTCCATTCTCTGCCCCGCGCCGAGTACCATTTCGGCGCGGAGGCTCAGGGAATCCCAGCCCCTTTCATCTAGAAAGTGGTGGTGTCTAGAATTCACTGCTTTAAATGGTAAGAGGCAGAAATTCTCATCACAATTAAAAAGTACTTGGATATGCACTGGAAATGCTGTAACCTCCAGGGCTACAGACCAAGACTGGTATGTGGGATTAAGCTAGTGAGTTCTTTATTGGCCACCACAGACATGATGGCTTGAATGGCCTTGTTCTATGCCTTACATTTTATAATCTTTCATACTTAGCACAAAGGAAGGTGGATGTGGGAACTAAACATTTCAGCCTCAGAACATTACTGCAAGAGTTCCTCAGGGTACAGTCAGAGGTCCAAACATTATCATTTGCTTTATCAATTATGTCCCCTCCCTTTTCAGGGCAGAGGGAGGATGCTCACTGATGATCGCACTGTATTTAGTTCCATTCAAAGCTCCGCAGATACCGAAGCACATGTGTCCATATGGAACTTGACGTGGACAAATCTTTTAAGTTTGGTCTGATATGTGACAAGTAGCATTCATGCAACACAAGTGATATCACAACCCCCACTGCCAACAAGAGAAAATCTAACTACTTTGATGTTGGATGGCATGGCCATCGCTGAATCCCTCACGTTTTATCAGTCTGGGAGCAGTCACGATTAACCAGAACAGGACCAGCCAAATAAGGCAGCTCACCACCATCTTCGCAAGGGCAATTACTGATGGGCAATAAATGCTGGCCTAGCTAGCGATGCTCACATCCCACAAATTAATTTAAAAAACAATAGTCCTCTGATCCTACATGCTTGTACTGCCTCGACTCCCAAAATTTCTGACTTTTTGGCAGAGCTTTCAATCCTGTTACTACACTGCAACCATGATTCCCACACCCAAGCTTCCTTTTGCCTTAGAACTTACCTCCCCTACTTTCAAAAACGTCCTCAGAGTCTAATTCTTTTCTCGCCGTCAGCCAATTCTCCTTATTAATTGACAAAACGCTCTGCTGTTCAGTCCATTTCTCTTTAGAAACACTTTGGGATGTGTTATCACATAAACCATGTCACACAAATGTACTTAAATGACACATCTTTGTCATATTTCTGAAGGAATTTTTGATTTTCAACACAAATGTGATCAATTGATATTAAGACCCAAACGAATTCAGAATCCCAGAGTGGAGCTTCTCTTGCACTGCTGTTCGAAACTAAAATCACCGTGTTTGCGTGGGGTTCACCCCCACAACCCAAAGATGTGCAGGTTAGGTGGATTAGCCATGCTAAATTGCCCCTTCATTGGTTGAACAAAAAAATAATTGGGCACTCTAAATTTTTTTTAAAACTCAGACAAGGCAAGACCTTGAGGTTGTTACATGTATCAGCACACAGTAAATTCAATTTATTTCCAACTGATTTTTTGCAGTAGCTGAATATTTTAAAATAAAATAAAGTTATTCTTTGCTTCTTGTTTTGCTACCACCAGCAATTGGGAACTTCATAAAAGAGACCACTTGAACAACATTGTTACCCCAATCATTGCCACCAAAAAAAATCATTAAAAAAACAAGCAGGAAGGGTAGCACGGTGGCGCAGTGGTTAGCACTGCTACTTCACGACGCCGAGGTCCCAGGTTCGAATCCCAGCTCTGGGTCACTGTCCGTGTGGAGTTTGCACATTCTCCCTTGTTTGCGTAGGTTTTGCCCCCAAGATGTGCAGGGTAGGTGGATTGGCCACACTAAATTGCCCCTGAATTTGAAAAAATTAATTGGTTACTCTAAATTATTTTTAAAAAACAAGCAGGACAATTTTGGAATTCCAGCAGCAGAGATAATTGGCTATTTCTTCATATTTGAAGTAGCACATCATGTTTCTTCATGTATATTAAATTTTCTTTAACCTAGATGGATCAAAATCCTGGTAGTGGCGATTTGAGTTTCAAAGTACCTTGTACTTGGTAAATTTAAGGCAGTATTTAAATACTTGCTATTGGCTAGAAAAAGATACAAGGAGATTGGTACATTATATGTTTCGAAAGGCAATTGAGAAGGTAGTTCAACAAGAAGCACTATGGGGGAAAATGCACAATATTATAAATGTCCATATACTCTTCAGCATATTTTATAGAAAATTACTGAACAACTATTTCTATTTTCCGTGCCTGTGAATAATAATTCGGTAACAAAGGATCAAAGTACAAACCTTGTGCTTGATCATGACACACAATAGAGAGCATGTCTACATAATTTCCATCATTTACTGGAACTTTAAAACAAATTTACGTGCACTTGTCGGGGTGGAAGTCCATCACAGTCCTTCATTTCCAACTGAAATCCAACTGGTAGCTCTTCTGCAATATTGGATCATTATTGGATCATTATAGATAATCTTGTTGCATATTACATTTGTTAAAATGTGAGTTTGAAGAAGGTATTCTTAATGGCTTTGGGTTACGATCACCAACCAAAACAAAACATTTGCATTTATATTGTACCTCTCGTGACCACTGCACATCTCAAAGCACTTTCGAGCCCATGGAGTACTTTTTGAAAGGTAGTCACTGTTACAGAAAATGCAGCACCCAATTTGCACTCGGCAAACTCCAATAAACAGCAATGTGATAATGACCAGATAATCTGTTTCTTGTGATGTTGATTGAGGGGTAACTATTGGTCAGTACACCAGAGATAACTCTTCTTTGCTCTTCTTTGAAATAGTGCATGGGATCTTTTACAGGCAGGCAGGCAGATAGGTCTCGCTTTAATGTCTGATGCAAAAGGTGACACCTCATTGGGTGCAGAACACCCTCGGTACTGCACTGGATTGCCAACCTTGACCAATGTGAACATATTTTGAGTCAGAACCACTGCTTACATAAATTTCTAAACTGCATTTGCTATATGAACTACCTGTTATATTCCTCCCAAAAAAATTCTGATAAATAAAAACTGACAATATACTGACAGTGATACTATCTTTTTTCATTTCTATAAGTAAAAATATACATGGTCTCACTGATGTTTTATTAGTATTTTAATTGATAAAATTAAAGGATATTTATATTACTTTACAAACTTGTTCAGATGCAGTCTTAAATTTATCACGTGATTTACATGTTTTGAGTTTTCTATTTTTTCTTACAAAAATGAACGCAATTACATGGCATAACCTTCTTCAGATTTGCTTTGTCACTCTGCAGTGAAGACATTTTATACAAACCATTGGAGGTGCCTGTTGATAGCAGAAGGGGTTCATGTCTTTTGTTTTCTTTTGTTTGAATTTCAAACTTAAGTTTTCTAGGCAGAGGTTTAAGGCAGTATGGACAAATGGAGTGGTAACAAAAGCAACAAACTGTGCTCTTTGCACTGATAAGCCATACATAAATAGGTACAAACTGCCCTTTAGCCCTTTGTAGCTCAATACATATAGACCAATGCAATAAACTAATTTTTCACAAAAGACATGAATACCGTTTAAAGTTTGACATGTTGCTGAATCGATTCTTCCACGATAATTTTCCAGTATATATTCGGGTAAATCCCAATGTTTCCAATGCATTGGAAGAATTTGAATACCCTCAGATTTGATCAAAAGTACCAAAGCAATTCACATCATATTGTGTGATAACTCCTTCTTTATGAGGTAATTAACACCTGTAAATATACTCATTAACTAGACACATGCCATTATTTGATGGAATACAAGTCACAGCTTTTGTCAATGTCAACCACTTGTGCTGGGAAATAATAGCCCCTCCCATTCTATTTTCACCCACCACTGGAACTGATGAAGATGGTCCAACTGAACAGCTTAGGTCATAGTTAGGAGATCTCAAGATTAAGCCTGCAACCACAGCAGCTTCAATAATCAGCTTATAGGTAAAGTTGCCATAGACCCAGATGACCATAGGCTGCTTTCCCCTTTGAGGGGGGGAGAGCGGACTGGTGGTGATTAAACCTGAGGATCACCACACCTCAGGCGAGGGGCAAGGTCGAGGGGCTGAATAACCTCAGCCGATATGGGAATTGAACCCGTGTTGTGGACTAGCCTACTGAGCTAATCCGGCCCCCAGGCTTGGGCTTGGGTGTGGGAATCAGCAAATATGGATCTATGAAACCACTATTTCCAATTTACAGCACATGTAACATATTAGAGCAATTCCTGTCATTGTCTGTATATCACTTCTCAAACATCTTTTTAAAAAATTCTAAAACAGATCAATTTACACATCAGCTGTAGAAATAAGATGTTCTTACAGATTCAACACATATGCTTTCTTCTGCAAATAAAAATAATTTTACACTGTTATGGACTATGCCCAAAAATGACATTTTTAATCTTTTCCAGTGTGGAATAAAACAGATTTAGTTGGTAAATAGTTGATTTTATTATATATTTCAATTTTTGGAATTTCAATTTCTGCACTATATCCCTTTTGAACAAACCACTGTTGGCAATTGTTCCATTCTCAGAAACAAACGTTCTTCAGCACTCAAAGAGTTGGTATAACCTAACTGTACTAATAACCTCGAGGATCAATTTCGAAAAGAAATTTCCAACTTAACAGCTTTTTTTTTTATAAATTCCTGTGACAAAAAGGATTTTACCTGAAATACACTTGTTATTGCATTTACAAGCAAAATTATTCGCCTCTATAATATATCAGAGAATGAAAATTTCCATTTAGTTTAAAGAGAACAGAAATTAGTATTAAGACTTTCATTAAGTTATCAGTATGGATAGAAATTTGCAGTAAATAGGTCACTTAACAGAAATGAAAAGGGCTTTATTGATCAAAAGTGATAGAGCTATTTGATGGTAAAAACAATGTTTCTTCAGCAGTGCAAGTGGATGGTCTAATTTAAATAATGTAACTTATTTCCCATCAAATTCTGTTTATTTCATTGGTTTGTTATCCATTGGCTATGAGGAATGAAACCATAACCATAGACTACATCAAACATAGTAAATTTCTCAAACAAATTCATCAGCATCAATTTAATTAAATGGGCGAGCTCCTGCTAAAAAGCAGTTGGCATAAATGCGATTTGTGGTAACCTGAATTTATATGTATCACATTTAAAATAACTAGCAAACAATTGTAACAAAACCTGGATCAAACAATTAACAGAAGCTACTGAAGTTCCAAAAGCAAAAAGTACTTACTTAAAGCATTCACATTTCTTTTAATAATAGAAGATGGGCTCAATTAGATAGCCCTTCTTTTAAGGAAAACAGTAAGAATATGGACTATTGACCATTTTTTTTTAGGGTGAAATGCCGGAATTACTGACTCTTGCTAAACCTGTCATAAGAACCTGAACCACTCCACTCCACTGAATGTTTATTCTGGCCAGTCAAACCAGTAGCTAGTCAGGAATGGAGCCCAAGTTCCGGTTTTACAAGAGTATATCTTGGGTCCAGTCTTGGTATGAATCCTTTGAAGTCTCTAGAGGCTTGTGTGCCAAAAACATCCAGCACTCTTCTGTTCATCAGAGCAAACCTGGGTGAAACAAAATGATACAGATGAATACTGAAAAATCTTAGTAGCTGAAGAGATATTTGAGCTGTTTGTCACTAATCTACCTCATTTATATTGTTGGCAAATCACGTACTGATTTTCGTTTTGTTGTTCATTTAGTCCAGTTGATCTCCTGTGATGTTTCACACTGGAAGTCAAGACCTGGTGCAGTATTCAAGTCAAGAAAGATTAGTGGAGAGAGATAAAGGAACCAAGGTGGGGAAAGGGAAGAAAGTGAAGGGAAAATGGGGTGGGAGGGGTGATGGGTTTGGGTGGAAAGTAGGGAATGGGAGAAATGAGATGTGGATGGCATGGGGGGGGCAAGGGAAGGGGAAAGTAGGGAGGGGGAAGAAAGGAGGCTGAGAAAGAGGAGGGGGGCTGAGGCAGCAGGCAATAATTAAGCTGGGAGTTTTCAAATGTAGGCTGGGAGGCAGGTTGAAGGCCTGCAAAATACCTCGACAGCAGAGCAACTCTGAGTTCGCAAAAAAGAGGTTACACCATTGTGGAAATCAGGCTATTGGAGAAACCAGTCGTACAGGTCAGACAGAGCAAACATAATACAGCCTGATGTTCTCCCAAAGTAAGCAACTGGTTGAGGGGACAGGGAGGTGCTGTTGGCTAACTGAAAAAGAGTGCACAATTGAAACCCAAGGATTGACGGCAAGAACAGTTGGAAGTTTCCCACAAAGGAAGTTTAAGGTAACTTATATGTGGACAAAACTTTGCAGAATTAATTTAAATTTACAATTTTTTCCCAAAGTATTTAATAACTGTATCAAAATGTGATCGCTGGAGGTTTCGAATCTTAGACTGTTCTATGGCACCACCTGGTGGCCAGAGGCTTTAGTTGTGTGCAGACTCAATGAAATATCAGCTACTCCTTTCAGAAGCACATTGGTGTTACTGCTGTTGGAATTACTAACTGTAGCCAACACACCAATATCGCAAAACTTCCCCCCTTCACAGTCAGGCCGACTGGTTGTGGGTAAATATAATGGGGAAATATATAAACATAGTGAACATACAGGATGTCACTACATTAATGATAGAAATTTCATTGCATATATTGATAAATACAAAAATAAATTTCAGAAACAAAGAATACCATAAAAGTGAAGATTATATTTAACATTACAGGAATGAACTATAAAGACTGGTGGTGAAGTGTGAGAGACATTGCCTTTCATTTCCAGGGTTTTGGGTTCTAAATCCAGTCGAGGCTGCCAGGATGAAACTCTCGTTGGACTGCTAGTTGTTGGATCCCAAAGTGAAATAGATTTGTGCAGTTTAAATTCCGTTCCTTGTAGGCTTGGTCCTTAACATCAAACCAGCACTAGTTTGCGATGTCAGCCAGACAAACCTAAGGATGGTTGGTGTGAGCAATGGAAAATATATCCTTGGTGTATATATCTTTACTGTCATATTTAATAGTGAGGCGAGCTTCCTTCCGCATATCGACATCATCACTAAGGCCGCCTATTTCCAGCTCTGTAGATCACCTGACTCTGACCTGACTCAGCTTATCTTCTGCTGAAGCCCTCATCCATGTCTGATCTGACTATTCCAAAGTTCTAGTTCAAATTTCTGCAAACTGGAGGTCATTCAAAACGCTGCAGACAGTGTCCTAACTCGCATTGCATCCAGTTCATTAATCATCTCCTCAGTGCTTGCTGACCGACACTGGCTCTCTGTTAAACAATTGCCAAACTCTGTAATCTTCTCCAGCCTTACAGCCACACACTATATCCCTGCAACACCCCCATCCCCCACAGTGTCTGAACTTTACCAATTTGGACCTTCTGACCATCATCAATTTTAATAATTTTGTATTGGCTGCCATGCCTTCAGCTGCCTGAGCCCCAAGCTCTGAAATTCCCTCCCTACACCTCCCCAGCACTCTTTTCTTTTAATTAAAAAAATAAATAAATATAGAGTACCCAATTCAACTTTTTTTTCAATTGAGGGGCAACTTAGTGTGGCCAATTCACCCACTCTGCACATCTTTTGGGTTGTGGGGGCACAAACACGGGGAGAATGTGCAAACTCCACACGAACAGTGACCCAGAGCCGGGATCGAACCTGGGACCTTGGTGCCGTGAGGCAACAGGGCTAACCCACTGCGCCACCGTGCTGCCCTCCCCAGCCCTCTTTAGGGAAGATAGTGGTGTATTGGTATTATCTGTGGACTAGTATTCCAAATAACTAGGCTAATTCTCTGTGGGGGGCATGGGGTCATATCCCACCATGGTAACTGGTGACATTTAAATTCAAATCTGGAGCTGAAAGCCAGTCTCAGTAATAGTAACCATGAAACTTACATCGATTGATGTAAAAGAAACCCAGGGAAGGAAATCTGCCATAACAGGATTTTCTTTTTATTTGTGGCCTATAACATCTGTAGTTCCTGAAGGAACTCAGAAAACTACCGATAAACCCGAGAGAACCATCATCCAATATACCAGTATTTGATGTTTCTATTCAATTTGCACTGAGAGCAATATACCTGTGAAAAGGTAGAAGAAAAAGAAAAAAAACTTTATTTTTATGGTGCCTCTCAAAGCACTTTACAGCAAAGGGCGTTTTTTGTAGTCACGGTTGTAATATAGGAAACAACCACAAGACATCCTGTGAGGGAGTGCTGATTCCCTTCTCCCTGGCACCACCAGGAAACCACCCCCTCCACAAACCACTCAGTCAGAACAGGATAAGAACCATCACAATGCTCACCAGATGAAGCAAAGAAGACAAAAAGAACCCCTAAGGAGGGAACGCCCAGACTAACTCAGAGCAACCTTCCTCCCCAACAACCAACCATGGCTGTTGGTCCCATCAGATCCAATAATATACATCACGTTCCAATAGGTCAAGAGAGGAGTAAAGAGGGAGACCCAATTGGCAGGAGAGAGAAAAAAACCAAACACCGAGGAAGGGTTAGAAGAAACCTCATCCTTTCCAGGAAGCCTGCCTCGGCCATTATAGGATAAAGCATAGATTTTAAAATTCAATAACATAAATAAATCCAATAGGAAAGAAAACAAAAGAGATTAGCTTTAACTGGGGAGCTATCCTTAATCTCACTGAGGACGAACTAGCCCTACCAAACCCAACCCTCCCCCACTCACCCCGCCCTGGCTCCACTCATCCTCCCCAAAAGGAGTAAAATTGTGCATAAATCACACTTCTCAGAATTGACTCAATCTAATTTTTCTAGAAAAGGATAATCAATGACATCGTGCCTACATTTAGCACTCCTCTGCACTGACAAAATGACAGCAACAATATTCACCAACATTATCCAAAGGGCCAGGCCAGCCGGGTACTGGACAGCCTTCTTCGAGGCCATGTCCAAAGTGGTGGGGATGAGGGTGGAGCCATGCCCGAAAGTGGCAGTCTTCGGGGTATCAGATTAGCCAGATCTATTCCTGGGGAGGAGGGCGGAAGCCCTTGCCTTTGCCACCCTGATCGTCCACCGTAGAATCCTGCTTGGCTGGCGGTCAGCAGCACCGCCCAAAGCTGCAGACTGGCTGTCCGACCTCTTGGAATTTCTCCAAATGGAGAAAATTAAATTCGCCATCCGTGGGTATCAGAAGGTGGCTTCACAAAACATGGAAGCCATTCACCCGGCTATCACCCAGGGACAAAGAAAACGTAGCCAAGACACAAAAGGAAAGAGGGCGAGGGCCCAGGGAAACAAGAAAGCGAAACCGAACCCAGCGGGAGAGATGAAGGCAGCAGGGAAGGAGGGGGGGGGGGGGGGGGGGGGGGGAGGTGCAACAACAGAGGAGAACCAGGAGGGAGAAAAGAGAGGGGAACACAAGATGGAAAGAAAACACATTGGACCACAATGGCCACAATGAACGCAACAAGGAGGAAAGAAAACAAAAGAACAAATAGAAGAAACAATCTAAAGTCTAAACTCATGTAAATAACGAACACCGACTCAAACGTAAATAACACCCTTGCAAAAGTCTCATCATCTTGTGTATAATTATACCGTGCTATGTATTCTTTTTTAAATTTAGAGTGCCCAATTATTTTTTTTCCAATTAAGGGGCAATTTAGCGTGGCCAATCCACCTAACCTGCATATCTTTGGGTTGCGGGGGTGAAACCCACGCAGACACGGGGAGAATGTGCAAACTCCACACGGGCAGCGATCCTGGGCCGGGAAGCGAACCCGGGTCCCCAGCGCCGTAGTCCCAGTGCTAACCACTGCGCCACGTGCCGCCCTTACTGTACTATGTATAACAAACACCCAATAAAAACATTTGTTTTTCAAGAAACAATTATCCAAAGGGAGTAATGTCCAGGATAACAGAAGAATTGTAGGGCAAACAACAGGATAAAGACATCTTCCATCTCGCACAAGAAGGCAAAGGATAAAGCCGAATCAACAAGCACTCTTCAGGATCTCTCAAGGATTTCAAATTTCAACGGTTGAAGCATGAGACCCAATCACTTTCACCATGCCGTCACACCAATGCCCAGGTGGTCCGCAGCCTAGGCCCCGGTCAGGGGGAATGACTCGACCAGCTTGGCAACCTCCAAACCCCCCCCCCCATTCATCGAGGATTGATAAATACAGGTCCAGTGATTGGCGGGCCCAGCCAACCCTGGCCTCAAAGACAGGTTACATTGTGCTCCATCAAATCTGGTACACCCAGCCTCCAAATCCAGATGACCAAAGTACGGTAGCCAATTTTCAAACTCAACCGGGAAGCTGCCTTCCACCTCTCGCTTGGGGCCAGGATCAGGGGCACACACTGCCTGCCCCATCTCCCAAACCCGTCAGGATAGATGACACACCATGCAGCAACATCTTGACAACACAGAGGCGGGCCCTCATCAAGGAAAGTGCTCTTTCGATAACAAGAACCTTCTCCTGCATCTCCACCACACTCTTGAAAGAAACCCACGATTGTTCGAAGTGAGCTCTGATGACCTGCACCGCCGAGCCAAGATTTCAGCTAAGACAACATTTTCGATGGCAGCCATCATCCAGGTGCACACAGCACTGCCAAGGCGAGAGTCTGCTCAGCAGCAACAGTGCTACTACAAGCTGGGCCCCACCCCAGCCAGCTCCGACCGCCAGTATAAACTAGGATATTAACTTTTCATCTTGGCCCTTCCTTGCAAAAAAACAATCAGGAGCTTCCAGGAACATAGCACAAGCCATGTAACCAAAAACGACAAATATGAAATGAGCACCAGGATTAAGTTCCGGATTAAAAGATGAGCAGCACTAGAGCTAGCAAAACCGTGACGCTCCCGCCCTCACAACATGTGACCCTCCCGCCCTCACAACATGTGACCCTCCACAAACACACTTCTATTCAGTCGTCAATTCAAAGAGAGATAATAATTTAGTAGCCTCTTTAGCTTGGCAAGCAAACTGTGAATCCCAATACGATTCTGTGACATTTGAAAGTCAGCCAAGCATTCATAATGACATAAGAGCCATCAGGAAATATAAATAAAGAACTCTATTGAAACCATGGAACAGGTGATCCTGCTTTTATCCTAACTTCCACCAGATGGCTGTCATAATATACATCCAGGTATATGATGGAGTGCAGACAGGCAGTGATTGACACACAGGATGACCAGTGAGCACACCGAACACAGCAGCCAATCACTAGACAGGACACGACCACTATAAAGAGGGCACCAGTTTTCCCGCTCTCTCGGGATCCAGCCTCTGAGACAGTCAGAGCTCGTGAGCAGCACCTAGTACAAACACCATGTGGTAGTCAGATAGTCTGGTCAGGTTAGCCTCAGGTCTCCAGTCAAGTCAGCATAGTGTCAACCCACAGTTAAGCATGTATTATAGTTAGTTGTTCAACAAAATCGTGTTGCATTTCTTCAAGTGTTGGAAGCCTGTCTCTCACATCAAGCCTGCATCAAACGCAGTCCACGTAGACCCAGCTTACCCAACACATCAATGGCCTATCAATTAAAGCAGTCCAACAGATGTTTTTTTTTCAACTTTCATTGAAACATTAGCCTATTTTTCCTCAAGCTTAAAAAGCAGAGGGTTTTTTAAAAACTTAAGATCATGACACTTAGACAAACCTGATCCATCCTTCAAGAGTGCATATTTCCCATCAATTCTTAATTGACGGTTAAGGCCCTTGGAACAGCCAAAATAGGGTCTGTTTCAATTCAGCATAACGTTCAAATGGCCTGGCTAAGTTCAAGTTTCCCGTCTATGTATCTCACATCCCAGCCACTTCTAGCTGTTGGCAAAAATTTCCGCGTCCAGGATCCATCTGACATTTTTAACGTCGATAGAGTCGACCCAACTCTGCAAAAGCCCTTCCCTAAGTAGGTGAAGTTAACTGAGGCACTTACCTTCCCTTTGTAAGCCGCAGTAGAAACTTCCAGTAAGAAGGCCGTAAGTTCTGTACTTCCATCACAGCCTAAAAGTGATGAGGAAAGTTAATCATAAATTTTAAATGAAATGCAATTGGATCTGAATAACAGGGAGCATTTCAGTGAACTACGTTTTGTGTTGATTTAATTGCATGCAAAAGTTTTTCAGACGTACATTTTGTTTTCTAAGTTAACCATTTAATATCTCACATTTTGTTGGACATGATAAGGGAACCATTCAGTCAGATGACCAAAGTTTTGTCAAAGTGGTAGGTTTCAAGGAGTACAGTATGTCGTAATTTTAAGTTGCCCTGTTTCAAGTCTTTAACATTGCACAGTTAATGGGACTGGAATTTAGGCTTAGTGTTGGGAGTTTTGCTTTGGGTCCAATGAAGGGCCACTGAGGATATTTTATAGTGGCTGCTTCCACTCCCCAACACTCCCTCTGACCGATCCACCCTGTTGCTGCCAAACCTCCTCTCATGAACCTGTCATCTTGCATCTTCTCCAGCTTGCAGCTTACTTATACAATCTTACAACTCGAAGTTGCTCTCTGTTTGAAGTTGCTTCCCATGCTCATCTACAAAGCCCTTGTCATCAACGAAGGTTGGGAGAAGGAAGGGGTGAATCAGAGGATCAGCGGATCAACGGGTCAGAGGCTCGGAGACGAGGAGGATTGGCGACTAGGAGGGCTGGCGACTCAAGAGGGTCAGTGAGTCAGTGGCTTAGTGGACAACTAATCAGCGAGACAGATATGTGGCAAGCCGGAGTGAGCAGAATCAGCAGTGACTAGCAAGGTTGGGAGTAGGGGATAAATAGAAAGAATTAGCATACTTATTTTATATTCTTAAAAGTCATTGTATTTTTAAAGTTATTTTGTTTATGAATATAACAATCTAGCAATGTAAAGTATTTCAACTTGCAGGGTGTGGTGCTTTAATATTTGTACTTAACAAAATTGGTCCTATAAAACCTAACAATAATTTTGTCTTTGTTTGTAATGGGAAAACTTGATTTGCTTAACATTGTTCAACTAAAAGTTGCACTTTTCAGGAACACAACTACAATGTCAAGTGAGGAATTACTGTATCTTCAAGGAAGAAAGCAAGGTAGCAAGGGAGAGAGATGTAGGCAGGGAATTGCAGGGCTCCAGTCAGAGACATTTGAAGGCATGATCACCACTAGTGGAGTGATTAAAATGAGCAATACTCATGCTGACAGAATTAGCTCAATGCAGAAAGCTCACATGGTGTGGGTTGAAGGAGATTAGAGAGATAGAGAGGGGAGAGGCAACGGAGAAATATGAAAGAACCAAAATACACCAGTGAGCAGAGGGGTGATAGGTAAATGGGACTTGGTGTGAGTTAGGATATATGTAGCAGAGTTTTGGATGAGCTCAAGTTTATAAAGAATGGAATGACGGAGACCAGTCAGGTGTGAATTGGAATAGTCAAGTCTAGAGGGAACAAAGAACTTGGGATTCTGGTGAAGGGTCATCATGACCTGAAACATGAACATTGTTTCTCTCCATATATGCTGTTTGACCTGAGTATTGCCAGCATTTTCTGCTTTCATTTCAGATTTTCAGCATCTGCAGCCTTTGTTTTTGCATTAATGAGCATTTCAGCAGCTGATGAGAAGAGGCAGGGTCGAAGTCAAGCAATATTACAAGGCAAAAATAGGCAGTTTTATTGAAGACACTATATATGGTTGGAAGCTCTCCGCAGCATCAAATACGACACAAAGGTTGCTAAAAGTCTGATTTAGTCTCAGACAGTTGCCAGCTAGAGGATATCAATCACTAGGGAACTATATCGAGTTTGCTGCGAGATTATTAATAGAAAATTGGACTGCACCAAAACCGAGCTTTTGCAAAATACGCCACTGCTTATAAAAAGGGAAACAAATCAAAACACCTTTCTTTTGCGGACGAGTGGTGAGAGGAGAAATTAGTGCTGCTTCAATTAACCTCCCTCCTGTCTGTACAAACCGAATCATAAACAATTACTGTAATTGAGCAAATGCTCAGAAAGCAGATTTCTAGAATCAGCCTCTGAAATATACTTTTATCTATGGTTTTAGAGCATTTGCACAAATATTTAAAAGGCACTGAGATGGAGTTTCTGAAGAAATCTGTCACACCATTTGGTACTTACAGCTTGAAAACATACGGCTGTGGAAATCGCATAGATGATGGTGTCTGCATGTGCAATGTAAGGACATTTTCCTGCTTCAATGCCTTTGAAATACATGGTCTGCCAGCAAAAAACAAATTCAAATTATTTACAGAAGTAATATGACCACCATCATTTTAATTATAATACTGGAATTTGCAGCATCCTAACAACTATAAAAACAATCCAATATCTTCCATATTTTTAAAACTCATCACAAACCACTTATGTACAAACCACCAAAAGAGAGCACTCTGCTAGCTTTCGGACAGCAAGGGCAGCATGGTGATGCAGTGGTTAGCACTGCTGCGTCACAAAGCCGAGGACCTGGGTTTGATCGCGGCCCCAGCCCCGGCTCACTCTCCGTGTCAGGTTTGCACATTCTCCCAGTGTCTGCTTGGGTCTCACCCCACAACCCAAAAAGATGTGCAGGGTAGGTGGATTGGCCAAGCTAAATTGCCCCTTAATTGAAAAACATTTTAATTGGAATTTTGTTTTAAAAAGCTTACAGACAGTAGAACTCAGACTTTTCAGCACCTGACCGATTGGTGGGACTCGGTTCGATTAGTTGGCTGGAGTCCAGTGACTTGGCCAAAAGCCGTATTCTGCTCAGTACCAGGCAGTGATTGGGTCCCGCCTGAGTGGTATGATTTTCAGAGACCAGGTAAAAGACAGTTGGAGTCCTGGACACTCAGAGGAAAGGACCTTCTCTCTTTTTCTCTTGTTTTTCTCCAGAAAAGCTACTGTAAAGCTGCTGTATTTGCTGCATATTTAATTATAGTTATCGTTATTAATAAATGTAATTGTGTTTAAATTTACAAACCTGGTGACTGTGGTTATTGGACAGCTAAGGGCCAAAGACTCTGGGAGTTTTTCTAAGAATTATTTATTAATTTCAGCTGTGTTGCGATTCTAGGTAAGTGGGGCTGGAATTGACCGCGTACTGGCCCAGGGGGTCGTAACAGTATGTTTCGACTTATCTTAGTATTCCTTTCTAATTTGATTGTTCATTTTCTAATGCAACTGCATTCACCAGAAGTTGACCAAGCTGTTGAAGGAGGTTCTTGGGGACCTGAGGCCTATAAAGTTAGTACCATGCTGGTAGACCCAGCAAATTCCCCAAAAAACCCCAGAACTGAGCAGACGGACAGTTCCTGCTCACAATCTCATGCAGGTCACTGTGCCCATCATTTTGTTTTCTTCTTCTGGCTTTGTAACTGTTAATCTGGAGATTAACATCTTACCCGGGCAGGTAAGTGATGTAAAGACCTTTCAAATTGTGGGAGGAAAGTAATTAAATCTAATTGATTAACTAGATAGTTGAGTATCTAAACCTCAAGGAAGAGATTGGTATTTAGCATTTATTTTTACAATAAAAATCTAGCGTAGGGCCATAGAGTTAATTGTAACTCAATCTAACAATAATTCAAGTGTTTATTTTAAATTAATTAACTCATGCTTAAATGTCACTCAGCGGGGTGCAGTGCTCCAACTGTGTGATGTGGCAGATCTGTGACGCTTCCAGCGTTCCGGTCGACTACATCTGCAGGAAGTGTAACCAATGGCAGCTCCTCACAGACCACATGATTCGGTTGCAGCAGCAGTTGGATGCACTTGGGAACATGCAGGTGGCAGAAAGCGTCATAGATAGCAGTTATAGAGATGTGGTCACACCCAAGGTGCAAGCAGACAGATGGGTGACCGCGAGAAAGGGCAGGCAGTCAGTGCAGGAATCCTCTGTGGCTGTCCCCCTCTCTAACAGGTATACCATTTTGGATACTGTTGAAGGGGATAGACTATCAGTGGAAAACAACAGCAGCCAGAACAGAGGCACCACAACTGGTCTGTTGCACAGCAGGGGAGTGCAAAGTGCAGGAGAGCGATACTTATAGGAGATTCTATAGCAAGGGGCACAGATAGGCGCTTCTGTGGAAGTGAAAGAGACTCCAGGATGGTGTGTTGCTTCCCTGGTGCCAGGGTCAAGGATATCTCTGAACGAACACAGGGCACCCTGAAGGGGGAGGGTGAACAGCCAGAGGTCGTATACACATAGATACTAACGCCATAGGCAGGAACAGTGATGAGGTCCTGTAAAAGGAGTTCAGGGAGTTGGGCAGCAAGCTAAGAAGCAGGACCTCTAGGGTTGCAATCTCAGGATTACTCCCTGTGCTACGTGCCAGTGAGGCTAGAAATAGGAGGATAGTGCAGCTAAACACGTGGCTAAACCAGTGGTGTAGGAGGGAGGGTTTCAGGTTTCTGGACCATTGGGATCTCTTCCGGGGCAGGTGCGACTTGTACAAGAAGGACGGGTTGCATCTAAACTAGAGGGGCACCAATATCCAGCACCAAACACCAAGCACCAGCCCGGCGAGCTCAGTCGGTAGAGCATGGGACTCCTAATCCCAGGGTCGTAGGTTCGAGCCCCACGTTGGGCGCACTCATATAAGGGCAGCACGGTAGCATTGTGGATAGCACAATGGCTTCACAGCTCCAGGGTCCCAGGTTCGATTCCGGCTTGGGTCACTGTCTGTGCGGAGTCTGCACATCCTCCCCGTGTGTGCATGGGTTTCCTCCGGTTTCCTCCCACAGTCCAAAGATGTGCAGGTTAGGTGGATTGGCCATGATAAATTGCCTTAAGTGTCCAAAATTGCCCTTAGTGTTGGGTGGGGTTCCTGGGTTATTGGGATAGGTTGGAGGTGTTGAACTTGGGTAGGGTGCTCTTTCCAAGAGCCGGTGCAGACTCGATGGGCCAAATGGCCTCCTTCTGCACTGTAAATTCTATGATCTATGATCCTGGCTGGGAGGTTTGCGAGTGTCACTCGGGAGGATTTAAACTAATGTGGCAGGGGGGGTGGGAACCAAAGCGTTAGCTTAGAAGGTGTCATAACTGAAGGGGAAATAGAGAACAAAAATAATAGAACATCACCCTCAGGCAGAGCAAAAAAGGTGACAAGTGTGAAAGGGGAGTGGGTCAATGCAGGATTGAGGGTATTGTACCTTAATGCGCGCAGTATACGGAACAAGGTAAATGAGCTTGTTGCGCACATTGAAATTGGCCGGTACGACGGTGTGGGCATCATAGAGATGTGGCTGCAAGGGGATCAGGGCTGGGATCTAAATATACAAGGATATGTGTCCTATCGAAAGGGCAGGCAGATGGGCAAATGGGGCGGTGCTGCATCGTTAGTAAGGAATGAAATTAAATCGATAGGAAGGAGCGATATAGAATCAGAAGGCATAGAATCTCTGTGAGTAGAGTTCAGGAATCGCAATTGTAAAAAGACTCTGATAGGAGTTATGCACAGGCCCCCGAGCAGTGGTCAGGATGTGGGGCAGAAAATAAATCAGGAGATCGAGAAAGCATGTGAAAAAGGCAACATCACAATAATCATGGACGACTTCAATACGCACGTGGACTGGGAAAATCAGGTTGGTAGTGGATCCCAAGAAAAGTAATTTGTGGAATGTTTAAGAGGTGGGTTTTTGGAGCAGCTTGTGGTAGAGCCCACTAGGGAACATGCAATTCTGGAGTTGGTGATGTGTAATGAAGCAGACTTGATTAGGGATCTTAGGGTGAAGGAATCCTTAGAGAGCAGTGACCACAATATGATAGCATTTACCCTGCAGTTTGAGAGGGAGAAGCTGGAGTCAGATGTAACGGTATTACAATTAAATAAGGGTAACTACAAAGACATGAGGGAGGAGCTGGCCAGAGTTGATTGGAAAAGGAGACTAGCAGGGAAGACAGTGGAACAGCAATGGCAGGGGTTTTTGGGAGTTGTTCGGGATCACAGCAGAAATCATCCCAAGGAGGAGGAAACTTGCTAAGGGCAGGACAAGGCATCCATGGTTGACGAGGGACGTCAAGGACAGCATAAAAGCAAAGGAAAAAGCATACAAAGTGGCAAGGATTAGAGGGAAGCCAGAGGATTGGGAATCATTTAAAAGTCAGCAGAGGACAACTAAAAAAGCAATAAGGGGAGAGAAGATGAAATATGAGTGCAAGTTAGCTCGTAATATAAAAGAAGATAGGAAGAGTTTCTTTCAATATATAAAAGGTAAGGGAGAGGCAAAAATAGACATTGGACCACTGGAGAACATGGCTGGAGAAGTAATAATAGGAAACAAAGAAATGGCAGATGAACTGAATAGTAACTTTGCATCAGTCTTCATGCTGGAAGACACCAGTGGGATGCCAGAGCTCCAGGAGAAACAGGGGGCAGAGGTGAGTGCAGTGGCCATCACTAAGGAGAAAGTTTGGGGAAAACTAAAAGGTCTGAAGGTGGATAAGTCACTTGGACCGGATGATCTACACCACAGGGTCCTAAAAGAGATAGCTAACGAAATTGTGGAGGCATTTGTGATGATCTTTCAGGAATCACTGGAGGCAGGAAGGGTCCCAGAAGACTGGAAAGTGGCTAATGTAACACCGCTGTTTAAGAAGGGAGGCAAAATACAGGAAATTATAGGCCGGTTAGCCTGACTTCAGACATTGGTAAGATTTTAGAGTCTGTTATTAAAGATGAGATCGTAAAGTACTTTGAAGTGCATGGTAAAATAGGACTGAGTCAGCACGGCTTTGTCAAAGGGAGGTCATGTCTCTTTGAGGAGGTAACAAGGAAGTTAGACAAAGGAGAACCAGTGGACATGATTTATTTAGATTTCTAGAAGGCTTTTGACAAGGTGCCACATAGGAGACTGTTAAATAAGTTAAGAGCCCATGGTGCTGAGGGGTACGATCCTGGCATGGATAGAGGACTGGCTGACTGGCAGAAGGCAGAAACTGGGGATAAAGGGGTCTTTTTCAGGATGGCAGCTGATGACTTGTGGTGTGCCTTAGGGGTCTGTGCTGAGACCACATGATTTCACATTATATATTAATAATCTGGGAGAAGGAACTGAAGGCACTGTTGCTAAGTTTTCAGATGATACAAAGATCTGTAGAGGGACAGGTAGTATTGAGGAAGCAAGAAGGGGGCTGCAGAAGGATTTGGACAAGCTAGGAGAGTGGGCAATGAAGTGGCAAATGAAATACAATATGGAAAGGTGTGAGGTTATGCACTTTCGAAGGAGGAATTTAGGCATAGACTATTTTCTAAATGGGGAAATGCTTAGGAAATCAGAAGCACAAAGGGACTTGTGAGTCCTTGTTCACGATTCTCCTAAGGTTAACGTGAGGTTCTTTAAGACAGAAATAGATAGGTTCTTGATTAATAAGGGGATCAGGGGTTATGGGGAGAAGGCAGGAGAATGGGGATGAGAAAATATCAGCCATGATTGATGGCGGAGCAGTCTCGATGGGCCGAGTGGCCTAATTCTGCACCTATGTCTTATGGTCTCTGCACCGGTTCTCCAAACATGCATCTTGGCTTAGTGCCATTCCCCTGCCTTTTCCCTATCCCCATGAATATTGTGTTAACTCAAGTAATCATCCAGTGCCCCTTTGAATGCCTCGATTGAATCTGCCTCCACCACACTTCCAGGCACTGCATCCAGACCCAAACCATGCGTTGTGCAGATCTTTTATTTCTCACATCACATTTGCTCATTTTGCAAATCACTTTAAACCCGTGCCCTCTTGTTCTTGATCCTTTTACGAGCAGGGACAGTTTCTCCCTGTCTGCTCTGTCCAGCCCCTTCAAGATTTTGAGCATCTCTATCAGATCTTTTCTTAGCCTTCTTCTCCAAAGACACAGAGTCTGAGAAGGAGATCGAGGCAGCAGCAGACTCGCAATGTTCAGTAATGAAGGACCATCACCCAGGCTTATTTTCGCAGTGCAGTTGATCAATAGTAGCAAGCGGTAAAAATAGGAAACCAGCTCTCAAAGCAGCAAAAGACCAGGAGAAAATGTGTGGACCTATGAACATATTTAAGATCTAAATATTTTAAATTTATTATCATAGTTTGATTAAATATAGTTTTTTTGAGGGGCCATTTGCAGTCTAACTTTAGTATATTTTATGTAAAGGCTCCTAAATCTCATTGTTTCCTCTTTCATATGTTCACTGCACCTGATGTGTCACCTCCAACATTTTTAATTTTTTTTTCTCATATTTTTAGTATTTTGATTTATTTTCCTTCATCTTTCCTGTGATCAATATTATTAGAAAAATGGGAATTAAAAAAATTGCAGAGATGTCTTTCTTTCAACCACAACTTGTACTTATGCCCTACTCCAAAGTGCGGTGGTTTGCAAACCTATTTATAACCAGGGAAAATGAATGGTTAAAGGAAAGCCTCAAGTTTATTGCTATTCGTTTGTAAGCAGCATTTTGTTTCACAAAGATCAGCTTTATTTGAATCATTAAAATATATTAAGCAATTTAGAGGTAAAACAGAAGTATTTTTCTTTACCTGGGATAAAAAAAACTTTGAGCCTGAATGTTAAAACAAAAATTGAATTTTTCCGAGGGCCTGATGCATTTGTGAAAATAAACAGCATCAAGAAATATATTGTAAATTGTAATATTCTGAAAAGAAATGTCTGATAAATAAAGTGCTAGCGAACAAAACCATCAAAAAAGCAAATGAGAATCTGAGTTTTATGCAAGGGGCCAGTGAATACGAAGGCAAGGAAGTGATGCTGAATTTAAATACATTGATTAAATAGAACATTGCAGGCGTTACCTTACAAATTAAGTTTCACAGAAATTTTAGTGTAACAAAACTTCCCAAATGCATCACAGAGGCATAATGAGACAAATTAATCACCAAGCCAAAGGATGTAATAGGAGTGACCAAAGGCATGTTCAAAGAGATGATTTTTGGATTTAGATTTATTATTGTGCATACCGAGGTGCAGTGAAAAGTACTGTTTTGTGTGGAGTCCAGGCAGATCATTCCACACATGAAAATATAGGACGTATGACATACTGACATGACAACGGACATATTTGCAATGGGCCTTAAAAGAGGGCAAAAGCCAGAAGGGATTAGAGAGACATTTCCAGACCAGCGATCAACACAGCTGGAGGCATGGCCATGATGATTGAGGCAACGGGAAGGCACGATTCCCAGAATCTGAGAAACATCGAGTTTGGTGAGGTTGTAAGGCTGAAAAAGATTTGCCTCAGATGAAGGTTATGATTGGGATTTAAGTGCAAAGGAGAGAATTCCAAACTGAAGATGTTGGTCACCAAGAGGAAGGGGATAATTGAATGGAACTTGTTGGTGGATAGGATATAAGCAGCAGAGTTCAAGATAAACTGAAGTTTATAGATAAGAACATAAAGAACTATGAACAGGAGTAGGCCATTTGGCCCCTCGACCCTGCTCCACCATTCAATAAGATCATGGCTGATCTTTTTGTGGACTCAGCTCCACTTATCCACTCACTCACTGTAACCTTTTACTCATTTACTGTTCAAAACTCTATCTATCTTTGCCTTAAATACATTTAACTGGGTAGCCTCAACTGCTTCACCGGACAGGGAATTCCACAGATTCATGGCTCTTTGGGTGAAGATGTTCCTCCTCAATTCAATGCTCCCCCTTATTTTGAGGCTCTGCCCCCTCATTCTAGTGGAAACAACCTTCTGCTTCTATCTTATCTATTCCCTCCATAATTTCATGTTTCTATAAGATCCCTTCTCATTCTTCTAAATTCCAATAGAGTCCCAGTCTACTTCGTCTTTCTTCATGACCTAATCCTCTCCACTCTGGAATCAACCTAGTCAATCTCCTCTGCACACCCTCCAGTGCCAGTACCTCCTTTCTCAAGTAAGGAGACCAAAACTGTACACAGTACTACAGGTGTGGCCTCACCAGCACCCTATACAGCTGCAACACAACCTCCCTGCTTTTCAACTCCATCCCTCTCGCAATGAAGGAAAAATTCCATTTCCTTCTTAATTACTTGCTGCACCTGCAAACCAACCTTTTGTAATTCCTGCACATGGGCACCCAGGTCCCTCTGCACAGCAGCATGCTGCAATTTTTTACAATTTAAATAATAGTCCATTTTGAGTTATTCCTACCAAAATGGATGACCTCGCATTTATCGACATTGAACTCCATTTGCCATCCCTTGCCCACTCACTTAAACTATCTATATCCCTTTGCAGACTTTCAGTGTCCTCTGCACACTTGGCTCCACCACTCACCTTAGTGTCATCTGTGAACTTTGACACATTACACTTGGTCCCCAACATCAGATGGTGAAGGATGGCAGGCAATTCAGGAGAACATTGGTATAGCTGAGTCAGGAGGTGACAAAATAACGGACAAGAGTATAATGAAATGAAAATCGCTTATTGTCACGAGTAGGCTTCAATGAAGTTACTGTGAAAAGCCCCTAGTCGCCACATTCCGCCGCCTGTCCGGGGAGGCTGGTACGGGAATCGAACCGTGCTTGGTCTGCTTTATAAGCCAGCGATTTAGCCGAGTGTGCTAAACCAGCCACAGATAACTGAAGGAGTGATGGAGAGTGGTAATGCTATAGGTGCACAATTGGGCGGGTGTTCTGATGCAGAGGACATGGGATTTGTAAGCTCTGCTCAGGGCTGAAATATGAAAAGCCTGGCTCAACTGAGACGGTGACTGTGAAAGGAATTAGAATCAGTGGTCAGGGTTTAGAATTTATGGTGGAAACTGAAGACGATGGCTTCCGTCTTTGCAATGTTTAACCCAAAGATAATGAGAACTTTCCTGCAAGTGGCGAGAAGACAAACAATCGTAGAACACATATTCAGTGGAGGGGTTGAGAGAAGTGGCAGAGTGGTACGGCTAGGTGTGGTCAGTATACATGTGAAACCTTACCCCAAGTCCATTGATTATAGTGCCTGGTGACAAAAGTAGCAAAAGGGGGTCCAGGACAGCACGGTAGCATAGTGGTTAGCATAATTGCTTCACAGCTCCAGGGTCCCAGGTTCGATTCCCGGCTGGGTCACTGTCTGTGCGGAGTCTGCACATTCTCTCCGTGTGTGCGTGGGTTTCCTCCGGGTGCTCCGGTTTCCACCCCAGTCCAAAGATGTGCAGGTTAGGTGGATTGGCCATGATAAATTGCCCTTAGTGTCTAAAATTGCCCTTAGTGCTGAGTGGGGTTACTGGGTTATGGGGATAGGGTGGGGGTGTGGGCTTGGGTAGGGTGCTCTTTCAAAGAGCCAGTGCAGACTTGATGGGCCGAATGACCTCCTTCTGCACTGTAAATTCTATGAGGACAGATTTTTGAGGGTCTCTCGGGATAATTGTGCAAAGGCAAGAGGAGAGCAAGGCTCTTTTTATCCACAATTGCATTGTAAATAATTTATTGACCCTGACGGTAACCTTGGCCATAGCGGCAACAATCTCTCCTTTGCTGAAATTTGCTACCACGATATACATACCAAAAAGTTCCAACATTTTCACTTATTCTTTTCGCAGCTTGTTTTCCTTCCAGTACCTTCCCACAAAACTCCTTACACAAAATTATTAATGGCCCCCATTACTCAGGCACATAGATTGGATTTTTCCAGTTGAGTTGCAATCCCAATGAAGGAGTCAATTATGGGTCAGGAACCTGAACATGGCAATGGTTGAATGATGCTCACGATCTTCCCAGAGATAGCAAATTAAGAAGTTGCTTCTGGGAGCCCCGTCCAATTAATGATGATGGGCAGACTAGAGAAGCAAAAGGCCCAATCAGAAGGCTTAGTGCAGGGGTGGGCAAACTATGGCCCGCGGGCCATATGCGGCCCGCCAAAAGTCATTATGCGGCCCACCAAGTCATTAAAAAAAAAAAATATATATATTTTTTAAAAATATTTTATTATTTTTTTTATTTTTAATTATTTTTTTTAAGGTTAATGGGGGGGGGCTGTTGGGTTACTTACTGGTATAGGGTGGATACGTTGACTTGAGTAGGGTGATCATTGCTCGGCACAACGTCGAGGGCCGAAGGGCCTGTTCTGTGCTGTACTGTTCTATGTTCTATATGAGGCGCCCAGAATCATAACCGGGTGAAGTAATTATTTTACTTAATATACTATGCGGCCCTTTAAAATTGTGAATTTCTGAATGTGGCCCTTGCATGGAAAAGTTTGCCCACCCCTGGCTTAGTGTAATGCTGGCGGCAGTCCCACCACGAGGGATGAGTGCCGCTGAGGCAAGCAGAACTCTGCGAGGGCACATTAAAAAGGTGTTCTCTACAGCATTGCATGAAATTAAAACTGACACATGGCACAGCTTTCAGACCATTACTGTGAAGGGCAAACCCACCATAGGGTGGTTTGTGATTCCAGCTGTGACTGCTGCATCACAGCAGGTCTGGGCTAAGGTTATCAAGAGAAGCCATCAATAGACCTCCTGATCTGCCAGGGGGAAGCTACTTCCAGTCAAATTCCAGGTTCCAGTCTCAACAGATGTTCTGTCTGCAAATAGAGAAGATCCCAGCAGAGTCATCACTTTTCCCACGATTGAGCCACTAATGGACCTAACTGGCTTCTCAAAGCTGTAGGTGGCCTCAGCCATGTTGAACTTAGCTCTGGCAAGATTGCTCAGCGGTGAAAATGAGCAACCCGATGTGCCATATTCCAACTATTTTCCCAGTCCTGCCTGCTAACCTGCCTCTGTTGGACCAGAAAAATTCATCCCCATACCTCTCCCTCTCAAAATTATCATCACCACCCGCTGTCCCCAAAATGGTTTCCATTTGATCTATCTGTCTTCTTCAATGATCTACCCAGCTCTTGCCTCCCTTTCTACCCTAAGATGTGTCATTAACTCTCCCTCAACTTCACTTTCACAACCCTGTCCAAAACATCCCCTGTAACTGAGATAATCCCTTCCAGTGACCAACTTCACAGATGTATCCTTGTGTGGTTCCACTCCCACCCATTCCAATACATCAAACATGTATCTTTCATTCATACAATCACCTCTGTGGTTCCCTTCGCTACAACTTTCACTACCTCATTTTCTTCGCTGCAAGTGTTTCATTTGGTTATCATTCAAATAAAGAATCGGTTTCTAAATTATACTGATGATATTAACCTCTTCACCATCTCTGGTCTGTCACGCTCCATGTCTGACAATAAAGTCATGAGTGAGTCAAAATATTCCCCAAGTGATAACCCATTATTGCCAGCATTTATCATAAATGCTTTTGCTACAAACCTTTAACCTTTCCCTGGCCATTTACCTCAGCGGAATCAGGGTATACAAAATCTCAGTCCACTTTTTCAAATCCTATCTATCATACAAACTGGTTACTTTCCACCTCTACAATTTTGCCCATTTCTGCCCAATATTCTTCCCATCACCAAAACACCCTGATCTGTGCTTTTGTTACCTCTAAACTCAATTTATCCAATGTCCTCTGTTCTAGCCTCCTAATCTCAGTTTCCATGAACTACAACTTAACCAACTGTATCTTTTCTTGCACTATGCCTTACTTGGCCACCATCCACATCCTTGTTGATCTGCTTGTCTTCCAATACACTGAATGGGAAATATCGATACTCATCTACAAATCCAGCCATGTTTTTGTTCCACCTACACTTTCCTATGATTCTATATCACAGGTTTCCAGGTTCAGGCCTTCTATTCACCTCTTCTACTTCTTCTCCCCACATATATGGCATAGCTTCAGCTACTCGGTACAACTTCCTTGCGACACTCCTCTGCCTGCTTTGTTTTCTGCTCCAAACACCTTATCAAAATCTAGCTCATCAATCATGCTGATGGTCACCCGTCCAAATTTCACTCTTCATCACTCAGCATTGTTGTTTTTTTTAAAAGAAAATGCTGGAAACACTCAGCAAATCTGGCAGTTTCTGTGCCGAGAGACACAGTACTTATGTTTCAGATCTGAGAAAATGTCACATGCTTGAAATGTTGGGACATAGTTTTAAATGGTTATAGAGGAGGGTCCAGAGACATGGACCCACAAATTCCTTGGCATTTGCTGGCGGGTTCCCACCTCGAAACCACTTAGAACTTGCCAGTTAGGAGGGAATGTGCCCAAAAGTGGAAGGTAGCAAATTAGGGATCAACGGCCTATTAAGGTGACTCTGGCAATGCCAATTGAGGCATGCAGGCCTCCGCTCGAGGCCAAAATGTTCCATGTACCATTTTTAATCACAATTCTCCATAATTTCCCCTGTGCCCACAATCATGAGATGACTGTTGTTGCAGCAAGTTGTGGCTGCTGTCCCGTGAAGAGTGTCATGGGAATGTCCCTTTAAGAAATGTGTGTTTATCAAATAGCTTCAGTAATGTCATTGTGTGGGTGGAGCTGGGCTGTTGTTCTGGCTTTTACTTTTGTTTTGAGCTGGGAGCTGTTTGTGGTTCTGTGTTTTACTTATGGTTTAGACAGTGGGGAGCTGAATACAGCCAAAGAAGGTTTATTTTGGTATCTCTCTCTATGTTAAAAAGTGTCTAGATTACTTGATAATTTAAAAGTGATAACTGTTTTCTGTAAAGAATTCAAACCTACTGTTTTGTGGAAAAAGGGATTGTCTGATTTATGGATGTTGTTACTTGAGTGAATCAGTAAAAGGGAAGTTATTAAGGGTTAAATATAGAATACTGTAGCTGTGTGGGGGAATGTATGTTTGTAGTTGATAGAAATGCTTACTGTGTGTGTTTATAAAATGTCAACTGAATTTGTAGAATAAACTTTGTTTTTGATTTAAAGTGCTTAAGGCCTCTGTTGTATAACACCTGATAACCAAAATCTTGTGCTCCTCATAACCAAAATCTATAAACAGTTGTAGGTCAGGTGAACTCCATGATATACTTTGGTGTTCTCCAAATCCTGGCCCATAACAAGAGATTACTCCATAGTAGCAGTCTGGTGCCTGGGACTAATTTTACTTACAGCTTTTCAGAAAGTATTTAGAGGGCACCTCCATCTTTAGGCCCTCACTCTCCATATATCAACTCTTCCCACCTCTGATGGATGGGGTTGCTGATCTCTCGGAGCTGAATATCCTTCTCATGGTCCTCCAGCTTCAGGAACCCAACCAGAGTATTTAACTGAATGGCGACCTAGATCTCGGGCCTCTATAATCGGCCAGAAGAGCCAAATAGGGATCAAACTATTTTAGATCTAATATTGGGCAAAAATGCACAGTACGATCAGACAAAATCAACATGGTTTTATGAAAGAGAAATATGTTTGACAAATTTATCAGAGGTTTTTGAAGATGTAACCAGTGGGGTAGGTAAAGGGAAACCAGTAGATGCAATATACTTGGATTTCTAAGGCATCAATAAGATGGGACACAAAAGGTTAATGCACAAGAAATGGGCTCATGGAGTTGAGGGTAACATATTATCATGGATGGAGGTTTGGTTAATGGGCAGGAAGCAAAGAGTAGGCATAAACAGAACATTTTCAAGACAACAAGCTGTGACCATTGGAATTCTACCAGTATCAGTGTTGGCGCCTCAACTATTTCCACTCTTTATTAATGGCTTTGACAAAGAGAAAATAATATATTTAAATTTGCAGAAGATACAAAGCTAGGTGGAAATGTAAGCTGAGAGAAGGATACAAAGAGGCTGCAAAGAGATATAGACTGGTTAAATGACTGGACAACAAGGTGACAGATGGAGTATAATGGTGGAAAGTGTGAAGTTACTGACTTTCGTAATAATAGGAAAGTAGATTTTTTCAAAAGATTTGCAACTTGTAAATGTTGATGTTCAGAGAGACTTGGGTGCATATGTGCAAGGAAAAGAAAGTTAGCATGGAAGTACAGCCAGCAATTACAAAGGTAAAGTTCACATTGGTCTTTATTGCAAGGGGATTGAAGTACGAGAATAAGGAAGTCTTGCTCCAATAATACAGGCCTTTGGTGAGACCACGCCTAGAGAACTGTGCTCATTTTTGGTCTAGATATTTAAGGAAGGATATACTTGCATTGAAAGCAGTGCAGTTAAAGTTCACACAATTGTCCCCTGGTATGAGAAGCTGAATAAATTGGGCCTTCTGGAGTTTGGAAGAATAAGTGATATAATTGAAATATGCAGGATTCTGAAGGTACTTGACAGGGTAGACACAGAGGTTGTTTCACCTGTCTAGAACACGGGGGTAGGGGAGACGCAGTCTCAGGACAAGAGATTCATAATTTAGACTCAAAGGGGTGTGGATTTCTCATATTCTCTACTTCAGAGTGTTGTGAATACACTACCATTGAATACATTTAAGGCTGAGATTGACAAAGATAGAGATTTTTGGTCTCTCAAGGGAAATGCGAAGGAGGCAGGAAAGTGGATTTGAGGTCAAAGATCAGCCATGATCAAACTGCATTCACAAGAGGTTGCGTGGTTCACATTAGCTCCTTTTTTCTGTTCATGTTCATCCATTGGAAATCTGTGGGGGGAAGAAATGTACCACTAATCTTTTGGGCTTCCCTGGCTTTGTTCCCATCTCCCTCAGATCCACAGTCTAAAGGGGCCAGGTGCAAAGGCTAGAATAAACATTTTCCTGAGTGCCTGCCTGGAAAAACTAGAGGAAACAGCAGGGCTTTCAAACCTTTCCCTCTCTTTCTATGCTGACCATTCCAGAGTGACACGCGAGCCAAAACCTAACACCATTTAATAAGAGACAAACGTGTGATCCCCACATTTTCTAAAAATAGCTAACAAAATACTGTGGTCTACATGGAGGAACATCCAAACTGCAATATATATATGTATTAAAAAACTTTTGTTTTTACCTCAACGAGTTTAGAAGCCAGGTACATGGAGATGGTTGTGCTTTTGTAAAACATCATTGACATTCCTGCTAAGAAACCTGCATAAAAATATTAAGAATGTGATTGGCACATTGGGTGAAATTTTCCACTCCTGCCAGCAGTCGGAATCATGGCAGGTGGGGGCATTAAATTTGGCGTGATGGGCAAAGTCAGTTTCCCGCCGGCTGGAAATTAGTTTGGAATTTTGTTCTCTCAATTCTCTCGGTGATTCTGTGACTTTGATGGCAGCTCGAGTTTCCCAGCCTCTATGTCAGGAAATATATTTGCATTAATTTGCATCTCTTGAATGCTCATTAAAAGGTCAACTCGTTGGGATTATGTTCTGGCACCAAATTAAGTGTCCCACCAGCAGATTATTAGAACAGTCTGTCTCCCAGCTGTATATAAGTGGCATGTGCCTGCTCGCTTCAATTCATCTTGAAGTACACAGGCACTGCTTTCGCCTAACTTTAAGATAAATGCTTCGAGTCCATTTATGACAGGCTGTATAAAGGCTTGGTAGGAGAGTCAGGGCGATGTCCGCAGAAAGCAGGCGGGGGGTGGGAGGTGTTGTGTGGAGGGTTATGTCGAGAAAATTGGGGAGGGGGGAGGGGGGGAATGTCTCGGAGGGTGGATTCAGTGATATAGACAGTGGAGTCCTGAGTAGGGGGGAATAGTCACAATCAGGGGAGAGTGGGATGCGGTAGGGTGGCAGGTTCAGAGTAAAAGCCTGGGAAGTGAAGGTGTCATTGGTCAAGGTGTGTACAGGACAGGTGGCTCAGATAGGAAGTGGCATGGTTAGGCTGAGCGTGAGAGTGGTAAGGGTGCCAGCTTCGACAAGAGGAATAGTTTGTGAAGGTGGACCGTCATAGGGGTTCAGGATAACTGGGGGAGGTTCAAGGGTGAGAGGAATGGTGATATTGGGTGGGTCTATGGTGATGGGTGGAAGTTGGTGACAGACAGGAAGAGTATAGATGGTGGTGGAGCTTGTCTGAAAAGTTACATGCCACATCCTTTGCATTACAGCTGCTCTGCACATGTGAATCCACAAGTAGGAGGAGGGTTTTATCGAATGGGTGGCATTCAGCACAAGTGGCCGACTTAACAAACATCCTTATAATTATGAGGCAACTGGATGTCAAAGATTCTCACTTGTGCTCTTCTTTCAGTGGTGAAGCCCACATTGCAACAGGTTTGTTTCGACTCATGGGTCTCAAATCATTGAGATCCCAGCAATGTGTGGAGCTGCCATTCATTCTGTGCCTTTTGTCATCGCAGAGGCAGGGATGAAGGGAGGGAGATGCCACCAAGGCTGCAGAGGGCAGCTAACTCGCGGCTGCAAACCTCCATCCTCCTGGGTGAATGGTCATGGCTGAGAAGGGATCATCCGGTTAGCCTTTCCACGCTGCCAAGCAATGGTCTCTTAATAGATTTTCGAGATAGTGAAGACAAGTGGAAAAGTGTCCACGTGAGGCTTCTTGCATATGGCTCTCATCAACCTGGTCAAATAGCAATGTCTCCAAACACAATCATGTATGAATGGGAGGACTCCATCTCTGTTCCCCCAGAATGCCCTTTAACTAATAGGTGTAGGTTAGGGATGCCATGTCTAGATGGGGGCCAGGTAAAGGATGTAGCACTTGCTTTCTAGCTTTGAGATGGAAGAAAAGTGTAAAGAGCATGCTCACTTAATGAATCACTTCAATTTATTCATACATCCACTGAGGGGTTGAGGATGGAGGGTGCAGGCAACACTGCTTTGGTAAGGGCTCTCGTCCAGATGAGATGGAGGATCAGTCGTAGATTGGCATGGGGTGAGTGGGGGGGGGGGGGGGGGGGGGGGGTGTTGGTTGGCCATGGGCCCACGTAGCGAGGTCTCTGAAAGGTCAGGATGCTGGTGAATTATGGTGAGCATTGGTCCTGACCATGGGTGTGTCACCAGCGGTGCTGTTATCCACAGATGTGTGAGAGGCAATGCCAGAGCAGTCGTTCCAGGATATAATTGCTCAGCTTCTCGAGTACAAGCTTCAGCCACAATGACTCCAAAGAAGCAAGATGGAGTTCCTGGCCTGGAAAAATTGAATGTCTGTCTGTCTGCCCTTTAATATGGCAGCAGAATCTTCGATTGCTAAAGGTTAATGGTGGGACGGGCTACTTCCCGCTCTCCGCGCAATGAAATGTGCCAAGCTCTACGCAGATGCATAATTAAAGAGGTGAAAAGCACACGATAGCCCCACCACCCAGCAGGAATCACGTGAACTTTCCCATCCACCACTGCATTTAGTCTCCAGAATGGAAAATTCCACCCATTCTTATAAGTGGCAATGGAAATTAAACGAATAAGCCATGGCTCCTACTAAGATCTTGGGTTGCACTCTATACAGCTCTATAATACAGTAGGCTTATGAAAATATTTGAACTACAAAATGTACACTTTCTTATTGAAAGCCACCTGTAGAGAGACAATATTTGTCAAATTGGATTGCAAATGATTTCATGTGCAGTTTCCATCTGAGATCAAATGCATGGGGGATTAACCAGGGCATCATTCAGTTTTCCACTGTCAAATATATATAATGTTCAAGATTTGTCTCAAAGTATAGGTAGAACAATTGTGGAACACATGGAATAGTCACGTTCAAATTGTGAGACTGCAACTGCCATGTGCAAGAATTAAGATACAGTGGAGCTGAAAAGCATTCATTTTTCAAAAGGACACGATTAAAAAGGCATTTTTTGGACTTTTGTTATCCCTATTTTCAATCTATATCATGTTATAGTCCTTTATCTTGCTGTTGTGTACAAAATGGACTGAGAAAGCCTCTGCAAGTTGGAGAGTAAGAGCTGAAAAATGATTATTACTCTCACCTGCAATCAGTGCATGAAGTTCATCATCCAAATTTCTCACCCATCGAAGGAAGCAACTTGTACCCTTAACAAGAAATAAATATACCAGGATCAAATGAAAAAATAATACTGTCTGAACATAAATATGCTGCTTTTTATGTGCAAGTTGGTCAGCTAGTTCAGAGAGATGTCATGAGATGTGAATCTTCAGAATCTGCTGGGTGATATAGACAGTCTGCCATTTGCTTCACGTAAACAGCATCTTGCCCCGAGCATGTCCGTTATTTTCTTTTAAAAACTGATGAATTTGCACATTAATTATCTATTAAACGTGCCAGAGGAAATTAAATAAATAATACTGTAAGTATCTTTTTAACAATGGAATAATTGTTAATGATTGCCTATCAATCCCTTTGGCACAAGGGGTGAACAGTTTAACTGTGGTGTCTCATTTCAGCAACGCGATAATGGTAAAGGACTCGGCATCAATAGCTTTGGAGAATTTTTAAAATGCCACATTTTTTAAAAAAGCTTACATTTCCTTTTCTTTTTTCTTAAATCTCTCAATCAAATCTAGTTTTCCTCTAATTTTCCTCTTTCTGTAACTGATTTGACTACAATTTACCCATTCTCGTTCATCCGCTTTCTCAATCCTTCCTATTTCTCAATCTTTCAATTTCATTACTTAAGTTGATATACTGTTGATCTCCACATTCACTCAGATCCCAGATGCCTGATTGCCCTCACTATTCACAACTCCCAAGATGCTCCACTGCAGCTACATTAATGGCTAGAAGTTTGCTCTCAGCAGTGAATCAACAGCACTTTTGTTACACTTTCTCAAAAGCTTTCTGTGGAGTTTTGCACTGGAATCTGAGGTGATTAAAAAGCCAATTTAGATTAGTGCATTCTATAAAGGATTTGTCATCTGTGTGTACAGGGCAAGCAATTTAACCAATCAGGTTGAAGAATCATTGCTGAGCCATGCAGAGCTTGAACTAGAAAGTGACAATTAGAATATTTAAGTCACTGTCAAATTCAGTTATGGAAGTGAAATAAGGAAGGGAAAGAAAGATGGGATTACGTATAAGAGATAAAAGAGATGGTAAGTAAAAGGTTTCACAATTTATTTTTCAAATTTCAACAATAAATAAAATATGAAAATATTACACACTTGTAAAGGTACATTTTCCAGTGCCAGGGAGGGTTTTTGGCAGTAATTAAGATTCATTATGCAGTCAGAAATTTACTTACACTGGAATAAATGTGCCCTAACTTTCTCTGGCAAGTTAAATGGGTACATATCAAAAGCAAGCAGCAAATCCACTTAGTTCAATGTCAAATCTCTCCAATGCGCCACCTCGGGTGGTGCAAGGCGGCCCAGACAGCAACGTCTTGACTTCTGCAGTCACTGTCCAATATACACTTTAATAATGATCAGGGGTGTTAGCCTCATCATTATCTGTCTAATAAAATATGGTCCAAAACATGAATTTCAATACATATTTGTTTTCTTATTTTCCAAAACGTTTTTCATTTATTTTGCCTGAGTTTCCAACTCCATAGGTTCTCCATTATCAGGCCTCCTTCCTTTGCTGTAATATCACTCATTACTAACGTGTCTCCGACCATCTGCCAATGAAACCTTTATCCATGCTTTTCCTAACCCCAGACTCAACTGTTCCAATGCTTTTCTAGCAGGCCTCACATAGTCGATAAACCATGAATTTCAGCTCATCCAAAACTCTGCTATGCACATTGTAACTTGAACAAAATCCTATTTTCCCATCACTCCTGTGCTCAATGATCTACGCTAATTCCCGATTCATCAACAATTCAAGTTTAAAATTGTCCCTTTTGTGTTGAAATCGCTCCAAAGGCCTTGCATCTCCTGATCTCTGTAATCTCTGAGAACTCTGCATTTTCCAGTACTGGCCTCTTGTGCAATGCCAATTTCCATTTTCCTCACCACTGGCAGCCACGCATTCAGCAGTGGGGCCCCCAAGCTCTAGAATTCCTTTCTAAACCTCTATGCATACTTTAAAGATGCTCCTTAAAACCTATCTCTGGCATAACTAGGGTAGCAGGCTGGCAAAGTGGTCAGCACTGCTACCTCATAGCTTCATGGACCAGTGTCCAATTCTGGCCTTGGGCTACTGTCTGTGTGGAGCTTGCACTTTCTTCCCAAGTCTGCATGGGTTTCCTTCGGGGGCTCCCACAGTCCAAAGATGTGCAAGCTAGGTGGATTGACCATGCTAAATTGCCCCTTGGTGTCCAAAAGGTTAGATCGGGTTACTGGGTTTACGGGAATAGGCTGGAGGCGTGGGCTCAAGTAGGGTGCACTTTCCAAGGGCTGGTGCAGACTCGATGGGCCAAATGGCCTCCTTCTGCACTTTAAATTCTAAAAGAACTTTTGCTTACTCGTTCTAATGTCTCTGGTGTCTTTTAGTCCAACACTGCATAACATGAACATTGGGGCTCTAAGGTGCTGCAACTTGGAAGTTTCATATTCAAACTTGTTCCAAACATACGGTGAAGTTTTTGAAATTTGATTTCTGCTACAAATAGAATGTTTAGATTCTAGTTTACAGCACTACTAAACTCAATGTAACCACATCTAAATATAAACAGATATTTCAGAAAGCGTGGGGAGAGAGGCGAGAGTTCATTTCAAAAAGCGCGGGGAGGAGAGAGTTTATTTTGAATAGCGGGGAGAGAGACAAGAGTTCATATTGAACAGTGGGGAGAGAGGCGAGAGTTCATTTTAAATATCATCCTGGCCACAGTGGTCTCCATTTTGATCGCCACAAGGGGTCGGAGAGGAATTTTGCCAGAATTTTCCCATATTGGCCCTGGGTCCTTAACTCTGTTTTTTTGCCTCTCCCTGGAGATCACATGGTCTGGATTGGTGGGCGGGCAGGGTGGGGTGGAGAATAGTCTGCAGGATTAGAAGGAGGACAGTGAAAAAAAAATTAATAAATTAGATAACTAGGGAGAGATGGCTGGGCAGGTGATGTGCTGTAGCTGTATGATGTCGGAGCTGGCAGATCCCATTGCGAGCTGTAGTGACCACATCAGCAGCAAGTGTTGGTTGCTCGAGGAATTTTGGCTCAGAATTGATGAGCTGGAATCTGAGCTTTTGAAACTGTGGCACATCCTGGAGGGGAGAGTTACCTGGACGCTTTGTTTCAGAATGCAGTTACACCCCTGAGATTAAGTACTACAAAGTCGGGCAGTGGTTAGGGAAAGCAGGGTGTGATGACTGGAAGTGAGGCAGGTAAAGGGATCCTGAATTCAGGAATGGAGGAGCCTCAGCTCTTGACTTTGTCCAACAGGTATGAGGTACCTGCTCCCTGTGTGGATGAGGAAAAGGGCTGTTGGGAGGATGAGCCAGCCGGCCATTGCACCGTAGTACAGGAGGCCATTCAAGACAGGGGAGCAAAAAGATGTGGTAGTTTCATAGATTTAATAGAATTTACAGTGCAGAAGGAGGCGATTCGGCCCATCGAGTCTGCACTGGCTCTTGGAATGAGCACCCTACCCAAGCCCACACCTCCACCACATCCCCATAACCCAGTAACCCCACCTAACACTGAGGGCAATTTGCAATTTAGCCTGGCCAATTTGTAGGGGATTCCATAATTAGGGGGATTGATAGCATCCTTTGAAAGCAGGATTGAGAGTCACACATGGTATGTTGCCTGTCGGTGCCAGGATTAGGGACATCTCTGTCTGGCTTGAAAGGATATTGAAGTGGGAGGATCCAGTTGTATGGTCCAGGTTGGGACAAACAACATAGGCAAGAATAGGAAAGAGGATCTGTTGGGGGATTATCAGGCACTTGGAACAAAATTAAAGGACATTTCCTCAAAGATTATAATCTCAGGATTACTATGTGTGAATTAGCATAGGGATGAGAACATTGTGGAAGGAAATACATGGCTAAAGGTGTGGTGCAGGAAAGAGGGGTTCCTTTTCATGAGGCATTAGCATCAGTATTGGAACAGGAGGGATCTGTACCGTTGGAATGATCTTCACCACCGACCTGGGACCAGTGTTCCAGCTAATGGATAAATAAGATAGCCACAAGGTCTTTAAACTAGCAAGTAGGAGGGGGGGGTCAATTCCCATACCAACCTCCCCGAGCAGGCGCCAGAATGTGGCGACTAGGGGCTTTTCACAGTAACTTCATGTGAAACCTACTTGTGACAATAAGCGTTTTTCACTTCATTTCAAGGGATGGGTGAAACTACAGGAAGAATAATGGTTGTGGGGGAATAGTGGCATGCGGGGAGGAGGATTCAACTAACGGGAAAATTATGAAAAAAGTTAAAGGGAAGAAGAATTCAGGAAAAGTTATTAATGGAGGGATTCTAAAAGAAGGTAAAAAAAAACTAGCATAAGGGCACATTACTTGAATGCTCATAGCATTCGAAACAAGGTTCGTTGATGGCACAAATCAGTGCGATTGAGTGTGTCTCCTTACAGAGACATGGGGCTGGATTCTCCACACCCCGCGCCAAAATTGCATCCGGTGCCGGGGCGAAGAATCCATTTCCACGCATGGAATCAGGACCAGTGCCAGTTCCTCGATTCTCCGGCCCCGAAAAGTGGCGTACCTGGAATTATGCCACGCCACGTATACCCTACCTGTGGCCATTGCTGGAATACCATTGCAGACTCAGTCCGCGGCCGCCATGATTGGGGGCAGGCCAATCGGAGGGCAGGATGCCTCATACAGGACCGGCTATTTTCAAGCGGGCGGTCTGGGTCGGGCATGCCGACCGGAGGCACTAGTTACGAGGTCGAGCTCCACGGTCTGAGTCTGCAATGGAGCACAGCGCAGCCGCTGGAGGCCGCCGCCGTACGCATGCACGGCCTCTGACCCGGATGTGCAGGGGCCTGTATCTGCAGCTGGAGGTTCACGACTGGTCCCTGCTAGCCCTCTAAGGGCTGTGAATATGTGGCCTTTTGACGCCAGTTTTTCTGGCGTAAAAAGCCACAGTTTTTACAACAGCGTGGGGACATAGTCCCTGAAACGGAGAATCCAGCCCACAGTTGCAGGGTGGTCACGACTGGGAATTAAATATCCAGGGGTCTCAAATTATTCGGAAGGACAGACAGGAAGGTGTAGCTCTGATATATAAGGATGACATTAGGGTGGTAGTGAAAGATGATATAGGTTCTATGGAGAAAAAAGATTGAATCCATTTGGGTGGAAATTAGAAATAGTAAGGAGAAAAGGTCACTGATAGACATAGTCTATAGGCCACAAAATAATATCATGGTCGTACATGCAAAAGGCAACGAAATAACTGATGCATGTAAAAATTTTACGGCAGCTGTCTTGGGGGATTTTATTCTGCATGTTGATTGGCGAAACCAGGATGGTCAAGGCAGCCTTGAAGAGGGGTTCATGGAATGTATCCGCAACAGTTTCCTCAAACAGTCTGTAATGGAACCTACGAAACAGCAACCTATCCTGGATATGGTCCTGCGCAATGAGGCAGAAATAATTCATGATCTTGTAGTTAGGGATCCTCTCGGAAGGAGCGATCACAGTATGGTTGAACTTAAAATACAGATGGAGGGTGAGAAGGTAAAATCCAATACCAGTGTCTTGTGCTTAAACAAAGGAGACTACAATGGGGTGAGGGAGGGGTTGGCCAAGGTAGACGGGGAGCAAAGACTTTACGGTGGGACAATTGCAGAACAGTGGAGGACTTTGTAAGCAATTTTTCACAGTGCTCAGCAAAAGTATATACCTGTGAAGAGGAAGGACCATAGAAAAAGGGATAATCAGCCATGGATACCTAAGGAAATATAGGAGGGTACCAAATTGAAAGAAAATGCATACAAAGTGGCAAAGATTAGTGGGAAACTAGAAGATTAGGAAATCTTTAAAGGTCAACAGAACGCCATCAAAAAAGCTAGAAAGAAAAGTAAGAGATTATGAGAGTAAAATAGCTCAGAATATAAAAACAGATAGCAAACGTTTCTACAAATATATGCAACGAAAAAGAGTGGCTTAGGTAAACTTTGGTCCTTTATAGAATGAGAAGGCGGATTTAATGATGGGAAATGAGGAGATGGTCGAGGTATTGAACAGGTATTTTGTGTCGGCCTTCGCAATAGAAGACATAAACAACATGCCAATAATTGATGGCGAGGAGGTTATGGCAGGTGAGGATCTAAAAAAGGATCATTATCACTAAGGAGACTGTTTTGGACAAGCTAATGGGGCTAAAGGTAGGCAAGTCTGCTGGTCCTGATGGAATGCATCCCAGGGTAATGAAAGAGATGGCGGGGGAAATAACGAATGCGTTTGTGGTAATTTACCAAAATTCACTGGACTCTGGGGCAGTTCCGGCAGATGGGGAAAACAGCAAATGATAAAAAGGAGGTAGGCAAAAAGCGGGTAACCATCAGCCGGTTAGCTTAACTTCTGTAGTGGGGACATGAATCTATTATCAATCTATTATCAATAATAATATAATAATAATAATCTTAATTGTCGCAAGTAGGCTTACATTGGCACTGCAGTGAAATTAGTGTGAAAATCCCTGAGTCGCCACATTCCGGCGCCTATTCACGGACACTGAGGGAGAATTCAGAATGTCCAATTAACCTAACAGCACGTCTTTCGGGACTTGTGGGGGAAACCGGAGCACCCGGAGGAAACCCACGCAGACACAGGGAGCACGTGCAGACCCTGTACAGACAGTGACCCAAGCCGGGAATTGAACCTGGGACTTTGGCGATGTGAAGCTGTAGTGCTGACCACTATGCTACCATGCTGTCCTTTGCTAACCACTATGCTACCGTGCTGCCTGCATCAAGGAAGAAATAGCGAGACATCTGGATAGAAATTTTCCCATTGGGCAAACGCTGGATGGGTTCATGAAAGGCAGGTTATGTTTGACTCATTTTTATTTTTAATTAAAAATTTTGTTTTAGAGTACTCAATTATTTTTTTCCAATTAAGGGGTAATTTAGTGCGGCCAATCCACCTAGCCTGCACGTCTTTTCGGTTGTGGAGATGAGACCAATGCAAACACGGGGAGAATGTGCAAACTCCACACAGACAGTAACCTGGGACCTCAGTGCCATGAGGCAGCAGTGCTAACCACTGCGCCACTGTGCCGCCCATCTGTTTTACTAATTTACTGGAATTCTTTCGCTAATTTATTGAAATTCTTTGAGGATATTAAGAGTGCGGTGGACAATGGAAACCGGTGGATGTGGTGGATCAGGACTTCCACAAGACAGTCAACAACATGCCGCACAAAAGGCTGTTGCATAAGGTAAGGGTGCATGGCGTTAAGGGTAATGTATCAGCATGGATAGAGGATTGGTTACTAACAGAAAGCAAAGAGTGGGGTTAAACGGTGTTTATCTGGCTGGCGATTCGTGACTAGCGCTGTGCCTCAGCGATCAGTTTTGGGACCACAATTGTTTACAATTTACATTGATGATTTGGAGTTGGGGTCCAAGTGCAATCCGTCAAAGTTTACAAATGACACTAAAATGAGTAGTAAAGTGCGCAGAGGACACAAAGTCTGCAGTGTGTCATGTGAGAGTACCTTTAAGAAATGGGTGTTTAAGAAATGGGTGTTTATCAGTGATGTCAGTGTGGGGGTGGAGCTGGGCTGTCTGTCAGCTTTTTACTTTCGTTTTAGGTTGTTTGCTGCACGGTGTGTTTTAGTTTCGTTTCCAGAGCTGGATAGCTACAGTCACAGCCAGAAGGGGTATTTGTCTCTCTCTCTGTAATCTAACAACTGTAAATCGATCCTTTGGTGATTTAAAACTAATAACTGCTCTCAGCAGTGACTTTAACTTGATGTGCTTCTGTTAAATGTTTGTTTTTTAAGACTTATGGATGTTAAAAGGAAAGCTTAAAGGATTACTTAGTGTTGTATTCTTTGGGGGTTGTATTTGAATTAACGGTTGCTAAGATGTTCACTATATGTTTTAAAAAGGTTAACTTGAGGTCATAGAATAAACATTGTTTTGCTTTAAAAAATACTTTTCCATTTCTGCTGTACCTCATCTGTAGAGTGGGCCGTGTGGTCCCCATACCACAATCTATTAAACGTTGTGGGTCAGGGTGAACTCCATGATACACTTTGGGGTTCTCTAAACCTTGGCCCATAACAAGAGGGATAGATAGTGAATGGGTGAGGGTCTGGCAGATGGAGCACATGTTGGTAAATGTGAGGTCATCCATTTTGGTAGGAATAACACAAAATTAACTATTATTTAAATGATTAAAAAATTTCAGCCTGCTGCTGTGCAGAGGGACCTGGGTGCCCTTGTGCATGAAATTTGGTTTGCAGGTGCAGCAAATAATAAAGAGGGCAAATGGAATTTTGTCCTTCATTGCTAGAGGGATGGAGTTTAAAAACAGGGATGTTATGTTGCAGCTGTATAGGGTGCTGCTGAGGCCACACCTGGAGTACTGCGCATAGCTTTGGTCTCCTCACTTGTGAAAGGATGTCCTGGCATTGGAGACGGCGCAGAGGAGACTCGCTAGGTTAATTCTGGAGTTGAGAGGATTGGCTTATGAGGAGAGACTGAGTAGACTGGGACTATACTCAGTGGAAATGAGAACAATGAGGGAGGATCTGGTAGAAACATATAACATGATGAAGAGAATGGTTAAGTTAGAAATGGGAGGTTGTTTCCACTGGTGGGTGAAACTAGAACTAGGGGCATAGTCTCAAAATAAGGAAAGCAGATTTAAGTTGAGGAGGAACCTCTTCATCCAAAGGGTTGTAAATCTGTGGAGTTCCCTGCCCAGTGAAGCAGTTGAGGCTCCGTCGTTGAATGTTTTCAAGGTAAAGATAGATAGATTTTTGGAATTAAGGGTTATAGTGAGCGGGTGGGTAAGTGGAGATGAGTCTACAAAAAGATCAGTAAGAAGTCTTACAACACCAGGTTAAAGTCCAACAGGTTTGTTTCAAACACTAGCTTTCGGAGCACTGCTCCTTCCTCTCCTTCCAACAAACCTGTTGGATTTTAACTTGGTGTTGTAAGACTTCTTACTGTGCTCAGCCCAGTCCAACGCCGGTATCTCCTCATCACAAAAAGATCAGCCATGATCTTATTGAATGGCGGAGCAGGCTCGAGGGGCCAGATGGCCTATTCCTGTTCCTAGTTCTTATGTAGATATGCATCAGATTCAATGTTTTTTTCATAATGCTTATGTTTCAATAATTCACTGGAGCTCAAAGTTTAAACTGCAACGAACATAGAGTAGGTTCACCCGGAAACGCAAAACACAACATCCTAGTAAAACAAACACGACTGAGTAAACGCAATCACACATTTGCCAGTCACTGCTGTATTTAAATTGTAATTTTAGAATTTGTTTCAGGAAATGTTTCAGGTCTGATAATGCACGTTCTTTTGAAATGGTGAATGACATTTCTTGTGCTTTAAAATCATTTCTCATAATATCTTAAACTACCCAAAATTGAAATACGGGAAAGCATCATAAAATAGGGCTCCCCACGATGCGTACTACTCTTTCAATATTGCAGCAACATGCAATTTCTTATACCTCGAGTACATTTCATGTAATCTTATGGCATGTTATCAAATCAACAAAATAGTTTTGGCAACATTGCTGTCTATCTTGCAATGTTAATTACATAATTAATTGATCACCTATATTATCACACATAGAGTTGGCACGATCAAACATAGTTTTCAGATGAAGTAGAGTTAGAGGTATCGGATATCAGATGCAATTCCTTCCTCGTTTTAAAGTCATATATTCTGTCCCTGGTTTAATATATTTGCATGGCAAATTTGTATCTCCTTATTTATAATGGAAATGCCATTGTATAAATGTGTTATTCCATAATTATAGCCCCCGCTCCCACCTCCAATGGCCACACAACAATGTCTCTATTGGTGAGAAAGAGTACAACTGCAGCAAGTTAATCTATGGCTTTTATTATTAATGTAGAGATAGGAATTTTGATGCAAATATTGATCTACTTCATCAAACTTCTCATTCTGAAACCTGCTTAACTGTCTTGGGTTCCATGAATAGCCCTAACTTTTCACAACAATCATTTCTCAATTCTGTTAGAATTCTGAATACATGTTGCATGCTCCCCAAAGCTTCCTACTGTGCTTTGCCAGTACATAAATACATTATTATTTTCACTTTCAAATAACAAATTCATTATTCATTTTTCATGAACATACTGTCTTACTGTGGTATTGTGTGAAGCAAATAATGGCATGATGGGAAAACTAGTCAAGTCTTTAGAATTTAGAACAGTACAGCACAGAACAGGCCCTTCGGCCCTCGATGTTGTGCCGAGCAATGATCACCCTACTCAAACTCACGTATCCACCCTATACCCGTAACCCAACAACTCCCCCTTAACCTTACTTTTTAGGACACTACAGGCAATTTAGCATGGCCAATCCACCTAACCCGCACATCTTTGGACTGTGGGAGGAAACCGGAGCACCCGGAGGAAACCCACGCACACACGGGGAGGACGTGCAGACTCCGCACAGACAGTGACCCAGCCGGGAACCGAACCTGGGACCCTGGAGCTGTGAAGCATTGATGCTAACCACTATGCTACCGTGCTGCCCACGGTACTTCTTCTTGGTACAATTGAATTTAAACTGAGTTCACATAACCTAAGGCACAGATACAAACAGCCGAGGTCAACTTGACCTGAGAACTGGCTGACTCTAAAACTCAGATAAGACGCGTTCGTCATGAGACCAGAGGAGTCTAAATATATACGATAAGCTAAAAAACTGTCTCTTCCTGTACGTAAACAAATTTGTCCATCGCTTAAAACAAAGACAAGATAATGACATGAGACCCGAGTCCTCTAAAGGTCAACAAGGTGACGCCATTGTAATGATTATTACTTATGTTTTACTTTCGATCAAATTCCTGACCAAGTTGTATTCATGTTATCTTGATCCTATAATGTATAAAAATCATCTTATTCTTCTGTGAGATTGCAGACTTGGGACGGACTCAGCAGTTTGTACTTGACTGCTTTCCGACTTCAAGTCTCAGCCATTACTGCCAGCAGTCAGTTCTAATTCGTAAATAAAGTTCAGTTTTGCTTACCTATTGAATGCTGTTTGAATTTCTCTATCACAGTGAAGAAGCGGGGAAAATATTGAATACGACATTACATTCTTGGCCGCTTCATGTAACAGGTTCAATGAAATCTCTGTTTCTTATCGACAGTAATCATATTTCTTAATTTTGTTTTTTCCATTTGTTTCTTAAGTTTACCAATCTTTGACTATTCTTTAATGCATCCTTAAGCATCTTTACAGTTTTCAACCCACCCCCAAACTTTCCTAATTCATCACTGCATCGAAATCAGCTCTGCTGAAATATGAAATATATTCATTTCCCTTTCCTTGTTTACACTATTGTCATAATATTGGATTCAATGGCATTGATTATTAATTCATAAATGACCAAATCTGTTGTTCAAACTGCACTTTTCCTGCATCTCAGTCTCACAATGTGGTTGACTCATAACTGCCCCCTCAAGGATAATTAGGTATGGGCAACAAATGCTGGGCCAGCCAGCGGCACCGCATCCCGTGAAATAATATTTAAAATGGGAGTAAACGAGTATTACAGGCTTTCTGTATTATTACCTTGTAGATACTGACAAAGGATCCTAGAAATGCTCCAAGTTGGAAATTTTCTTTATTGTACAAAGCAGACAGCAGCCGAGATGGCTTTGTAAACAGGTGTCTAAGTGCTGATGGAATACGAAGGCAGCACTGAATAAGGTAGCCAACACTGAACATCCGTATAAAACCCTGGAAAATAGATATTTTAAAAGTTTTAGAAATAGAATGACATGCAAGGCATCTGGATACATTTCTGTATCTATGGATTGAATTTCCATCGTCTATGGAAAATTATAGCAAGTTAGCAAATGTGAATAGTGATCGGTTTATAAATCAACGATGCTCTTATGTAAAAGGCTGGGATTAGGATGCTATAACTGGACCAAAAGATGACAGCGTGGACGCAAATTTCCCACCACAGCTGTCTCCAACACTCACCTCGGTTCAGCACTTTAGTGAAGAGGCTCCTGGGACACCAACTGATGCGCACCACAAAGATGCTCCAGTACATCAGATGGAGGTAGGAACTCCCAAGGGGCTGGATGGTCGGAGGGTAGGCGGACCTCAGGAACTAGCTGTCATCCAGATGGATTTCAGACTTCTGGAATAGACAGTCCCATCGATTGTGGAAATTTAGTAACAGAGCCAGGGGTTACATGAGGCGGTGTCGGTGAGCATCCAGCACCTACAGGCACAAGTGGGGGAGTCCAACCGTGTGTAGGAGCAGGAGGTGGTGCCGACCATACGTGCCACCCAGGCCAACACCGCACGGGTGGTGTCCGAGGTGGAGGCATTGGGGGCGAGGTTTGCAGGTATGGATCAGCATGTAGGCTTGGAAAATTATGTGCAGGCATTGGCCGAGGCCCAGGACAGGGTTGCCGCCTCACATGCAACCATGTGCGAGAGCCACCTGGAAACTGCAGTGGTGCTTCTGAGCATGGCCCAGTCACAGCAGGCCATGGTCGAGAACATAATCGGCATTGCCCAGGCACTGGCTGTCATGGCACAGACACAGAGGAAGGTGGTCCAGTCCCAGAGGGAGATGGCGTAGTCATTGACTGCTGTACATAGACCCAGAAGGTGGTGGCACAGTCAGTAGCTGATGGACCACTCCCTGTGCTCCATGGCCACCAGCATGCACACCCTGGTCGAGACCAGAGTGGACGCCCAAGACTGGAAGCGCCAGGTGGCGGGGGAGCCTCAGGGGATAGTTCCGCTCACACCCCTGTCCCATGGTGTAGCCCGGAGGCCATCGGGCACCCTGAGGGAGGAGGTAATGGGGTCCATCGCATTTCACGATTTTGGCATCAGCTGAAGTAGAATCCTGCCCCAGGATCTGACACTTTGGGACATACTTGTTCTGACAATATGTAAACCATCAAAGCGCCACTGCCTGTCTTTTTTTAAAAAACAGATGATGACTGATGTGCTGCGTTTTTCCAGCATTTTCTGGTTTTAACCTGATTTTAATGACTGACTAGGATAGATTACCAAATGATCTCTGATGCTGTGTGAGGCAGCAGCTCGTTCAAAAGCTGCATCATTAAGAAATGGCTATTTGAGGTGTTGAGGTGAGCAGTGTTGTTGGATAGCAAAGCATTTCTATGCCTTTTAAACAGCAGATCATCAAACTATGCAAAATCTCTCGTGTTGCTCAGCCTCTCGACCTCTTCAATATACTTGCACGAGGTTAGGACTGGAGTTAATGTTTATGTAATTATGCAATGTTTTATCTTAACACTCTACAAAGCCTTTTCACAGACATCCCTTACTGTAACCAACAAGCTGACCATTTGAAATATCAGTTTCGTTATTTGTTCCCAGGACTAGTGGTTCCTTCTGAATTCTGGTGAAAGGTCAATGACCTGAAACATTAACTCTGTTCCTCTCGCCAAAGATGCTGCCATGCTTCCAGCATTTCTGTGTTTTATTTCATGTTTCCAGCATCTGCAGTTTATTTTTGTTCTTCTAAATTCTGCTGTTCTAAGGTGATCCTCCCTTTCAAAACGTTGTTTTATAACTTAAAGGCGGTAATGTGTGATTAGAAAATTAACTGTTGGTCATCAATGATAATATATGTGAATAGTTTGGAGTCTAATGCAATTACTGACACTTTCCCCAGCCCCAGTCTTGAAACTTAAGAATTGCTGTTTCAGCCCTGAAGCTGAACTCTACTATGGACCAGCACAGATGCTTCACATAATAAAAAGAGAAAATGCTGGAAATACTCAGCTGTCTGGTAGCATCTGTGGAGAATAGAACACTTGCAATAATAAAAACACGGGAAAGTGACATTCAACTGATTAGGAAAGCAACAGCATTCAAAGAAAAAAGCTCACAACTATTCATGAGGGACGCAAGCACAAGTGGGGCAAGGTGGATTTCCGACTGGAATCGATATGGAAAGTTCAGAGCGAGAGCCCTCGATAGTCATTCAGTACACAACCCATACAAACAAACTCAGATCATGATCGGCTGGGTCTACTGGCATACTCCCTTGATGCGATTTAGTGAAAAACAGCCATGGGGAGGCAAGCATTACCAAAAATAACTTGAAAGATAAGGATTCACATGCTCAGTCTCCTTCCCCAGGCAAAAAGGTGACCTTAAAAAAAATCAATGTAACGAGAACCTGCTGCTTGATGATGCAAGGATATCACTGTTTTGTAATTGTTATCACTATTTTGAAGCTACCCGGGATGAGATAGGGGAGGGTCTCTGATATCTACAGGCAGTTAACGGAGAGGGAGAGGTGCACGTTGGAGGAAGAAAACAGGACGTGGGGAGGAGAAGCTTGGTGGGGTATTTGATGGGAGGGGGTTTGGAGTGAGGTCCTGTGGAGGGTAAATGCGACTTCCTCTTGTGCGAGATTAAGTTTACTGCAATTTAAAGTGGTGCATAGAGCGCAGGTGATAAAGTCGCACCTGAGTCGTATTTTTTCCGGAGGTGAAGAATAGATGTGGGTGGTGTTTAAGGGGGCTGGCGAACCACATTCACATGTTTTGGTCCTGCCCTAGATTGGCGGAGCTTTGAGAGTCCTTCTCATGGACTATGTCAAAGATTTTGGGGGTGAAGGTGGCAATATTCGGGTTTTGGAAAATCCAGGAGTGCAGGTAGGGAGAGAGGCTGCTGTGTTGGCGTTTGCCTTCCTGGTCCGGACGCGGATCTTGCGAGGGTGGGGGGGCTCCAGAGCCACTAAAGGTAGCGGAGTGGGTGAGTGACCTGATGGAATTCCTACATCTGGAGAAGATTTTACAATCGGGGGTCGGAGGTCACCTCCTCTTTGAGGCTCTGTAAGTATCAGTGGGTTGCGGGGGTTGTTTCAGCATTTTTATTACTATTTTGCTTCATACCTAGAAAATGGGGTCTGTAAGGTGCGAAGTGTGTAAGGTAATGGGGAGGCTTTGTTATATGGTGGTTGTATAGAGATGGTTGTATTTTGTATAGAAAGTGAAAACGCCTGGAGTAAAAAATATTGTTAAAAAAAATCTGCTTTGAAGCTAAATTAACGTGATGTCATTGATTAAAACAAAAAGATGTGTGAATGGAGATGGTCTGCAATTCTGATACAGGATCATCAATCTGAAAAAACTTCTCTCTCTGCAGCTGCTTCCTCACTTGCTGAATATTTCCAGCATCCTCAATATTTTGCTTTTATATGTGAAAATGGAAGATGGTTGAAAAGAAATTAACACCTAACAATTACAATCTGATAAATTTTGGCTAAAAGTTAGGAATGAAAAGTACCACAAAATCTGGAGAACAGGGGTGAAGTTAAAAATTGTTCTTTAACATTGTTTAAAAAAAAGTCAATTCCCTTTTACATTGTATAAAACATTAAGGGATTGAAATAAGTTCTCACGTTGAAAAAAAATTGGGTGAGAGCCCAGATTTCAATTATACTCCACCCAAATCACTGCTTTTCCACCATTTCTCATTTTAGCCCTACATAATCAATTTTTTTGTTAAAATGGCCACCCATGTCATGAACTTGATTGCTGAAAGCAAAATGACCATGGTATGTGACTAATGCTAATGAGGCATTGGCGCTTTTATTTAAAAAATACTCACTTTAATGCAGTAGGAGATGCAGTTGTCTTCATAATGTTTACAACATCTGTGTCTTGGGCCATGCTTGCAGCTGAACAAAAGAAAGGAGTTTTAAACATCCAATCTCCCTCAATTATAGCATATGTTCTTTGATTAATACTGTTTTAATAGAAATCCAAAAAATTATAATAAAGGAAGAGTTGTACGTCTTTTTTTGTTAATGAGAGTGAAATAAGCAACATGTACCATATCACAGATCATACACACTACAATCTCATACCGTTTTTAGGCACAGCTTCAATAATTGATGGATACCAGGGTAGGATTGATGCATATTCTGCACTCCACATCAGACTTCCATTGTGCTCATTACACGTGGTAGGTTATTAAATACACGACAATTTAATGCACCTCATAAAACAAAATGTATGAGCAGCACTGTACCAGTTGAATTTCAACTGACAGCAGCAATAAATTAAATGGTTTACAGGCAGTAAATCAGGGAAGTAAAATATTGGGTCATACATCACGTTACAAGCAGCACACTCAGATTTTGTGTTTAAAGGTCAATTGAAAAGATCTCAAGCTTCGCAATGCAAGATTATTTCATGTTTCCAGCCTCATTGTCAAAGCCAGAGTTTCCACACAGCTGTATCAACAGCTTGCATAATGTTTCACTGAAAGTATCCTGTGGAATGCGGCAGCCCCATTCTTAACCTCAGTTCATTTTTTTTCCTAATATAGAAAAGATGAGAAATAGGCAGTTATACCGAATAGTAGGCTGCCATTTAGATAACGAGGTTTACTAGTCATATGCACGTTGTGTTTTCCTTCTTGCTAACTGCCCTTTCAAAACAAAGCAGATGCGCTCTGAAAAACCGCCAAAGTGTTTTTTTAAACGTCTTTCCCGTGGCACCAGGAATGTGTGAATGACTATTGAGAGCTCTCCTGCTGAATTTTTCCTATCCAATCTAGTTGGAGACCAATTCCAAGAATCGACCTTGCACCACTTATGCTTGCGTCCCTCATGAATAGTTGCTACTTTTCTCTTTGAATGCTTTTGCTTTCCTAATTAGTTGAATTACACTTTTCTTTTGTTTTATATTGAGAATACCATTTGCAAGATATCTTGCAAGGCCAGATCTGTTTCTCTCTCCACAGTTTGTCAGCTGCATGCAAATTAGGTCCAGCCTTCAAATTGTATCTGACCTCACCATGGCATTACTGGGCAGGATCACTCCAAGACGGTGTACCTCAGATGAAAATCAGCTGTGCACAGAGGTGGTAGTCTTTCGGGCAGGAGTCCCGGAGAACAAGACCAAGGCATCTTGAGATTCATCCCCCAGAAATAAGCAATAGGAAGAAGGATGCAGAGAAGGAGGATCTAAGAATGCAAAATAGATTACTGATCTTCAGAGTTTGCAGTGGTGACGAAATGGGAGGCTATGGAGGGATTTGAAGAAAAAGACGAGAAATTTTAAATCAATTAATTAATGGACAGGAGCCAGTGTAGGTCAGCAAAGGTACAGCTGGCTGCACTTTAGAAAGTTGCATCACATAAGGTCACATTTGAGTATTTAAAGGGAGAAGGATGGAAATCCAGCGAGGATAAGTTCCGGTGCCAAAAGCAGATCAAATATTTTGATGGCGATTGAGCAAGCAGAGGATGTGTAATTTGCAACAATTTGGGCTAAACCAACATTGTCAAACCAAAAAATGATTGTGCCATCTGTTCCAGGCTTCTTCTGATGATGTTATATAACTGACTGTTGGGCGATTTGAGAAAACTGTGTTTGCTGTAAGGTGATTAACTCAGGCTTATACTTTTCTTTTGACCCCTCCATTCACACCCTACTTTGATGAAAATCATTGTCTTTTGTTTATGCTAAGTACAAAAAAGTGGGAGAAATCAGTTGAATACGTCACTGGATATCTGGATAACCAGTGTTCATTTCCGTAGCTACGCTTAATAATCGTAATAGAACTTTTACAAGAATATATTTTTCATGGTTTAATAAACGGGACATATCTTGTAATTCAAGGATTGATGGAGCTGGTTGAAAAAAATGATGCTATCTTGTCTGGCCATGATACATCAGGTTGTCATGGTCATGATTTCAGCCAAACTTCAGAGAATTAACCTTGTGACGTGCCTGCCTGAGCCACTATAGAGCACAAAATGTAATTTTTTTCTAGAGCGCAAGCGAACTTAGCCGATTTAACGAATGATGGTTGGCAGGCTTGACGGAATCAAGAAACTTGTTAAACCAGTTTGAACATTGAAGATTTCCAAGAGAAACAGAGTTATTACATCTGTATTGTCAGAACTGGCCATTTAATATAAAAACAGGAAGAACTGGAAATACTCAGCAAGTCTGTAAGCATCTGTGGCGAGAGAAAGAGAGTTAACATTTTGAGTCCTTATGGCTCTGAAGAAGAAGTCATATTTGACTCGAAACATAACTCTGTTTCTCTCTCCACAGATGCAGTACTTGTTGTTTTTATTTCAGATTTCCAGCTTTCGTAGTATTTTGCTTTGATTAAAGGGAGTGGTAATAGCTGTGGTGAAGAGACAAAGTATTTGTCTAGAGGGAGTGTAAATGCCAGAGTAACGTACAGCTCTGTCCAAAAGAAAAATCATGAAAAACATGATTCTAACTGGCACTAACAAATTAGATACAAGATTGTTGAACTGAGTCTATATAATGCCAAGCGGAAGATGAGGTGCTGTTCCTCAAGCTGGGGTTGAACTTCACTGGAACACTGCAGCAGGTCGAGGACAGAAATGTGAGTGTGTGGGCAACATAGGGTCATATTTGTGGACTTAGTAGAGGTGATACTCAAAGCGGTCAGCCAATCTGCATTTGTCTCCGCACTGCAGAGAAGACCACACTGACAGTTTACTAAATAACTACAAGTAAATTGCTGCTTCACCTGCGAGGTGTGTTTGGCGTCTTGGATGCTGACGAGAGAAGAGATAAAAGGGCAGGTGTTAACGCTTGGTTCTCCACCACCTTGACCATTGGCTTTAATGTCTTCCTTCATTTGTTTAGGTCCTTGGTTCGGTACATCCTCCATCTATCTCCTGGCGAGAGGGGGAGCTTGTTTTCTGGGTCGTAGGTCTCCCTCTCCCCAGAAAATAAGCGACCGAATCATTGCCCTGGAAGCCAGACTCAAGAGGTTGGTGGCAACCCAGGGGAGAATTAAAGGGAAGGTCAAGGACTAAGAAAGTCGGTCGAAGAGGCAGAACATTTGGATAGTGGGCCTGCCAGAGAGGATAAAGGCCAGGGACCCAACTGACCATATGGTCGAAATACTGGGCAACCTGGTTGGGACAGCTTCCCCAATCTGCCAGAGATCAACAGGGCTTCAGCAGATCCATATCGGAAACGTTGAACAAGATGGCACCGTAGGCAGCCAATTTGGAGGGTCTGTGAACAAAGGGAAACTTTGGTGTAAGTATGGTTGATCCCGCAGAAGGAAGGGGGGGTGCAAAAACCCCCCATCAGGGTAGTCATCTGGAACGTCAGGAGACTTAACAGCCCAGAGAAAAGATCCAGAATCTTCGATCACCTGAAAGACACAGTCATGCTACAAGAGATGCATCCGAGGGAGGAGGACCAACTGCGGGTAAGGAAGGGCTGGGTGGGACAGACCTATCATTTCTGTTATGGGATGAGAGTAGAGGGGGTAGCCATACTAATTAGTAAGAGGACAGAGTTCACCGTGACGAGGACAGTTGTGGACCAAGGTGGACGGGATGTCATGGTCAGCGGTGTCCTGAACGCAACACCAGCAGTCCTAGTAAATGTGTACGGGTTCAACTGTGACGACATGAAATTTATTAAATAGAACATGGCGGAAATCCCAACATATCCATTCATTTCCCTGGAATCAGATTCAGAAATGCCTCCCTTTCCTTATGTACATGACAATCCAGAAAATGTTCCTGGACTTCAGAAACTCTTCACACTCTGCCTTTACACAATTACTACCCCAATCTCTGTTAGGATAATTGAATTCCCCAGTATAACTGCCCTCTAGTTTTTGTTTCCTTGCAAATTTGTTCTCTATCTTTCCTACTATTTGGTGGTCTATAGAATACACCCAGTCACGTAACGGAATCTCTGTAGCTTCTTAGTTCTAACTTAGTTTTTAATTTCGGACAGTTTGAATGATTTCCAGCATTTTCTGATTTTATTTCGGGCCAAAGTTAAGATTGCAGCAAAAAGATGAGGAGCATAATAATGACAGACTTGAAACAGGAAACAACATGACCACTATTACTTGCAAGTTGGTGATCTGCTTTGCTTTTGAACTATTAAAAATGAAAACCGGTCCTTTCTCTCGAGTCAATTGGTAGGGGGATTTTCCATTATGACCAAAGGCCCCAACCCATATTGATAATTTTATCCATATGTCTATTGTTAGTTCCTTGCGATAGCCACGGCTAGAACAGTTGAAATTAATAGCAAATCTTATCCCAATGTTAGTCACCACAGACTTCCTTTAACTGCTTCTAGTAATATTGTGCTGATCTCAATGAAACAATGGCAGTTAAAAAGCTCTTATTCTTTTTGTTCCAAGATTTCTAAGTGAATTGTTAAAATTGGGGAAAATTAACATTAAAAAATTAATTTGGGATGAAATAAAAAGGAGTTGCTAAGGGCAGCTGCCTGAAGGTATTTTGAGATGCGAACAGTGAGAAAAGCAAGTGTTTAGCTATGTGACTGGGGGAAAACAATGCGGTACAGAGGAGGTACCTACAAAGTAGAGAGATAAGGAAATTGAAATTGGTTTAGCTGTGACAGACAGTGGGTGATCCTCCGGCCACACTGTGTTGGAAAAGCATCTTGCTGCAGTGCAGTGTGGCCAGTGAAAGCCAGGAGGCCCCGTTCCCGGGATCCACCGGCTTGCAACGCCGCGCGAGATTCAACGTGATCTCGCGAGGCGTTGAAAGGAAAACCCTGCCCACAATGGGCAGGATCACATTTTGGCAAATCTGCATATTAGAACGAGGCAGTAAATCTTACTCTACTGTGGAGATTTCCAAGGTACCTGAGACTTTGGGATTCAGTCCCTTCGCCTCTGAGACTTTGAGCGAGCACCGTTCAGCAGTGATCCCCACAAACGGGAACCAAGCGGAACGGCATTCGTGTGGGGTCTCCAAGGGGATCGGAGGACCCAGCTGCAAGGCTTTTAGGCAGGGTGGCGCCCTGGCACTGCTGGTGCCTCCTGAGTACACTGGCTGTGTCAGCCTGGCAGTGCCACCTGTGTGGCATCCTGGCACTGCCAAAGTGCCCAGGTGGCACTGCCAGCTGACAGGGGCACTGCCATTATGCCAGGTTGCCACTGCCAAGGTGCCAAAATGGCATTTTGTGCACGTGCAATTGGGCCAGGGCTGCCCACCGTGGGTGTTGCGTTCAGGCTGGGGGAAGGCCGGTGATTTTATTTGTGGGCCTCGGAGATCAGAACGCTATTTATAAATGACATCCCGATCTCTCGCTACAACAGGCAGTTCTGCCTGAGCTTAAAAACGGTGCTGTGTACGGCCTCAGCCACGCATTCCCCGTTCAGGCCCATTATTCAACAATAGTAGCGTTGAATAGCCACGTGTTTCTCGGCACAGCGAGTGTCAGGAAACACATGACTAAGTGCGCTTGCTAGAGGACTTTTTTCCCCTTAGGGAAGATGTTGATATCAGACGGCTGCTTAAGTGACTGGAAGCCAGTATTCAGTGGCTTACCACAGGGATCTGTGCTGGGTCCCCTATTATTTGTCATTCATATAAAGAATATAGATGAATATGGGGGTGCGAGGATCAGTAAGTTTGTGAATGACACAAAGATTGGCAGGGTGGTTGAACGTCTTGGGTTACAGGAAGTTATCGATGGGACGATGAAATTTAACCCTGAAAAGTGTGAGGTGATACACTTTGGAAGGAGTAATGTGACAAGGACGTATACTATTAATGGCCTGATACTGGGCAGTTCCGAGGAACAAAGGGACCATAGATCTCTGAAGGCAGAAGTGCAGTTTAATAGGGTGGTGAAAAAGGCACATGGGACACTTGCCTTGATCAATCGAGGCATGGATTACAAAAGCAGGGAGTTCATTTTGGAGTTGTCTAGAACTTTGGTGAGGCCACAGCTGGAGTACAGTGTGCAATTCTGGTCACCACATTGTAGGAAGGATGTGATTGTACTGGAAGGGGTGCAAAGGAGATTTGCCAGGATGTTGCCTGGGGTGGAACATTTAAGTTATGAAGACCCGGTGGGGGGGGGGGGGAGGGCCTTCGATGGGGCTTGGCCCGCAATCGGGGCCCACCAGTCGGCGGGCTGGCCTCTGTGGCTGGGAGCCTCCTTTCCTACACGCCAGCCCCTGTAGCCCTGCGCCATGTTGAGCTGGGGCCGGCACGTTGAAGGAGGACACTGCGCATGTTGGCGCCGGTGCCACTGAGCATGTCCTCGTTGGCGCCAACGCAACTGCGCATGCGTGGATCCCGCGACGCAAAGTACACGCCGGGATCTGCAGCTGGAGCAGCGTGAACCGCTCCAGCACTGTGCTGGCCCCCTGTCGGGGCCAGAATTAGACGTGGGAGCGGCCTGTTCACGGCGTCGTAAAACGTGACGGTTTTTACGATGCCGTGGACACTCTGCCACGGGATTGGAAAGTCCCGCCCCATAGGTAATTGGGAACCAAGGGGTTACTTCATGTAATACTGTATGTGTATAGCCAGTGAAATTAAGTGTGTGTTTTCTTTCAATTTCATAAATATTTTTGATTAATTGATCACACAAATTGACTGGTCTATTCCTCCCTGGTTCATGAATTTTTTCTCACAGTATACTAAATTTAGAATATATACATGAAGAATTGGTATTCCATGTTACCCTTCTGGATTTTGGGACACCCTCGCATTTAACATCAGTACAGTTCTTAAGAAATTGCATATTTTATGATAGTGGTCACTGGTCTGTTAGCATTTCTTTCTGCAGGCAATAGACGATTCTGAAATGTCTAAAATAATATCGTCTGTTGGTCATGCTGTCTGTTTGTTAGGGTTGATTTACCATCCAAGTCTGTTTTATCTCCACCACAATAATTAAGATAAATTGCCCAGACTATCTATTGAGACATGTTCTAATACAAATTATCTGATTCAATTTGCTATTTCCATAATCACAAACGTATCCCAAATTGTTTCTGTTTCTAATTTGTTATTTGCAACATGCTTGTTAATTTTTTTTATTTTTAAAAAAAATATTTTTATTCTCCTTTTTCACAATTTTTCTCCCGAATTTACACCCACCAACAACAAACAATAACCAACAACAAATATCTCAAATCCCATAACAATAACAACGATCCCATTCTCCCACCATGCCCCAAACATCAGCCCGCATGTTAACATAAACAAATGACAAAAAAGGAATCAGGGATTACCAATAGCCATCTTTAACATACATAGCCCCCCTCCCCCCAACCCACCCAGCCATCCTCCCCCAACTAATGTTCGATGTTATCCAGTTCTTGAAAGTGCATAATAAATAGTGCCCATGACTTGTAGAACCCCTCCGAGCTTCCCCTCAGTTCGAACTTAACCTTCTCAAGGGTCAAGTATTCCAACAGGTCCCCCTGCCACGCCAGTGCACAGGGTGGAGAGGCTGCTCTCCATCCCAGCAGGATCCGCCTTCGGGCGATCAACGAGGCGAAGGTTATGATATCTGCCTCCGCACCCATTTCCAACCCTGGCTGGTCCGACACCCCGAATATGGCCTCCCGGGGACCCGGGTCCAGCTTCACATGCACCACCTTGGAAATTACCCTAAACACCTCCTTCCGGTACTCCCCAAGCTTTGGACAGGACCAAAACATATGAACGTGATTAGCGGGGCCCCCCTGCAACGTTCACACACACCTTCTACCCCTTCAAAGAATTGGTTCATCCTCGCCCTCAAGGTGTGCCCTGTACACCACCTTCAGCTGTATCAGCCCCAACCTGGCACACGAGGTGGGGACATTCACTCTCCAGAGCACCTCACACCAGAACCCCTCCTCGATAACCTCTCCCAACTCTTCCTCTCACTTTGATTTGATCCCCTCCAGTGGTGCCTTATCCTTTTCCAACATAGCTCCGTATACCGCTGACACTGTCCCCTTCTCCAGTCCCCTTGTCGTCAGCACCTCCTCCAGCAATGTGGAGGCCAGTTCCTCCGGGAAGCTCTGTATCTCCTTCCTGGCAAAGTCCCGAACCTGCATATATCTGAACACTTCTCCCTGCTCCAGCCCATACTTCGCTTCCAGCTCCCTCAATTCTGCAAATCGACCCCGAAGAAACAAATCTTTTAGGGTCCTAATCCTCTTCTCTTCCCATTTCCGAAAGCTTCCGTCCCACCTCCCTGATTCAAATCTGTGGTTCTCCCGAATCGGCATTTCCCTTGACCCTGCCCCCAACCAGAAGTGTTGGCGAAACTGCCTCCAGATTCTCAATGAAGCTATTACTACAGGACACCCTGAGTATTTTCCCGGTGCTATCGGGAGCGGCGCTGTTGCTAGTGCTTTCAGTCCCGACCCCCTGCACAACCTCTCCTCCATTCTGACCCACTGGGAATCAACCCCTCTGACCCAGCCCCGCACCTTCTCCACATTCGCCGCCCAGTAGTAGTACATCAGGTTCGGGAGACCCAAACCCCCTGCCTGCCTTCCCCTCTGTAGCAGCACCTTCCTCACTCTGGCCACCTTCCCTCCCCATATAAACGAGGTAATCCTTCCCTCAATCTCCCTGAAAAAAGACTTTGGCAGGAAAATCGGTAGGCATTGACAAATAAACAGAAATCGCGGCAACACATTCATTTTAATCGCCTGTACCCGACCCGCCAGTCACAGAGGGAGACCATCCCACTTTGCCAGGTTGGCTTTCACTCCCCCCACCAAACTAGTGATGTTGTACCTGTGAAGCCTCCCCCATTCCCAGGCAACCTGCATCCCCAGATACCTAAAGTGGATCCCTGCCCTACGGAATGGCAGCCACCCCCACCCCTGTCCCCACACCACAAAATACTCACTCTTGTCCAAGTTCAGCTTGTACCCCAAGAAAGACCTAAATACCTGCAGTAACTCCAATATTCCCCCTATCGACACACTCGGTTCCGACACATACAGCAGCAAGTCGTCGGCATATAAGGACACCCTATGCTCTGTCCCCGCCCCCGCACTATTCCTTTCCATGCTCCCGAACTTCTTAATGCGATGGCCAACGGCTCAATCGCAAGCGCAAACAGCAGGGGGGGACATCGGACATCCCTGCCTCGTCCCACAGTGGAGAGAAAAGTATCTCGAACTGATATTGTTCATGCGGACACTCGCCTTCGGCTCCTTATATAATAACTTTACCCACTTCACAAATGTTGGTCCAATCACAAACCGCTCCAGCACTGCCATTAGGTACCCCCATTCCACCTGATCAAACGCCTTCTCGACGTCCAATGCCACAATCACCTCTGTTTCCTTCCCTTCCGCCAGAGTCATAACGACGTTCAAATCCCTTCTAATATTTGAAAACAGCTGCTTCCCTTTCACGACCCCTGTCTGATCCTCACCTATGATCTTCGGGAGGCACCCCTCCAGCCTACCCGGCAGTACCTTCGCCAATACCTTTGCGTCCACATTCAGAAGTGATATGGGCCTATGCGACCCACACTCTGTCTGATCCTTATCCTTTTTAAGCAACAGTGAAATCGATGCCTGCCCCAAGGTTTGCGGCAGCACTCCCTTCCCTATCGCCTCTTCAAACATCCCCACCATCAGGAGTGCCAATTTATCCTTAAATTTTGTATAATATTCCACCGGAAACCCATCCGGCCCTGCCACCTTCCCCGCCTGCATCCTCCCAATCGCATCTTTTATCTCCTGCTCCAGTATTGCTCCTTCTAATGTAGCCCTGTCCCCCTCCCCTAGCCTCGGGTACTCCAACCCATCTAGAAATTCCAGCATCTCACGGTCTCCCCCGGGTGGCTCTGACCTGTACAAGCTCTCGTAAAAATCCTCAAAAATCTTGTCAATCAGCTCCGGAGCCGCCACCAACTTCCCGGCCCTATCCCTTACTTGAAGAATTTCCCTTGCTGCTGCCTCCCTCAGGAGCTGACTCGCTAACATATGCCCTGCCTTATCTCCATGTTCATAAACTGCACCCCTTGCTCCTCTCAGTTGGCGCACCGCCTTCCTGGTGGATAGTCGGTGTAAGCTCGCCTGTAGTTCCTTCCTCTTTCCCAGCATCGCTGGGTCCCCATCCTCTACATAACTCCTATCTATCTCCAACATCTCATCTATTAGCCTCTGCCGCTCCAACCTCTCGTCTTTGTCTACCCTGGCATTAAACAAAATCACCTCACCCCTCACTACCGCCTTTAAAGCCTCCCAGACGACTGCCTTCGACACCCCACCCGTACAGTTGAATCTTACATATTCCTTAATTACCATTTCAATTTTTTCACAGAATACTTGGTTCCCCAAAAGCCGCACATCCAGTTTTCACCCCGACCTCTGCACTACCCCCTTCTCCAGCACCATATCCACCCAATGCGGAGCATGATCTGACACAGCAATTGCAGAGTATTCCGACCCCTTGACTCCAGCCAGCAAAGCCTTTCCCACCACAAAAAAGTCGATCCGCGAATATACCCTATGGACTGCTGAAAAAAACGAGTACTCCCGTTCCCCTGGGTGCAGGAACCTCCAAGGGTCCACCCCTCCCATTTCCACCATTAGCCCAGCCAGCGCCTTTGCCCCCCCCTGATGGGACCAGCGAGCGTGGCCGTGATCTGTCCAACCTTGGCTCCTGCACCAGGTTCCAGTCGTTCCCCCCGCCCCCCCCCCCACAATCAGCTCGTGTGTGTCCAAATCAGGAATGGCTCCAAACACCTTCCTCGCAAATCCCGCATCGTCCCAGTTGGGACCGTATACACTTACCAGCGCCACTAATCCCTCCTCCAGCGCCCCTGCCACAATCACGTATAGAACATAGAACGATACAGCGCAGTACAGGCCCTTCGGCCCACGATGTTGCACCGACATGGGAAGTCAAAAACTAAAGGCCATCTAACCTACACTATGCCATTATCATCTATATGCTTATCCAATAAACTTTTAAATGCCCTCAATTTTGGCGAGTTCACAACTGTTGCAGGTAGGGCATTCCATGGCCTCACCACTCTTTGCGTAAAAAACCTACCTCTGACCTATATCTATTACCCCTCAATTTAAGGCTATGTCCCCTCGTGCTAGCCACCTCCATCCGCGTGAGAAGGCTCTCACTGTCCACCCTATCTAACCCTCTGATCATTTTGTATGCCTCTATTAAGTCACCTCTTAACCTTCTTCTCTCTAACGAAAACAACCTCAAGTCCATCAGCCTTTCCTCATAAGATTTTCCCTCCATACCAGGCATCCTGGTAAATCCCCTGTGCACCCGTTCCAAAGCTTCCACGTCCTTCCTATAATGAGGCGACCAGAACTGTACGCAATACTCCAAATGCGGCCGTACCAGAGTTTTGTACAGCTGCAACATGACCTCATGGCTCCGGAACTCAATCCCTTTACCAATAAAGGCCAACACACCATAGGCCTTCTTCACAACCCTATCAACCTGGGTGGCAACTTTCAGGGATCTATGTACATGGACACCGAGATCCCTCTGCTCATCCACACTACCAAGAATTTTACCATTAGCCAAATATTCCGCATTCCTGTTATTCTTTCCAAAGTGAATCACCTCACACTTCTCTACATTAAACTCCATTTGCCACCTCTCAGCCCAGCTCTGCAGCTTATCTATGTACCTCTGTAACCTGCAACATCCTTCCACACTGTCTACAACTCCACGGACTTTAGTGTCGTCTGCAAATTTACTCACCCAACCTTCTGTGCCCTCCTCTAGGTCATTTATAAAAATGACAAACAGCAACGGCCCCAGAACAGATCCTTGTGGTACGCCACTCGTAACTGAACTCCATTCTGAACATTTGCCATCAACCACCACCCCCCTGATCTGCCACTACCTTCTCCATCTGGAACAGTACCCTTTTGCTGACCAACACCGCTACCCCTCGAGCCCTTCCATCAAATCCAGAGTGAAACACTTGGCTAACCCAACCCTTTTTAAGTCTCACCTGGTCCTTCACCCTCACGTGAGTCTCCTGTAGCATTGCCACATCGGTTTTCAGACTTTTAAGATGCGCAAGCACCCTTGACCTCTTGACCGGACCTCCTAGCCCTCTCACGGTCCACGTGACTATCCTTACTGGGGGTCTCTCACCCCCCCCTCCACCTTTCTTATCCACCATCATCATACCACCGGGCCCTGCCCCATAAGCCTGACCCGCCCCTGTCCATCGTTAACATCAAACCCCTTCCCCCCCCCTCCCGAAAGCCCCCCTACATTTCCCTCTGAAACAACATCCCCAGCATCCATCCCTTCCCCCCCCCTCTCGCTCGTCTCGCAGGCCCATTGAAACCTGCTATTCAGGCTCCAACGTCCGCAGCCCTCCTCTCCCCTCACCTCCTTTCACTAGCTGACTTTAGCTAGCTAGTGCGGGTGGCTCCCTCCCGCCAAGACATATCATCCCCTTCCACCCAGTCCTAGAGAAAGAAACAAAACAAACCCAACAATCCAACCCCTACAATTCACTAACATAACATTTAACCATCGCAACACAGAACGCCCATCAACCCACCATTAACTTGAACTCAATAGCAATGCAAAGAGAAGTAAATTACAATACAAATCCATAAAAAGAAAGTTATAACATTTATACATTTTCCAGCTGTTCAAACACAGTCCACAGTCTCTCTTCCAGTTCCGCTCTTCATGTCTGTCCCAAGCCTTCTGCCCTCACGAACGCCTCAGCCGCCTCCGCTGTCTCAAAATAAAAGTCTTTGGCGTTATACGTTACCCTCAACTTCGCCGGGTACACCATACCAAATCGCACCCCCTTCTTGTACAACGTCGCCTTCACTCGCCCAAACGCCGCTCGTCTTTTTGCCAACTCCACCGTCAAGTCCTGGTAGATCCGGACCGTAGTACCATCCCACAGCACCTCCCGCTTCCGCTTCGCCCAGTTTAACACCTTCTCCTTCATGCAAAACTTATGGAAGCAGATAATTACTGCTCTTGGCGGCTCGTTCACTTTGGGCTTTGGCCTTAATGACCGATCGGCTCGGTCTAGCTCGTACCAGGAGGGGTTCTCACCCTCCCCCATCAGCTCCGCCAACTTCTTAGCAAAGTATTGTGTTGGCCTTGGGCCCTCTGTCCCTTCGGGCAAGCCCACAATTCTCAAATTATGCCGCCTTGAACAGTTTTCCAAGTCTTCCAGCTTTGCTCGGAGTCCTCTATTAACCTCCACAACCCTCCGCAACTCATCTCCCATCGAGGTGACCTGGTCGCTGTGTCGTGACATGGCTTCCTCCACCTTCTCGCCCTGCTCTCTCACCTCGGCCAATGCCTTTGCCACCGCCACCTCGGCGATAGCCTCCTCCACCAGTGACTTCAATGCGACCACCGTCTCCTTGCTCAAGGCCTCCATGAGCCTCGCAAACTGTTTTTCCAACTCCACCGCCATCACCTCGGTCATCTTCTCCACCGTAAGTAGTGCGGCCCCGCCTTGCAGTTCAGCTTCCGCCATCCTGTCACCACTTTTATTTGTCTTCTCCTTCAGCGGCGAACCCGCGTTTCCTCCTTTCTTCGACGCTGCTTTTCGCATCCTTCAGCGGCTTATTGTTTTTTACTTTCTTTCTCTTCTCCTCTCTCCCCCTCCACCCTTCATCAATCTGAATTATTCTTTTTTTTTTAAAAAGGGGGGAGGAGAAATAAAAACTTCACCAAGCTTCTTTAAATCTTCCAACTTTCTTTCTTTCTCCTCTGCATTCATCCAGAGCTCCCCTGGGACCAGGCTTCAGCCTTCTTTCTTCCTCCTAGATGGGAGCCATCCGACGTGGGACACCCCACGTACATGGTGCCCTGGACTCGGGCCTGCCTCCTCGGCCTCCTCTGCTTGTTAATTAAAAATTAACATCCCACGTTCCATAAATGGCATTCTAACAACTCGTTATTTAGTATGGTAAAGGATCATCAATTTGTGCCGTCTTTCTCAATCATGAAAAATATCAAAACAAATATAAAAAATACCATATTTAATTCAACGGTCGGAGTGAAAGATTTTATTACACTGAGCCCTTTCAACCACCATTTCAGCGTACCACAATTTGATATTTATCTTGTGAATTATCTTTTCTCCTATATGTTTGAATTGCTTACATTTATTTTTTTTTCCTATCCCCTTTCCTCCCAAGAATTAGATACGAAATGTATTTGTCCAGCTTTGAAGATAAATGTAGGCACTATTCAGAGAATGAAGCCTGTTGATGCAATCACTAAAGTTACAAGCACACCAATGTTAGATGATAGGCATTTACTTTGCATTAGAAAAGGCCTGTTTGGTTAGCCTGCAAGAAATACCTCATCAAACAGCTGTGAGCCGTTTAAAGCTGATATAGCTACATCTAAAATAAGAACTAACAACTGCCCCTTTCCTAAGTTTACATATATATTACATTAATATATTGCTCTCCGTCAGGCATCTGGCTGCTTGTGGTACAGCTTTTTGGTGGATATCAAATGTCAATTTCAACCATGGTTCAGTTGGGGACACTTATATCTCTGAGTCAGAAGGCACGGTAGCACAGTGGTTAGCACTGTTGCTTCACAGCGCCAGGGACCGGGTTCAATTCCCAGCATGGGTGCTTGTGGAGTCTGCACATTCTCCCCATGTCTGCGTGGGTTTCCTCCAGATCCTCTGGTTTCCTCCCACAAGTCCAGTGTTAAGTGATTGGACATCCTGAATTCTCCCTCAGGTGTACTCAAACAGACGGTGGATTGTGGCGACAAGGGGATTTTCACAGTATCTTCATTGCAGTGTTAATGTAAGTCTATTTGTGACAATAATAAAGATTACTATAAAAAGAAGGTTGTGAATTCAAGTCCCACTTGAACAGACTGGAGCACAACCATCTAGGCTGACACTTTAGTGCAGTGGTAAGGGAGTGCTGCAGTGTTCGAGCTGCGATCATTCGGATCAGATGTTAGCCTCTCAGGCAGACAAGAAAAATTCCATGGCTTCATTATGAAGAGAAGCAAAGGAGTTATTCCCAGTGACCAGTCAATATTTACCCCTCAATAAATGAAATGAAAATTGCTTATTGTCACAAGTAGGCTTCAAATGAAGTTACTGTGAAAAGCCACTAGTCGCCACATTCTGGCGCCTGTTCGGGGAGGCTGGTACGGGAATTGAACCGTGCTGCTGGCCTGCCTTGGTCTGCTTTCAAAGCCAGCGATTTAGCCCTGTGCTAAACCAACATCAGACAAACAGATTATTTGGTCATTATAACACTGCTGTTTGTGAGAGTTCGATTTGCACGGATTCGCTGCCTTGCTACCCACATTACAACTATACTTCAAAAAGTATTAATTGGCAGTTAAACACTTTGGCATCTCCTGTGATTGTGAAAGAGCATATATAAATGCAAGTCTTTCTTTTGTGAAATACCCAAAATAGAATTGGTTACACAATCACTGCAGTACAGTGCAGAAGTAGCCATTTGGCTAATCGAGTCTGCACCAACCCTCTGAAAGGGTATACTACCTAGGGTCAGGTCACCACCCTATCCCCTTAACCCAGTAACCCCACCTAACCTTTTTTTTAAAATGCTTTTTAATTGGTTTTTTTACGTAACCCCAGTAACCCCACCTAACCTAACCTTTTGGACACTAAGGGCCAATTGATCATGGACGATCCACCTAACCTGCACATCTTTGGACTGTGGGAGGAAACCGGAGAAGCTGGAGGAAACCCACGCACACACGGGGAGAAAGTGCAACTCCACACAGTCACCTGAGACCGAAATTGAACCCAGATTCCGGCAGCTGTTTGGAAGCAGTGCTAACCACTGTGCCACCATGCCACATTATCTTCACGAGAGTGCATCAATGCTTTAACCTTGAAAGCTCTTATGGATCTGTCCGAGCACCCAATACATCAATTCAGACAATTAAACCTCCAATTATTAGTTTAGGTTCTGGTGGTATTTATTTTTAGATGCTGAAATCTAACATTTGGTAATTGATGCCTACTGAAACTTTGTATCCTTCCTCTGAAGATAATGTAATCAACAGGGCCATGTTATCTTGTCTTATTCAAAAATATTTTTCTTATAGTTTATACTGTTAGTCAATGGAAGAAAAACTTCACATAGAAACATTGTGATTAGTAAATAAAATATTTGCTTACATTTTGTCAACAAGTCGCCTAGTCAAGGCTAGCAAAGACTTCTTAGTCTTCTCCTTTGAATCTTTTATTGCCTGGTGCTCAGTAGGGTGACCACTGGGTAAACTGATATTCCGTTGTTCTGCCGAAACTGAATGTGTCGGAATTTCTTCCTTTCCAACAATAAACCTAACATGAGAATCAACAACATATTCATGAAGTAAAATGCTAACAAACTTCACTATGTATTCTTTAACTGGTTTTCATTTCTGCTTTAATGAGTCAACAAATTCCTTCCAAAATACAAATCAGGAAATGAAGCGAGAATGGATTTAACCTCGGGTTAAATTATTTCTACATTTCTACAACTATTTCTATAACTTTGTGTGCAAATGTTGCTTGGTTCGATCAGGAAACCATCAGACCGTTGTCAAATGCCCCAGCAGCTTCAGACACACCCATACCTACCATCTCAGCTTCCAAAGTCAGATTGTCCTGCTTGAAAGTGAATCCTCGGAAACCAACGGGTCCTGATTGTGTCTCTGGTCGTGCACTCAGATCCTGTGTGGACCAACTGGCGGATGTGTTCATGGACATCAACAATCTCTCCCTACTCTGTTCCGAGGTTCCCACCTGCTTCAAGAAGACCACCACTATTCCAGTGCCAAAACAGAACCAGGCAATGTGCCTCAATGACTATCTACCGATGGTCTTGACATCAATCATTATGAAGTGTTTCCAGAGGTTGGTCATGAGTCCCTTCAACTCAATACTCCCAGAATGCCTTGATCCAATGCAATTTGCATACCACCACAACCATCCCACAGCAGATGCCATCTCCCTGACCCTACACTCATCCATGGAGCATCTCGACAACAAGGACTCCAATGTCAGACTCCTATTCATTGACTACAGCTCCGCCTTCAACACCATAATCCCAGCCAAGCTCATATCAAAGCATCAAAACCTAGGACTTGGTTCCTCCCTCTGCAACTGGATCCTCGACTTTCTAACCCATAGACCACAATCAGTAAAGATAAACAACAACATCCCTCCACAATAGCCGTCAATACCAGGGCCCCGCAAGACTGCGTACTTAGCCCCCTACTATATTCCCGATACACACAACTGTGTGGCAAAATTTGGCTCCAATTCCATTTATAAATTTGCTGATCACACAACCACAGTGGGTAGGATCTCGAACAGCAATGAGTCAGAGTACAGAAGCGAGATAGAGAACCTAGTGGAGTGTGTAAATACAACAATCTCTCCCTCAATGTCAGCAAAACTAAATAGCTGGTCATTGACTTCAGGAAGCAATGTATCGTACACACCCCTGTCTGCATCAATGGTGCCACGATGGAGAGGGTTGACAACTTCAAATTCCTAGCTGTGCACATCACCAAAATCCGTCCTGGTCGACCCACGTCGACGCAATGACCAAGAAAGCACAACAGTGTCTATCCTTCCTCAGGAAACTAAGGGAATTTGGCATGTCCACATTGACTCTTACCATTTTTTACAGATGCACCATAGAAAACTTCCTACCTGGCTGCATCACAGCCTAGTATTGCAACTGCTCAGCCCAAGGCCATAAGAAACTATAGAAAGTTGTGAACACAGCCCAGTCAGTCATGTGAACCAGCCTCCCACCCACTGACTCTGTCTACACCTCCTGCTGCCTTGGGAAAGCGGACAGCATAATCAAAGACCCCTCCCACCCGGTTTACTCACTCTTCCAACTTCTTCCATCGGTTAAGAGATACAAATGTCTGAGAACACACACTAACAGGTTAAAAAAATAGCTTCTTCCCCACTGTTAGCAGACTTCCGAATGACTCTCTTATGTGCTGATCTGATCTCTTCACACATCTTCTCTAATGAGTAGTACTGCACTCCTGTATGCTTCACCCGATGCCTGTGATAGGTATTTACATTGTGTATGTATGTACGTCCTATGTTTTCTTTCATGTATGGACTGATCTGTCTGGACTGTAAGCTGAACAATACTTTTCACTGTACCTCGGTACATCTGACAATAAAACAAATCCAAATCCATTACCACGTGATTCCTGGCCTGGTTTCGTTTACACCCACCCACATAGGACTATCTGCCATTTCTGTAGTTTTCTGATAAGGAGGTCGAGTAGTTTGGGCCTGTATTCATTGGAGTTCAGAAGAATAAAAGGCGACCTATTGAGACATACAGGATTCTCAGGAGGCTTGACAGGGTCAATGCCAAGAGGTTGTTTCCCCTTGTGGGAGAGTTTCGGACCATAATTTCAGAATAAAGGGTCACCCATTTAAAACTGAAATGAGGAAGATTTCTTTCTTTCAGAGTGTAGTGAATGCGTGGAATTCTTTACCATATAGGGCTGCAGAAGCTGTGTTGTTAACGAAGTTCAAGGCTGAGGTAGACATTTAAATCAGTAAAGGAAACAAGGATTGTGAGGATGCGGCAGGAAAATGGAGTACAAGATGATCATATCCGATCAGTCATTATCTCATTGGTTGGCAGTGCAGACTCGATGGGCCGAATGACCTACTTCTGCTTCCTACGTCTTATGGTCCTACGGTCTAGTTTTGCTTTCAGTGAACTTGACCTTTGTTCTCCTATGAACACATTCTGCTATCTTAGCTCTATGCCACTCTTCGCACTTTCTTTAGTCTTCAATGCTACCATTAACATTACCTTTCTCTTTTGTCCATGAAATCTTTGTCAATCTCTCCTAATTCCCACCTACCCCTGACTTGCTATTCTGCTCCACCTTCTCCAACAACATAATCCATCATATTCCCACCCTTCATCAGCTCCAAAGCGGAGTCATACAGTCTAGAAATGTTAACTCTGTTTTTCTCTCCACCAATGTTGCAAGGTCTGCTGAGTGTGTCCCACATTTTCTCTCTATCAGATTGCCAGCATCTGCAGTGTTTCGCCTGTATTCATTTAGCAATCTTGGGTAAGACAGTATTTGAGATGCTCTTTCTGGTTTCAAGACCCCTCGGTTGGGGGAGGAAGCAATTATTCAAGCTGCCGTCTCCAGATCATTGCCTAGTGGCCCCTCTAGAATGTGCTAACATTGAGTGGCGACAGAATAACCAGTCAATGCCTAGCTTTACACATGAAGAATGACCACTTGAGTGATGTATAGCTTCCCCAGCATGAATCAGAAATTCTGAGGCTGAAGGGAAGGAAATTAAAAATACATAAATTGAACCCAAAACATTAAAAAAATTAATTACTTTAAATTGTCATAAAACAAAAATTTAACCAGCCCATTGGCAAGCTGGCAAATCTTTGCTTCAAAAGCATAAGAAAGATATTGGTGATTTATAATTGACAGCATCTGTAATTTATATTGATGGACCTGAATTCATAAATGTAGATAATATGATCCATTAGGGGGTATCAGAGCTGGCCACCTCTTGGGCTTCAGCTTTTAAACTTTCAGAATTCATGCGCTTCTGCCTTAGAGTGTGATCATCTTTAAGGCCTCACAAAGGGACTGACAATGTAGCAATGATTCCTATTTCCATATTCCTGTGCCAAGATCTGAATAGACTTTACTGTAAAATTTAATATTGCTATAAAATTGAAATTGGCTTCCAATTTATACTCCCTTCAGTTTTTACAGAATTGTCCATGAGGGATGTTACTCAGCAACAATTGTTTTTACTTCCTTTAAGAAACGTTCCCTCAGGTCAACACTGCCAAAATAAATTCAACTAAAAAGGAAACCCAACCCAAAGTAAAAATATGTGCAAGCTTGATAGGTCTGTTTCTTCGATCCCACTTGTGTCTAGAACTGCAATATGATTAACTGATTTCTGGAGACACGAGGACAGATCCATCTGGTTCTTCTTTAGAAATTATTATAATTATAATTGCGGGCAGGAGTTTCCCCCGCTTACCCTGTCTGTCTAGCAGTCAGGACAACTGGCTGCAACAAAGGAAGAAGAGTTTGCCAATGACACTTTGACAATCCAACTCAGCAACTGTTGTGTACATATCTTGGTGGCCTTTATTCAATATATGATATCACCAGGGTTATACCGTCTTAAGGCAGGAATAGAAGCTGCCCATAATGGAAAGTTACTTTTTGACTTATCTGTAATGCGCAATTAGAATGATGTTTAACGTTTAGTCCTGAGTGCAGAAAATAAACAACCAGATGAAATTTCGAACATTTACATTTTTTCTACTTACTTGAGTGCTGAGAAAGCAAATCCCTTGAGGCCATCTTTGCATCTGGAAAATAAATGCATTTATATCATACATATAGTCAAAACTGCCATAAAATATGCATTTTCTTCATCATCCAGAAAATGTATATCCAGCAATAATGTCTGGTGATTCACATTGTTTTACATTATATTTACAGCACAGATACAGGTCATTCAACCCAACTAATCCATGCCAGTGTTTATGCTCTTCTCATGCATCCCCTCGCCATTCTTCATCTAATCTTACCAATATATCCTGATATTCCTTTCTCCCTTATTTGTTTACATAGCTTTCCTTGAACTGCATCCAGAGTGCGTGTAAGGGAAAGATGGCAAGAGCTGAATAGCAACTGAATTGCACGTAGACAATGTCGATTTAGGCTCACACATGGCCCTCCCCTAGGCTAGGTATTGAAAAGCTCCTAACTCTAGTGGAATTGCATACCAGCAGGTTCAATGTCTTTAGATGAGGGAGAGAAAGGAAAAGAAAAGATACAAGTTTCAAACAAGAATTTTTAAAAAGTAGTGTAAATGAAGGTTGTTATTGCCTCAAGGACAAGAGACTGCTCTCCCCTTTTGAGAGAGCTAACTGGTGCCGATTTTACCTGAGGGTTGCCACACCTGAATTTGCCCTCCCAAGACCGTTTTGCAAAGCTCCTAGTGGGAAAATATGTTCCCACTGGTGAAAGGATCAAGAACAAGAGTTACAGGTTTAAGGGTAATCGGCAAAGAAAACAATGGCGACATGAGGAAAAGCTTTCTCATGTAGTTTGGATTTGGCACTTTGAGATTACGCTGGAGGCAGATCCAATTGAGGCATTCAAGAAGGAATTGGATTGATAACTGGAAAGGAAGAATGTGCAAGGCTGTGAGGAGAATGCAGGGGAGTGGCACTTGTCGTGATCTGTAGTTCTGCAGGTATGTAAAGGGTTAACAGCTGCATCATAGTGTTAAATGGCAGCATTAGATCCATGGATATACACTGAACTCATCCCGCCTCTTCGATCCAGGAGTGACTAGGCAGCAGAGAGTTAGAGAGATATAGCTTAGTTGGCAAGTGTAGTTAAACATAATTAATACTTCTTCCGATTTACTTTATCATCAGTTATAGTTTTGGAGAGTGAACAAACTCATTAGTATTTATATTCATTATCCATTAAATGTTATTTGCTTCAAATTGAAGACTGATAGTTTCATTGAAATACAACCATCAGACCATTCTGGGAGTAAAGCAAAGAGTGATGACGTATTTTGATCATGTCATATAACAGCTTCTACAGTGAGCTGGTGCAGACATAATGAGCCAAATGGCTTCCTTCGGTGCTATAACAATCCTGTGAATTGCTCTATATGGTTATGTGTTCCCCATTTTAGTTACTCTTTTGGTAATTAAGTTCATTTTCTGAATTCCCTATTGGATTTATTAGTGACCACCTTATAATTGTGGTTCCTAGTTCTAGTCTCCTCAGCAAATGGAAGCAGCTCTTTTTTTAAATTATTTTATCAGACTTACAAAGCCAGAGCTCAGCGTGTGGACAGAGGCAAACCTCTAATACAGCTCCTTGCCTGCTCCAAAAACCAATTCAAATTAAATCCAATTCATGGCCCCCACAAGAAAGACATACGAGATCCAGGCATTACACCAGCCCTCACGCTCATCTTAGCCAAAAGGCCTTCCTTCCACAACCTTAAAGACATCTATCAGGAATAACAATGCTAATTGCCTTTCAGCTTCCAATGTAATTCCTGGTCTGCATGGAGTTAACTGACCTTAAATGTGGCAGCAATTAGAATTAGGATTCATGGGCCAGGGGCAAGGGGTGAAGGCAGAGTAAGAGAAAAATGATCAGCTAGGATTTCCACCGTTGATCTTTATTTGTTTAAATCTTTGCTGGAAAGTGCGTGTGAAAGAAAGATGGCAAGAGGAATATCAAAACTAATGCTCCCTTCAGCTGAATAGCAAGTAGACAATGGCGATTTAGGCACGCACCTGGATTTGACTCCCCTAGGCTAGGTATTACAAAGCTCCTAACACTAGTGGAATTGCATACCAGCAGGATTCAATGTCTTTAGATAAGGGAGAGAAAGGAAAAGAAAATATACAAGTTTCAAACAAGAATTTTTAAAAAGTAGTGTAAATGAAAGTCGTTATTGCCCCAAGGACAAGAGACTGCTCTGCCCTTTTGAGAGCTAACTGGTGCCGATTTAACCTGAGGGTTGCCACACTTCAGGCGAGAGGCAAAGTTTGAGTCGGTGGGTCCTTTATGGATAACCTCAGCCGGTACGGAAATTGAACCTGCACAGTCGGCATTGCTCCACATCACAAACCAGCCATCCAGCCAACTAAGGTAACCAACACCATTGGTGTAAATACTAGAGATACAGAAGTCTATCGGATGATGCACACTTCCATCTAGATTCAGTTCCAAATTTCTTACAAGGCAGAAGAGATGGAAAATGCTGATTGTTTTGGAAATGAGGCTAATGGAAGTTGCATGGTAGTGCATGGACTAAAGTAGTACTGCTAACCATAGAAATTACAGTGCAGAAGGAGGCCATTCAGCCCATCGGGTCCGCACCGGCCCCTCGAAAGAGCACCCCTCTCGAGCCCACACCTCCACCCTATTCCCGATTACCCCACCCACCTTTTTGGACGCGAAGGGCAATTTAGCATGGACAATCTACCTAACCCGCACATCTTTGGACTGTGGGAGGAAACCGCAGCATCCGGAGGAAACCCGCGCAGACACGGGGAGAACGTGCAGACTCCGCACAGACAGTGACACAAGCTGGGAATCGAACCTGGGGCCCTGGAGCTGTGAAGCAGCTGTGCTATGGACACACAAGAGAAAGCCTTTTGATATAAAATAACAATGAAGAGATCATATAATATTTTAACATTTTGCACAGTGCGTTCTCATCATGTATGAAATATTTTGACATTACATATCACTACATACACTTGAGGTTTTTCACCAGCTCAGGGTTGCATAGTGGCGCAGTGCTCTGCTGCCTCACAACACCAGGGACCCGGGTTCGATTCCAGCCTTGGGTGACTGTGTGGAGGTTGCACATTTTTCCAAATATTCCCCGGGTTTGCTCCGGTTTCCTCCACCATTAACAAAGGTACAAAGGTGTGCAGATTAGGTGGGCTGGTCATAGGATTAGAGAGATAGGACATGGGCTAAGGTAGAGTGCTCTTTCGGAGGGTTGGTGCCAATTTGATGGGCCAAATGGCCTCCTTCTGCACTGTAGGAATTCCCTGATGAGGTGAAATAGCACTGTATTATCAAGGATGCTGGGGAGAAAACTGACTGGTTTGTGTTGAGTAAAAAGGTAAAGAAAATCTGAAACCCAACCACTTCTAGTTTTAACAGAGGCAAGATGTGGAGGGGGTGGTGGCAGTGTGGGTGAGACCAATTCATTTGTGGGAAGTGAGTTCATCATTTCAATATCAGAATGACAACTAATCACCATTTTAAACTTAACGCTGATTTGCTGGTTTTCCTGAGCTCATGACACCCATTAGCTAAAGGGAGGAGAAGGCAGCACAAGTGGATAGCACAGTGCCTTCACATCTTCAGGGTACCAGGTTCAATTCCCCGCTGGTCACTGTCTGTGTGGAGCCTACACGTTCTCCCCGTGTCTGCGTGGGTTTCCTCCGGGTGCTCTGGTTTCCTCCCACAGTCCAAAGACGTGCAGATTAGGTGGATTGGCCAAGATAAATTGCCCTTAGTGTCCAAAAAGGTGGAGGACGGATTATTGGATTACGGGGATAGGGTGGAAGTGAGGGATTAAGTGTGTCGGTCCGAATGGCCTCCTTCTGCATGTTCTAAAAAGGCTGCCAAATACAGCTCCGATTTATTTCATCATCGACCATTCAAAGCAACTCCTCGGATATTGAAGCAGTCCATGCCTGCATGCAGCAAACCTGGACAATATTCAAGTTTACGCGGGTAAGTGGCAAGTAACACACAAGCCAGGCAATGGCCATTCACAAAGTGAGAGAGCCGAACCATTTTCCCTTTTGATATTCAATAGCATTAACATCGCTGAATCTCCCACTATCAACACCCTGGGGAATTACCACTGACCAGAATCTTGACTGGACTAGATTTATGAAAACAATCTGGCGATAAGAGATCGGAGGCTGTGAATTCTGTGGCGAATCGCCTTCGACCCTCCCATAAGTTTGTCTACCATCTACAAGGCACAAGTCAGGAGTGTGATGGAATACTCTCCATTTACCTGAATGAGTTCAAGTTCAACAACACTCAAGAATCTTGACCCCATTCAAGACACAGCAGGCCACTTGATCCCCACCCACAATCTTGAACATCTACCCCTTCCTGAAATGGCATGTAACAGCAGTATGCATCATATAAAATATGCACTACTGCAGCTCACCAATGTACCTTCAATACCTTCCAAATCTACTACCTAGAAGGACAAAGGCAGCAGATACATAGGAATACCACCAGCTGCAAGTTCTCTCCCCACCCCCCCAAAGTCACACGCCATCCTGATTTGGAACTATATTGTCATTCCTTTACCTCTGTTGGGTCAAATCCTGGAACTCCCTTTCTAACAGCACTGTGGGTGTACCTACAGCACAAGGAATGCAGAAGTTCAAGAAGGTGACTCACTACCAGCTTCTCAAGGGCAATTAGAGATGGGCAATAAATGTTGGCCAAGGATGCTCACAACCCAAACATTTATAAATAAAATCCCACCCTTGCCCCTCCCAACCATGAGGCCTGATCTTACTTCTTCCTTCTCCGAGGCCTGTAATCTCCGCCAACATTTATCCATCAAATCTCCCCACACCCTCCACCTTCACCCTGATCTCTTCCACCACTGAGGCCTCCAATACCTCTCCTCCTCACACCAGACTCCAATTATTCCCCCCTCCAGATTATGAAACATGCATTTTTACTTCACAAGAATTTAGAGTCATGTCTTCTGTAGCCAAGTCTCTCTTGAACACAACAGACTCCTGACTTTTGAGTTTCCACTTGTTTGCTGATAAAATCCAGCACCGTCTCTCCACTACAACCCACACTTCTATGAACAAGCACATGGTTGCTGCCTATTTGATATGTAATCACAGATGAGGCATAGCTTTCTCCACTGAATACTTAAAACCGGTAAACCATCTTTGTCAGTTCCACCAAAAGCTCTACAGTCCTGGCCTGATTTCATCACCCCTTTCCCCAGATGTTTGCTGAGGCATGACAGGTAGTGTACACCTCCAGTGTTAGGCTCAAGTCGGCTAAGTTTCAAACCTCATATAATATTAATCATTAAGACATTTTACCTTCATTTCCGCAAAGATTCCCTTCCCTCCCTCAACTTCATTCTATGGGCATTGAAACCCCTGCCTAAGCTTGCATTATCCCAAAACCTAAATCTCTAACACCTTCTTTGTCAGCTTTCTGAGTGGTACAAATCATAAAGTTCAATTTATCCATATATTGTCCTGCATTATTGTATTCATCCCTTGTTCCAATGGCCATTGTCAACGAAGCCTCCTTGGCAAGGTTTACACATTCCTTTGTGGTCTACTCCAGTAATTTTCAAACTGTGGCCTACAGAGTCAGATCCAGGGGATCCATCAGATAAGCTCCCTGGCAGGTGATAGCAAGAGCAAAAGACAAGTGGGTGGAGATAGAAGAAAGGAAAAAAAGCATATCACACACATTTAGTTGACACAAGATGTCTTCCCCCACCCAAAGCTCCAGAATAATCAGCTGTGATGGGCACCTCATTTCTCATGGCTTTCAATTGGGGGGGGGCACACATTTCCTTTTGATGGGAGAATAGGGCAAAGGAGGCGAGAGGCGTGTTGCTGCTCTGATATTACGGTCTATTATATACTACTTTATTTTAGGGGCAGCACGGTGACGCAGTGAGTAGCACGGCAGCCTCACGGCGCTGAGGTCCCAGGTTTGATCCCGGCTCTGGGTTACTGTCCGTGTGGAGTTTGCACATTCTCCCTGTGTTTGCATGGGTTTCGCCCCCACAACCCCAAAAGATGTGCAGGGTAGGTGGATTGGCCATGCTAAATTGCCACTTAATTGGAAAAATGAATTGGGTACTCTAAATTTATTTTTAAAATATATTCTACTTCATTTTTAAGGCAAATGGCGTTATAGTACAGCCTGGCCTGCTGGGTTTTTCTAGGATTTGCTGTTTATATTTTTTTGTTGCTTTGGTACTTGCACTTGTGGAAAAGCTGTCAGTTTTAATTACTTACATCATATTGATGCAAATTATTTTCCTGATTAAATAACGCAGCAGGGTAGCATGGTGGTTAGCATAAATGCTTCACAGCTCCAGGGTCCCAGGTTCGATTCCCGGCTGGGTCACTGTCTGTGTGGAGTCTGCACGTCCTCCCCCTGTGTGCGTGGGTTTCCTCCGGGTGCTCCGGTTTCCTCCCACAGTCCAAAGATGTGCGGGTTAGGTGGATTGGCCGTGCTAAATTGCCCGTAGTGTCCTAATAAAAAAGTAAGGTTAAGTGGGGGTTGTTGGGTTGCGGGTATAGGGTGGATACGTGGGTTTGAGTAGGGTGATCATGGCTCGGCACAACATTGAGGGCCGAAGGGCCTGTTCTGTGCTGTACTGTTCTATGTTCTATGTTCTAACGCTGAGAAGCTGCGCTGGGTTTACACAAGTCTGCAAATTATTTATGAGAATGTCATATTCAATTGAGGATGCAAGTAGAATGTTTATAGAATTTTTAAAAAACCTGTTTAAAGATGGCGAGGCTACCAAAAGTACGGCATATTGTACAGCAGTTGGCATTGGATAGGATCTGTGAGCTGTTGGATATGTATGCCACTAACAGGCAACCTTTAACCTCATTAGAAGTAGTTCAGTTGGCATCCACTAGACTGTTTGTGGAACACTTTTCGTTGAGCTTGTCTGGTCTGTCTCATAATTGACCTCGTCAATGAAATAATATTTAAATTGCTGCTCTAAAGTAATTACCTGTTTTCTTAAAAGCATTCTGAAGTACTCCATACATGCAGCACTTTCATACTGTGTATGATGTTGTATTATAAATTAGATTGGGGATTCTGTGATTACTAACTCATTTGAAAACAGGTCATTTAACCAAAGAAGTTGGATTACCGCTGGTCTCGTCCAATTTATCTCTGTAATTCCTCCCTATATCACAATCAAGAACATAAGAACTAGGAGCAGGAGGAGGAAATTCAGTCACTCGAGCCTGTTGCACCATTAGATTCAATCATTTTTTTTTTAAAAACGTATCTTATTCAAACCTATATCAAAGTAGGCTACAGCAAACACCCCGGGAAACATTCTTCCCAACAATCAGCTGTACAGTTTGCACAGATTTTTCTCCTTTTTCACCCCCGCCTCCCCATCACTCACTCCCACACCCCCTGCGACGAACAGCTCCTCAATTACGGTCACAAACATCCCCCACCTTTTCTCAAACTCCCCTGTTGAGCCCCTTAACTCATACTTTATCTTCTCTAACCGCAGGAAGTCGTACAGGTCACCCAACCATGCTGCTACCCCCGGTGGCGATGCCGACCGCCACTCCAGCAAAATTCGTCGCTGTGCAATCAGAGATGCGAAGGCCAAGACATCGGCCTTCCTCCTCTCCATGAGCTCCGGCTTCTCTGAAACCCCAAATATCGCCACCAAAGGGTCCGGGACCACTCCCTCCTCCACTATCCTGGCTGAGACCGCGAACACTCCCACCCAGAATCTTCCCAATTTTCCCAACCCCAAAACATGTGCGCATGATCCGCTGGCCCCCACATACCTCTCACACTCATTTGCTACCCCCTGAAAGAACCGACTCATTCTCGCCCAAGTCATATGCATCCTGTGCACCACCTTAAACTGTATCAGGCTCATCCTTGCACAAGAGGAGGTCCCGTTTACCCTTCGCAGTGCCTCACTCCATACTCCCCAATTGATCTCCATTCCCAACTCCGCTTCCCATTTCTCCTTGATCTTCACCAACCGCTCGCCTCCCTGCTCCCCCAGCCACTTATATATATCCCCAATTCTTCCCTCACCTTCCACATCCGGAAGCAGCAGTCACTCCAGCAGGGTGTATCCCGGCAATCTAGGGAATCCCTTCCAGAGCTTTCGTGCAAAGTCCCTAACCTGTAGATACCTGAACTCACTACCCCTCGGCAGCTCTACCCTCTCCCTTAGCTCCTTCAGACTAGCGAACCCTTCCTCCAAATACAAATCCCTCACCTTCACCAGCCCCACTTCCCGCCACCTCCTATATACACTATCCATCCCCCTCAGCTCAAACCCATGATTCTCGCACAGCGGTGTTAGCACCGACATCCCTTCCACTTAAAATGCCTCCTCAGCTGATTCCATATCTTCACCGTGAACTGCACCACTGTGTTCCCTGAATACGTACCCGGAGCCATTGGCAATGCTGCCGTCACCATAGCCCTCAAACTAGACCCCTTACAAGATACCTCCTCCATCCTAACCCCTTCTCCTTCCCACCACCGCTGTACCTTGTCCACATTCGCCGCCCAATAATAATGAAGCAAGTTTGGCAACGCCAACCCCCCTGCTGCCTCTGCCTCTGCAGCAGGGTTCTCCCCATCCTTGGCACCTTCCCCGCCCATACAAAGTCAGAGATGATTGTGTCCATTTTCCGAAAAAAATGCCTTCGGTATAAAGATCAGGAGAGCCTGAAAGATAAACAAGAACCTCAGCAGAATATTCATTTTCACCACTTGGACCCCCCCAGCCTCCCATAATCTCTCCCATACTCTCCAACGGATCCGAAACATACAGCAAGAGGTCATCGGCATAGAGCGACACCCGATGCTCCCTCTGTCCCCTCATTATCCCCTGACGCTCCGCCAACCCCCTAAGAGCCATCGCCAATGGCTCTATGGCCAGTGCAAACAGCAGCGGCGACAGCAGGCACCCCTGCCTCGTACCCCTGTGTAAGTCAAAGCTTTGTGAGCTCATATCATTCGTCCTCACCCTCGCTCTTGGTGCCACATACAGAAACTGCACCATGCCACAAATCTCAGCCCAAACTCAAACCTTCCCAAAACTTTGAACGAGTACCGCCACTCCACCCAATCAAATGCTTTCTCCGCGTCCATGGAGTCCACCACCTCCGGTACCAGAGCTCTCGACGGATTCATCACCAAATTCAACAGCCGTCTTATATTACCCGCGAGCTGCCTGCCCTTCACAAAGCCTGTTTGATCTTCTGCAACCACCCCCGGGACACAATCCTCCATCCTCCCCGCCAACAACTTAGCCAATACTTTCACATCCGTGTTCAATAGTGATATGGGTCTATACGACCCACATTCCATCTGATCCTTCCCTTTTTATGGGATTAGTGTAATTACTGCCTGCTTCATTGTCTCTGGCAACTCCCCCTTCTCCAGTGCTTCATTAAATGCCCCCAACAGATGTGGTACCAGGTCTGCCACAAATTCCTTATAAAATTCTGCCAGGTACCCATCCGGCCCAGGAGCCATCCCCGACTTCATACCCCTGTTACTATCCAGCACCTCCCTCAGCCCCAGGGGCTCCTTCAAAGCCTGTCTCTTTGCTTCCTCCACCTGGGGAAATTGCAGCTCATCCAGAAACCACCCCATGTCCCCCTCCTTTCCTCCTGTGTCTGCCTCATAAAGTCCCTGGTAATACTCTCTAAATGCCTCATTTATCTTCCCTAGCTCTGACACCACATTCCCAGCCCCCGTCTGGATCTTCAATATTTCCCTGGCCGCAGCCTGCCTCTGCAGCTGGTGTGCCAGCATGCGGCTCGCCTTCTCCCCATACTCGTATTGCACCCCTCTTGCCCAATGCAGTTACCCTCCCGCCCTCCCCATTGTCAGCCTATCACATTGCCCCCGCAACGTTTTCCTCCTTGCCAATCCCTCCACGGTGGGCACCCTCGAATATCCCCTGTCCGCCTCCACTATCTAATTCACTAGACGGTCATGTTCTGCCCCCCTTTCCTTATTCGCACGAACCGCAAATTAGATAATTTCTCCCTGGACCACTGCCTTCAGTGCTTCCCAAAAAATGCCCGCCGCCATCTCCCCATTCTGATTGAACTCCCCTAATCGCCAACCGCACCTTATCACAAAAACCTCCATCCGCCAACAACCCTGAGTCAAACCTGCATCCCGGCTTCTGCTCTCGACCCGACTGAACAAAATATCCAGCCAGTGGGGTGCATGGTCCGAGATAACTATCCCCGCATACTCTGTCCCCTCCACCCCACCCAAAATCTCCCGACTCAGTACAAAGTAATCACTCCTCGAATACACCTTATAGACATGGGAAAAGAAGGAATATTCCCTTCCCCCTGGGCTCTGAAAGCGCCATGGATCCACCATACCCATCCTCTCCATAAACCCCCCCGGCTCCCTTGCCATTCGTACCCTACCCATCGACCTGGGGCTCGATCTATCCACCCTCAGCTCCAGGACACAGTTAAAATCTCCTCCCATGATCAACCGGTACGTGGCCAAATCCGGGATTGCTGCCAGAAACCCCCTCATAAAACCCACATCATCCCAATTTGGGGCATACACATTTACTAACACTACCGGTGCCCCTTCCAATACCCCACTCACAATCACATATCTCCCACCTGGATCCCTCACCTCCTTCGCACTCACGAATACCATTTTATTGCTCATTAAAATCGCCACACCCCTCGATTTCAAATCAAACCCAAGTGAAAAACCTGCCGACCCACCCCTTCCTTAACCTAACCTGGTCCTTCACACGGAGGTGTGTCTCCTGCAAAAAGACAACCCCCGCTTTCAAGTTCCTGAGATGCGCGAACAACCGCGACCTTTTAACCGGCCCATTCAACCCCCGGACTTTCCACGTTACCAACCTTACGCTTGCACCTCCAATCCACTCTACCGTCCGTCATCTTCCCCACTTAACTCCTGCCCCTTTAATTCCACTCTGTACCTAGCCCATCCCAGATGGCCCCTTTCTTCGCCCTTGACCATGTCGTCTCTCACCCCTGCCGCGTCGCAGAAACCCCCCCACCCCCGCTTTTCCCCTCCCCTTTCTTTCACCCCCCCATAACGTCACCCATAATTTCAACGGATCGAGCACCCCAAACATGATCTGCCGCCGGTACAGCACTGCCTTAGCCTTGTTGAAACCTGCCCCGCCGCTTTACCAACTTGGCTCCAATGTCCTGATAAATCCGGACATTATTTCCCTCCCAGTCGCAGCTACGCTTCTCCCTGGCCCACTGTAGAATTTTCTCTTTCTCCACAAATTTATGGAGTCTCACAATCACCGCCCGCGGCGGCTCCCCAGCTCTAGGCTTTTTCCCCAGAGACCTATGCACTCGGTCCACTTCAGGTGCCTTATCCAGCACCCCTTCTGCCACCAGCCCCGCCAGCATCCTCGAGACGTACCTCGTGGCACTCACCTTCCACTCCTTCAGGCAGGCCAACTATTTGCAGGTTTGGCCTTCTCGAGGCATTCTCCTGCTCCTCCACCTTTGCCCTCAGTGTTTTACAAAGGTCTCCTAGGAGCCCCACCTCCGCCTCCAGAGCACTACACGATCGCTGTGGTCCGAGATCACTCCTTCAATCTCTCGAATCTGTGACCCTTGTACCTCCAAACAACTCTCCATCCGCTCCAAAGTACTCTTCAAGGGTGCCACAGCTTCTGCAATATCCTTTGCATGATCCTCATTAATTTCTTTGCTCTGTTTATGGAATTCGTCCTTGATAAAAGTCATCAGTTCCTTCATCTGGGGCCTTACAGCTTGTCCCTCCCCCGCCTGCATGCTGGAAGAGACTGTCTGTGAACCAGGGGTAAACTACTCCTCTAACATTCACCAACACCTTTTCATCAAAATTCCACCCGGATCTGGGTAACAAGAGCCCTTTTCTGTGACTTTTAACAGGAACAGCCCTTTATGTGACCAATCACTCCATGGTCCCAAGCAGAAGTCCATTCAATTCAATCATGGCCAATCTCCTCTTAGCCTCAACTCCACTTTCCTGCCCCTTCTCCATAACCCTTCAACCCATGATCTTTCCTTGCGCAATGAACTTTTGTGCGGCACTGGTGTTTGGTCACTGACCAATAGACTCTGAAGGATTCCCATCTCCCAGTGCTCTTCACTCAATGATAAGAGTTGTCTCAATCTACTTGCTCTTTCAAAGATACAACACTGGTAGAATGGGCTGAATGCCATATTTCGGTGTTGTATAATGCTATGATTCCAACCTCCAAAAGACACTCTTTACAACTCTCTGCTATCCCTGTCTCTGCCTTTAAAAGCCTCTTCAACATCTTTTGACTGCACCTTTAATGGAGTCATCATTATTGCCACATTATCTCAATTTTTTTCTGATAAACCTTTTTCATTTTTACCACATTTTGCTTCTTCAAATCTAAATCTGCCGGTTCAATTAATTCACGTAGTCCCCTGGCACTCCACTAACTTTAGGTATTCAATTTCTTTCTAACACCAATGGGTTGATAAGTTTCAGCTGTCGTTGGTTGGAGTTTTGTAACCACAAATAAATCTGGACATCCAATAACTGTTGCAATAGTATTTTCGTGGCCACAACTGGTCACCATTTCCTACTTTTTCATGCACGTCAAAAATAAAAATGCTAATTTCTTCTATAAAATAAATTTAGAGTACCCAATTCTTTTTTCCCAGTTAAGGGACAATTTAGCTTGTTTTTTGGGTTGTTAGGGTGAGACCCACGCAGACGCGGGGGAGAATGTGCAAACTCCACACAGTGACCCAGGGCTGGGATTGAACCCAGGTCCTCGGCGCCGTAAGGTAGGAGTGCTAACCACTGCGTCACCGTGCCGCCCTAAAAATACTAATTTTCCGAGTTGAAAAGGTCCATCTAGTTCCCTGATTGTCTTTTCATTTGGACTTATGATCTTAGTTACTTGCTGCTATTGTTACAAATACAACCTTTATAAAATGGTTATGTTTGGGGACAATAGCTTTAATATAAGGTAAAATGGAAGATTTAAGAGGGTCACCTGACCTGCTCTGATTTCTGCCCAACAAGTGTGGGTGACCTGGTTCTTAAAAGTGGTGCCCAGATAGGTGCACTGGGAAGATTATGCCAGATGATTGCACCTATAGGTAATGAAAAGAGCAGTTGTACTGACTACGTGTAGACAGTAAGTGTCCAAGTCTAACAGGGAGCTGTTAGGAATATCAGGTTTTGTAAACAGTTACACTCTGAACTGCTGGACTGATTCCAAAACAGAATAGAATTGGGAATTTAGAAGATAACTAATCAGCATTTCAACCTAGACATGCCCATGTGATTCACGTTGTCATCGAGGTTAGCTTTGCAAAGGAAAGGTATATAGAAAGCCATTGTAACATTAGGTTACAGAGTTACCCACAGACATGGGTCAGTCTGCAGTCAGATCTCATGCTTAGATTGATAAGACCACCCAGTTGTGAGGATTTACAAGTGGATGGAAAAATGGCTGAGCTTGGGCCATAGAGCAAGAATCTCCTGAGCAACCCACACACTGAAACTCAGTTCTAGCATTAGAGGTTACCTGGCTGGGAAAGAAAAAACGTACATAACTTTAGACTGATTCCAGGACAATGAATTGTTTACTTAAGGGGCAGTGCAAGATATAACCACAGTGAGAGAACTTCAATGGTGTTAGAAGTTAAATGGGGAATTTATTTTCTATGTTTTAGAGTATAATTTGCTAGACAATATTGTTTTGTCAATGTTGATTTTGTTTGTTTGGTACAGTAAATGTCTTAAACCTTGAAAATTTTTTGGGTGATCCTTTCAGTCAAATTGAAAATTCAAATGTCTTTTTCAAAGATCACCAGTCTCTGCAGAAATCATAATACTATAAATGTGTCAAACATCTTGCTGTACAATACAGCAGCATAACGGGGGACAAGCCCACCAATCCTCCAAACTGAACAAAAAATATCTCGATCTTCAAGGTAAAGTGTATAACTTAGTCAATTACCAAACTTGACACTTACAAACTGAAACCTACAACTTCATCTGCACAAATTGATTTTTACTGCCAGAAAGTTAATCAGTTAACTTTTAGGCTTATAAGTACCTAATCCTGCCACACAACAGAGAGTTTATATGATGACATACACACTGAAAAAATCTTCCAGACAGAAGGCAAAGCTGTAATTTAAATGAGGCAGTATCTATAGTTCCTGAGGCAAATCCTTGCCATAAGGCTGCCATTTAAATATAGTAATGGGTGAGAGCTTGTTAAAATCCTATTGTTCACCCCCACAACCCAAAGATGTGCAGGGTGGGTGGATTGGCCACACTAGATTTCCCTTTAATTGGAATATTGTTTTAAAATCCCATAGTTGTCCCATGGTCTATCACAGGCAGGACAGAGCTTTGAAAAAAATTTCACTTTTGTCGTGCATCTAACGTAGCAAAATAAAATATCCCAATATTCTTAACACAATTAGTATTGAATACAGACAATGAGCAAAAATTTGGGAAAAATTACCTAAAGCTATATTCAAAGAATAGAATCATAGAATTTCCAGTGCAGAAGGAGGCCATTCAGCCCATCGAGTCTGCACCGGCTCTTGGAACGAGCACCCTACCCAAGGTCAACAACTCCACCCTATCCCCATAACCCCATAACCCAGTAACCCCACCCAACACCAAGGGCAATTTCGGACTCTAAGGGCAATTTATCATGGCCAATCCACCTAACCTGCACATCTTTGGACTGTGGGAGGAAACCGGAGCACCCGGTGGAAACCCACGCACACACGGGGAGGATGTGCAGACTCCGCACAGACAGTGACCCAAGCCGGAATCGAACCTGGGACCCTAGAGTTGTGAAGCGATTGTGTTGTATTGTGCTATCCACAATGCTACCATGCTGCCCAATAGGTCTTAGCATGCTTTAGAATGTGGGAACAGATAAAACATAGAACATAGAACAGTACAGCACAGAACAGGCCCTTCGGCCCTCAATGTTGTGCCGAGCCATGATCACCCTACTCAAACCCACATATCCACAACCCAACAACTCCCCCCCCCCCCCTTTAACCTTACATTTATTAGGACACTACGGGCAATTTAGCATGGCCAATCCACCTAACCCGCACATCTTTGGACTGTGGGAGGAAACCGGAGCACCCGGAGGAAACCGGAGCACCCGGAGGAAACCCACGCACACAGGGGGAGGACGTGCAGACTCCACACAGACAGTGACCCAGCCGGGAATTGAACCTGGGACCCTGGAGCTGTGAAGCATTTATGCTAACCACCATGCTACCCTGCTGCCCCCAAATGTAGTAAGGGCAGTGGGAGGGGATGCGCAGAGTGGAAAGAATGGAAAATCAAACTGAGCTTTCAAACTAAATGGCATTACAGAGGTAGAATTGAGCAAGACCACGAAGAGACTTGCAAATGAGGACAAGGATTTTGAATTCAATCATTGGAGAAAAGATCAATGGAGGCTGGTCAGAATGGAATAGGAGGGAGATTCAATGCTGTCAAGGAGGTAGATAAAAGAATTTTCAATAAGTTTGAGTTTGTGTAGGGAGGTGTCTAGGACCCTGGAGAGTGTAGCTTTGGAGAAGTTAAACCTGGAGGTGCGTTTCAGCAGCAACGCGGATGATATAGGGATGGAGGAAAGCAATATTCTGGGCATGGAAATGGGCAGTTTTGATTATGCCAAAATAATCAAGTATGTCTAAGTACCATAGATACTAAATATGTAAGTTTACCCGGTTCATGTATTTCAACATCAGCAATTTATGTAAAACATTCTGATATGGGATTATATAAGACCATTAATATTATTTAATTTATGATCTAAATGCAGCGAGAATTTTTTTGTCACAGTTAAGAGTTGCAAGTGAGTAATCATTGGAATTTGTCCTCAAGTTAATGAAGTTACTGTGGCAATGAAAATAACAGAGAATACATGCATCAAAACCGGTTACAATTGAAACGTTTAAGCAGCTTTGGTCTACGGGTATTCTACATTTGGTACAGGTTGAAGTGAAGGCTTCAAGGCTCTCACTGCAGTTCATGTCCAACTTTTCTGCCCAGATGTTGTTTTAATGTTCCTCTGGAAGGTATTTTGATTCCATAGTAATCATCTTCCTGCTTCAAATTGGCTGTCAAAGGTATAGGATTATGAAATCCCACATATTTAAGGCTTCAAAGAAATCCACTCTTATTGCCCAAGTTGAGGATGGATGCAAGAATGAGCGTACATTAGGAAACTACCACAGGAAACAAATGTTTAGTAAATTAAGTGAACTGGAACAAGTTGCAAAGTATTTTAAAACAAAGAAATTGCATTTATTTCTAAGAGTGCATGCATCAAATAAGTTACATTTTGAGCGACATTTAATATGCAGCAGTATAAGTGAAAATTTAACAGATTCATAAATTAACAAATTTGCTCAACAACAAATTAACAGGAATTCTCTTCGCTAGAAAATAGTGGAGGCTGGGTCATTGAATAAATTCAAGGCTTAATTAGATGGATTTTTGATAGACAACGGAGCCAATGATTATGGGGGCAGACATAAAGGTGGAGTTAACACCACAACCAGGTCGGCAATGATTGTATCAGCTGACGGAGCAGGCTCAAGGGACCAAATGACCTCATCCTACTCCTAAATCCTGTGTTCCCATATGTTTATGACAGCCATGGGGAAACTGGCAAGTGAAGAAGATGTAAGAGTGACGCATAACTGGGGGAAAACCAAGTGATCCACATTGGAAAATTCGGTAATCCTCCTTTTACAGTATGACGTATATATTCCATTCAATATTAATTTTGTGAAACTGAAGTGAACATACTAAATTTGCCATTTGATTGTTTAATTGTAATACTCTAATTTGCCTAAAGAGGTCCCCATTCAACTGTCATTCTTTTTTTATTGCCTTTCTAACCTCACTGATCATATTCCATGGCTTGAAAGAATAATAACCTCAATATCGCTTTCATTTCTTCAATGCACCATAAATATTTACCTTAGTCTGTCAAAAAAGACAGAATTATACAACCAATCAGACACAATTGTACCATGCTAAATGAAATAAAGGGCGGCATGGTGGCACAGTGTTTAGCAGTGCTGCCTCACAGCACCAGTGACTTGGGTTCAATTCCAATCTCAGGTGAATGTGTGTGTGTAGAGTTTGCACGTTCTCCATGTGGCTGCACTGGGTTTCCTCCGGTGCTCTAGTTTCCTCCCACAGTCCAAAGATGCGCAAGTTAGATGGATTGGCCATTCTAAATTGCCCCGAGGTATCCAAAGATTAGGTGGGGTTACAGAGATAGAGTGGGAGATTGGGTCTAGTGCGGGTGCTCTTTCGAAGGGACGATGGGCCAAATGGCCTTCTTCTTCGGGATTCAATGATAACCTCAGCCGTTGATTGATCATTCCTTTTAACAGTTTACAGGCAAAACAATCTTTACAGTATGCTTTATTTGACATAAAAATGACGATTCTTTGTGTTTCGACATAAATGAAGAGAAAAAAATGCATTGTCCTATTTGATGCAACAGGTCCTACATGTCTGAATAATCTTGGTGAATAGAGGAAAGATGCATAAAAATATTTGCAGACCAGAAAGTGGGAGCATTTGTTAAATATGTGCTAATAATTTGAATCCAATCAATAATGACACATGGTCCAGAAGGGGAAGTTACATCACAGTATTAAAAGAATCCTGCCTCGTTGTTATAATCCATTAAGGGGGTGGGGCACAGGACAGAGAGAAGACCTAGAAGGGAACTACTGGAACTGTATATAATAGTAATTGTGAAATAAAGTAAGTTTTTGTTTCAACAAACTCGGTGTGGATTCCTCGTGGCCCTTACAAAACTGGCGACGAGGATAAAAACTAGATACTCCGACGCTGCTGAGCCACCTTCCAATCAGTTACAGGTTGGAAATTTTTATCATGCTTCTTTTCGGACGTTTGGCCGTGATTAATTGATATCAGACTGCAAGATTGCAATCAGTACGCACAAAGGATGCGTTACTTTTCCGGGCCACCAGATCGCAACCACCACCAAGTAGTTATCTTTTCCGGGCCACCAAATCGCAACCATCACCAAGTAGTCATCTTTTCCTGGCCACCAAATCTCAACCACCACCAAGTAGTCATCTTTTCCTGGCCACCAAATCTCAACCACCACCAAGTAGTCATCTTGCTAACTCCTGTGGCATACATACATTTGGTGTGATGAGGAGCCTTACATACACCGCGGCCCGAGACACTAAAACCCCTGATGAGCATGTAGTTTTAGTGGGGAGGGACTTTCAACCGATTCTGTCCATTGTAGTACTAAGTTACTGATTTAATACCGCTGAAAGGATCCTGGGTGAGTTCATCTCTGTCGAGGTTACGTAAAATTGTGGAGTTCTGTGAATTTTACGCCGCCCTGTCCGAAATGCTGCGTGACCGCTTGGTTTGTGGCATTAACAATGCGGCCTCTCCAAAGAAACATGTTCACTGAGCCTTCCCTGATCTTGCAACAGACCATCCAAATTATGCTGTCCCGGGTGAGCTCAGCGCGATGGGTGCAGGAGATACAGGGGATGGAAGTAAACATCCTAGGACGCACCCCCTCCCATCAAGGGGCCCCTCCCTGGACCACCTCCTCACCCTGGACCGAATGCCATAACGACCCTTCCCGGTGGCTGAAGGAAGAGCCTTCCCGGTGGGGAGACATCCCAGGAGTCCATAGAAGTGGAGCCCGGTCGGTGTTGGGCTTGTGGTTGCCTGCCCCCGCGTGAGCGCAGGCTGCGAGTAAACCAGAGGTGCAGACACCCCGGTCGAGGAAGATGTCATTCCAGGGCCCATATTTTCCATTTGGACGAGCCAAACGAGGAAGTTGACTGCATGCAGTTGTATTGCGTGCCAGTCTTCCTGAGTGCCCCCGCCCCCATTAAGGTTGTGGTGCGAGTCAATGGGCACCAGCTCAATATGGAGTTGGGCACTGGTGTAGCGGTATCAGTGGTCGGACAGAGAACGTTTGATCACATTAAGCTGGTATTCAGGCCCGAGATTTGATGGATACCCAGGCGAGGTTGTCCACCTACACGGTGAACGGTTGGATATCGCAGGTGCTACTATGACCCCGGTGACGTATAGGCGCCAGTCGGTGTGCCTCCCGCTCATTATGGTAAAGTGCCATGGGCCCAGTCTGTTGGGCTGTGATTGGTTGTGCCACCTGCAGCTGCACTGGCAGCACATCCTGCAGATTGGGTCCGGCGGACTGGGCAGGGTGTTGGGGAAATATCCCAAAGTGTTTCAACCCCGACTGAGGACGATAAAAAGGCCCAGAGCCACATGCAGGCCAACCCAGAAACCCCACAGTGATATTTCCGGGCATGCCCGGTTCCCTATGCCTTACTGGAAAAGTTGGCAATGTAGCTCAATCATTTGGAGTCCTTGGGTATCATCAGGTCCGTCCGGTTCACTGATTAGGCACACAACTGGAGTACGGTCATGAAGCCGGACAAAACGGTTTGTTTATGTGGGGATTACAAATACACAGTATATTGACAGTAAACACTTCAAGTACGCTTCGCAGTTGGACCTCGAACCCATGTTCCGCACTGAGGATCTCTATGCGAAATCCGTGGATGGGCATTTGTTCACTTAGCTTGATAAGAGCCATGCCTATTCGCAGCTTGTGTTGGATCCAGCCTCCCGCAAATATGTTACCATCAATACACACAGGGGCCTCTATGAATATACCCGGCTGCATTTCGGAGTGTCCTCTGCCTGTGTTATGTTTCAGCGCACAATGGAGAGCATCCTACGAGGACTGCTACATGTGGCAGTTTACTTAGATGATGTGCTGGCTACCGAAGCCTCTGAGCAAGGACACTTGGACAACCTGGAGACTGTACTAGAGGTTCTCTGAGGCCGGTGTCTGCTTAGACGAGCAAAGTACATAATTTATGCGAGTGAAGTGGTCTACCTTGGCTATCGGCTGGAATGTGAAGGATTGCATCCCATCGCAGAGAAGGGGCCGCCATCCAGCATGCCCCCACCCCGACAGAAGCCTCGCAACATCGCTCTTTTCTTGGGTTTGTTAACTATTACGGGAAGTTTCTCTTGAACTTAGGCCTCCACTTACACCTTCCGCTGAAGAAAAGTCACGTGTGGATCTGGGACCAGCGGCAGGAAACAGGTTTTCGGCGGGTGAAGCAGTTCTTGTACTCCAGGTTACTGACCCATTAACGACCCAGCCAAACCCTTGTTTGTCCCTTTATAGGGACAAACTTCCCTATAATTCCCTATATTACTTCCCCCTATAGTATTGGGGCCGTTCTTTCCCATCAGATGAAGAATTTCTGATCACCTTCGCCTCCGGTACGTTGGCTGCAGCAGAAAGGAAGTACACGCAGATCAAGAAGGAAGGTCTGGCAGTGGTTTTCACGGTGAAACGGATGTCTACAGCCACCACTTCATTATTGTTACGGACCATAAGCATTTGCGCGGGCTTTTTAAGGATAAGGCAATTCCATCTATTGTCTCCGTGCGGATCCTGCGCTGGGCCCTGTTATTAGACGCCCAAGTGTATTCTTTCAAACATCTCAAATCGCGAATGTCGATGGACTGAGAGTCAACTGGCCTTTACCAAACTTCAGGATGATTGAGGTCGTCACGACTCTGAATTTCATGGATTCCTTGCCTGTCATGGCGTCACAGATCCATGAGTGGACCCAGATGGACCAATCATATCTAAAGTTTGGCACATAGTCTTTTACGGTTGATAGCATCGATAGCTCCCAGGCAACTTGAAGGCATTTTCCTCCAGTTCAATGTAGAGGATGGAATCCTACTGGGGGGTATGCGCGTAGTCATCCCAGAGAAAGGGCAGGAGTTAATGTTGAAAGACCTCCACAGGGGGCGTACGGGGGTGTCCAAGATGAAAATGCTGGCAAGCAGTTACATACGGTGGCCAGTCCCGATGCGGACATTGACAAGTTGGCCCAACAATGCTCCATTTGCCAGGAGCATCAGGAGCTCCTGCCAGATGTGCCCCTACATCACTGGATGTCAACTTTGCCAGTCCAGAGGGCAGCACGGTGGCAGTGATTAGCATTGCTGCCTCACGGTGCCCAGGTCCCTGGTTAGATCCCCGATCTGGATCACTGTCCATGTGGAATTTGCACATTCTCCCCGTGTCTGTGTGGGTTTCGCCCCCACAACCCAAAAGATGTGCAGGGTAGGTGGATTGACCACGTTAAATTGCCCCTCAATTGGAAAAATGAATTGGGTACGCCAAATTTATTTGAAAAAAAACTTTGCTGGTCCATTTCAAGGGTCTATGTTCCTCTTATTGATTGACACCCATTCGAAGTGGCTTGAAGTGCACAAGACGTCGGGAACCACGTTCCGGGCAACCACCGAGAAGTTAGGTTCATCATCATTTTCCACGCACTGCCCCCCTAATGTACTTGGCACTGATGACGGCATTCCTTTCACGAGTGAGGAGTTATCCGGGTTTTTGAAAGCAAACGTGGTGTGGCACATTCAAGAAACAGTGTTCTGGATCGATGGACACAAGCCTGGCTAATTTCTTGTTTTGCTACAGGACCACTCCGCACACAGTGACTTGGGGGGGGGGGGGCAACTTTTTGTTTCAACAAACTCGGTGTGGATTCTTCATGGCCCTTTCAAAACTTGTCATCCCCATTCCCTCCAACCCACCACTGGCAGCTGAGCCTTCATCTAGCTCAGCCTATCTTCCAGAATTCCCTCCATAAACTGCTTCAGCTCTCTTTATCCTTTGTTGAGGCCCTGCTTAAAATCTTACTTCTTTGACCAAACTTTTAGCCACCTGTCCTAATATTTCCTTCTTTGGTTTGGTGCCAATTTATGTCGTTCCTATGAGCTCGGTATGCTTTTCTATCTTAAGGGGACTATATAAATGCAAGCAGTTACTTTCCATCCCGACAAAACTTACATGGTCGATGAAATCCTAATTTGGGGTCACTATCTTCTAAGTATTTCTGAGTTTAACTACGAAATGTGATATTCTGACACATTCTTTTGGCTTCATGTGCCTCAGCAGCTATAGATTCACCACCGTATGTCAAAGGTCCAACCAACACACATTTCTTTCAAGCTGTTGTCAGTCTATCATTTTAAATGTGGCTTCTGTTGCATTTTGTAGTTATGCTTTAATATAAATCTGAAATTAGATTTTAGAATTAGATAAAGGGAATAAAATCTTCAGAGCAACATTACACCGACAATATTATAATGGCTGACAGAAGGCATCACGGTGGCACAGTGGTTAGCACTGTTGCCTCACAGCACCAAGGACCCGTTTGATCCTTGCCCGGGTCACTGTCCGTGAGGAGTTTGCACATTCCCCCCCTGTCTTCATGGCTCTCATCCCCACAACCCAAAGATGTGCAGGGTAGGTGGATTGGCCACGCTAAATTGCGCCTTAATTGGAAAAAAAGAATTGGCTACTCTAAATTTATATTAAAAATCTAATGGCTGACAGAGGCACCAACTAAATCAAAAAAAATTAAATTACAAAAGAACACATAAGGTCCCCAATGTCTAAGTGTGCAATATGTGGTATGGTATTGAGCCAGGTTTGATCTCTTTGGCTGAGGTAGCTGGCCTCAGCTGATGCTACAATGTGGATGCTACAATTTGCACCAACATCTTTAGGTGAGGAACAGGAAATTAAAATCATCCAGCGACCACTGCCAGAAAGTCTGCAGCCTGTACAACATTTAAGAGAGAAATATTTAGACTGAGAATTACTATGCTACAGCATTTCTGAAAGTGAAAATCGTTCTTTATAGCGAACATACCATTCCTGAGCCAAAGAAAATTATAGTGTGTATTTTTGGGGAGGACTCTAAAAATTTGTGTTACCCTCATTTTGTGGTCAGCCTCTGGAAATGGAAGTGGAAGTGGTTTCTCGTACAATCAATTTTGGGTGGGCCAATTTTTTCCTTTCAAGCAACATGTTGAGGCAGTTAAAGAGCTGTTAAGAATTTAGGCTTGTTGACACGGGTGCATCACATTTGAATTTATTTGATCTAATGTTTTTTCATCAGCTGTAGCTGGTAAGGTGCAGATAGGTTCTTGCAGACAATTGGGACTGGATTCCCCGCCCCGCCGGGCCACATTTCTGTTTTGCCCCACCAGCGGGATGCTCTGTTACGCCGGCTAGTCAATGGGGTTTCCCATTATGGGGCAGCCCCACGCCATCGGGAAATCCCCGGGCTACTGGCAAAACAGAGCATCCCGCCGGCGGAGAATCCAGCCCCTGATAGATTAAATCTAATGCAGTGATGTATGAAGTGATGCATCTTGGTAAGGAGTGGCAATACAAAATACATCTTACAATTAGAACAGTACAGCACAGAACAGGCCCTTCGGCCCTCAATGTTGTGCCGAGCAATGATCACCCTACTCAAGCCCACGTATCTACCCTATACCAGTAACCCAACAACCCCCATTAACATTATTTTTTAGGACACTAAGGGCAATTTAGCCTGGCCAATCCACCTAACCCGCACATCTTTGGACTGTGGGAGGAAACCGGAGCACCCGGAGGAAACCCACGCACACACGGGGAGGACGTGCAGACTCCGCACAGACAGTGCCCCAGCCGGGAATCGAACCTGGGACCCTGGAGCTGTGAAGCATTGATGCTAACCACCATGCTACTGTGCTGCCCCTAATTTTAAAGGGGTGAAAGTATAGGGAGAAACGTGGGAGTGTATGTGTACAAATCTTTGAAGGTAGCATGACAAAGTGAAAAGGTTGTTAAAAAGATTATGCAATCCTTGGCTTTATTAATAAAATAAAGGCACAGACTGCTAAACGTTTCTAAACAGGTGAGGCCTCAGTTAGAGTAATGTGGCCAACTCAACGCTTTAGAGAGGATGTCAAGGCTTCAGAGGGAGCACAGAAGAGAACTAAAATTACACCAGTAGTAAGGATCTTCAGTTAGCTAGTGACTGGAGAAGCTGGGGTTGTTCTCCTTAGAGCAGGTAAGGTTAAGAGGAGGTGTAATAGTGCTGCTCAAAATCATGCACAGTCTTGATAAGTAAATAAGAAGAAATTTAAGTTGACTGGAAAAAGAACTAGAAGCAGCTGAAGGAAATCTTTGTTTTACAAAGCGAGCTATTGTGATCTAAAATGCACTGCCAGAAGGGGTAATAAAAACAGGTTCAGTAGTAACTTTCAAAATTGGATAGGAAGTTAAAAGTTGAAAAAAAAAAGTAGTGGGTTGGATATAGGGATAAGAATGGCATATCATGTCTAATCAGATTGCCCTTCCGAAGAACTGGTGGTTCGAAGAACTAGGGGCTGGTTTAGCTCACTGGGCTAAATCGCTGGCTTTTAAAGCAGACCAAGGCAGGCCAGCAGCATGGTTCAATTCCCGTACCAGCCTCCCCGAACAGGCGCCGGAATGTGGCGACTAGGGGCTTTTCACAGTAACTTCATTGAAGCCTACTCGTGACAATAAGTGATTTTCATTTTCATTTCATTTCAAGAACTGACCTAGACATAGTGTGCCAAATGGCCTCCATCTGTGCTGTATCATTCTATGATTCTAACTTTGAATAATACACAGGAAGTTAGGCAATTTTTAATTCATCAAGAGAACCAATATAAAAAAGGTACCATCAGAAAGACCATTAGAAATGCATCTCTTTACTCTTGCGATTTCAATTGAAGTAATAAATAAATGCAGGAAAATAAAAATAAATTCCATACCCAACAGCATCTTTGAAAGTTTTTGTCACTCAAAGCATATTACAGTTATCGGATAGAAATATAATTTTTATGGGCTACTCATTATCTTGTGAAACAACTGACATGTTATTAGAGGAGAGGTACAGTAACCAAAGTGGTGATTAAGTGACCTAATTAACAGCACTAATTATTCTGTACACAAAAACATTCAAACTACTTGAATGTGTACTGTGGTATTTGGGGCATCAGATGTGCAAGTTATGATTAACCTGGTGTCTGGTCTGGTGAAGGCTGGGTACTAAATTGGGTAACAGTACCGGGTTCCTGATTGGCCTTACTTTCACAGGCAAAGCCGGCCAATACAGTTTGTCAGGCCCACACACCAAAAACGGTTCTCAGATCAAACTAGACACTTTTATTAAAAATAATTTTTTTTTGTGATAAATTCATGTTCAGATCTATTAACTGAACTGCACAAAGTTACCACTTTTTTTTCTCTTCTTTTCTAAATTTAGAGCACCCAATTCTTTTTTTTTCCAATTAAGGGGCAATTTAGTGTGGCCAATCCCATCTACTCTGCACATCTTTGGGTCGTGGTGGTGAGACCCTCGCAGACACAGGGAGAATGTGCAAACTCCACACAGATAGTGACCCAAGGCCGGAATTGAACCTGTGTCCTCGGCGCCGTGAGGGAGCAGTGCTAACCAATGCACCGTCGTGCCGCCCCAAGTTACCACTCTTAAATACGTCATAGAATGCAATTACATTCTAAAACACTCCCAATCGCTAAGGCTTGTGGAAGATTTGTGGCGGAGCAGACCAGAGTGGCCTTAACGGAGGCAGGAAGCCTTCCAGAAGCAAAGGATGTTTTTATCTTTATTGTGTCATGGGGCACGGGCATCGTTGGCAAGGCCAGCATTTGTTGCCCACCCCTATTTGCCCTTGAGCTGAATGGCTTGTTCTACCATTTTAGAGGATAGGCAAGAGTCAACCGCATTTCTGTGGGTCAGGAGTCACATGTAGTTCAGATGAGGTAAGAACAGCAGATTTCTTTCCTAAAGAACAGAATTATATTCGAGTTCATTTATGAATTCATATTCTGCCAGATGAGGTGATGGGATTTGAAAGTATATCCCCAGAGAATTCCCCTGAGCCTCTGGATTATTGGTAGGGGACATTACCACTATACCACTATGCCATACACAGCTGAAGTGCAGGACATAGAAGGTATAAATATTGCATAATATGCTCTCAGCTCATGCTTACTGATTTCTCTATGCTTGCTGTATCCACTGTGTTTATAGCTACTAACATATCGAGGACCAAGAATTAGTGTCATGTTAGTGTCCATTTGTAGTTTGATCCCTTAAAAAGAAACCTCTAAATTCCTGAAATGGAAAAAAATAACATTACTGTCAATTTGAATGTTTAGTTTTTTATTCTGATTCCTTAATCAATGATTCTGTTAAACAGACTTTGTGTCATGAAATAGAAATGCTCAAATGATGAGAATATATTTGAATTGCAGGTATCACCCCACTGCTGAATCTCACATAGGGAGGAAAGATTTAGGCAATGGCAGTGTAGAGAAAGAATGCATCAAAAATGTACCCACTAACAAAAATGTTTTGATAATAATACCTGATGCATTAATATTTAGTTTACAATACAGGTACGCTGGGTATGTATATTAAACTATTGCATTCACTAAAGATAATTTACACTTGGTCCATCTCTCAGACAACAAAAATGGACGTAGCTAACATAAATTCTAATATGTGGTTCATTATGAAAAAGCCACAACAATATTTTTAAATTGGTAAACACCAGTCACTGTATAGATTTTGGCAGGGGATGAGTGGGACATGGAAAACAAAACGTGTAGTGTGGGATGGGCTGCAGCAATAAGGGATGTGCAATGTCGTTAACTTATTTCTGGTGGCTGAGCATAATTACGTTCCAAACTGAGTATTTAAAGAAATAAGAGCCAGCATCTAAAAGGAATAAAATGTGCAATCTGCCAAAACAATCTCAAAATGTTCTTCCTGATTGAGTAAGCATGCACATTTTCTTTATGCATACAGTATTAACTTGTATTTTGGATTGCAAAACATTTTCTATTTGACAAAGTACAAAAATTGTGACTGTTTAGAAATTCATCATAATTAATTACAGAAATCCTACAAAGCCACAAAACTAACTGCCCTCTGGACATGTCTAAGCTACTTCCCCAAACTCATTTCAAACATCAGAACCTCATAAAAATACCATTAAAGACAGTCTTTTGGGTTCAATAATTAGCTTTTTTCAATCAGGCAAAATATAAAAAAAGAAAATTACAGTAAACGTATTATCCCAGTTGCAACCAGTTCCTTCCCTCCTTTTATTGCAGACTTTGAGACACATGGGACAGTATTTAATGCTCTCTCTCATAATGCTTGATGACACGGGGCCTAAGAGCCATTCCCTTCACTTATTGCTGACAACCCTCACCACCACAGGAATCACATCCAGACACCCCACGTATGCCATCACCCACCTGTGGCCTGGAATCCAGCAATGATACGAGGCCTCGGGTGGGTGTTATACCGGCAACATCCCCCACATCCGTGGTAGTGCTGCCACTCAAGAGAGCATCGGGCCTCTGAGTGGTATAGCCCTTGGTAAGAGGAACTTCTGTCCCTGGTTCCTGACCCCAGGGGAAGTCCTACCGCTGTTTTGTCAAGTGTCTGAGTTTCACGGAATATGGTAGCCTTTCCCGAAAAGGGGCGATACAGGGCTCTTGCCGACTCTCTAGCTGGTGGACAAGTCTTCCATCGCCTCCAATAAATACTGCTCATATTCATCCTTATGTATTCTAAACCGTTCCATTCACATTGCTAATTATAACAAGGGTGTTTTGAAATAATTTATTATTCACTTGTCTTGAACCAAGGCCGACAGGCATCAGGGAAAGCACATTTCCCATGACACTTATTTGACAATACTTAGAAATAATATTTCTGGTAATTTACCCCAAACAAGACTGCCCATTAATCAAAGATCTATCACCTACTCCCCCCTATAGTTCAGGCTACAAGTCTACTTCCCAATGTGGAACCAAACCCAAGGCAAAGAAGGTGCCATGATCATGGTCAAGGCAGTGGTAGGGGCACTAGAACGCTCCTCTGCATTCTCAAACTTCAAGAGGACGTAAAATAAACTAAGGCTCCAACTCCTATTTGTTGTCCAGTGACCACTGTTGCAAACATTAATTATGATTATGCTTGGCTCTGGTGCTCCATGTTTAAATGGCACGCCAACACTCCGTGTTTAGCTTCAGACACCAGGAATTATTTAAGCAACCATTGTAAAGACAGCATAGTTTGTGACTACCATATCAAAACAAGAAATGGAATAACATAAATTCACAGTTGCCATACAAGGACAAGTGGGAGAAAAAAAAGTCAGAGCTAGAGACACTGTTACTTCCAGGTACCTTCCGTAAATGTACCAAAAAAACATATTTTTTTGATTGACTTCATTTCAGCCGATTAAGAAACAGGGCAGCAGGGTGGCACAGTGGTTAGCACTCCTGCCTCACAGCACCAGGGACCCGGGTTCAATTCTGATCTTGCGTAACTGTCTTGTGGAGTTTGCACATTCCCCCAGTGTCTGCGTGGGTTTCCTCTGCATGCTCCAGTTTCCACCCACAGTCCAAAGGTGTGCATGTTAAATTGCCCCTTAAATGTCCAAAAACGTTAGGTGGGGTTACGGGGATAGGGCAGGGCGTGGGTCTGGCTGGGTGCTCCTTCGGAGGGTTGTGCAGACTCGAAGGGCCAAATAGCTTCCGCTGCACTGTAGGGACTGAATGATTCTAACTTGCTTATTTCACTGTCTCTCGCATCTCCCTCAAACTTATACCATAGTCTCCAAGTCTCAGCAAGCAAATAGGAAAAATGTTGTGCAACAAATACATTTCCAAAATTCGAGGACATAATTGTAATTCAGTACTGAAGTGTAGCTTTAATGGTTTAAAAGAAAATAAAGGTTTCCCTATAGTTAGCCACAGAAACGATAGCACAGTGGTTAGCACTGTTGTTTCACAGCACCACGGTTCCAGGTTCGATTCCTGTTTGGGTCACTGTCTGTGCGGAGTCTGCATGTTCTCCCTGTGTCTGCATGGGTTTCCTCCGGTTTCCTCCCACAAGTCCCAAAAAAAGATGTGCTTTGCCGGTGAATTGGACATTCTAAATTCTCCCTCAGTGTACCTGAACAGGTGCCGGAGTGTAGCGACTAGGGGCTTTTCACAGTAACTTCATTGCGGCGTTAATTTAAGCCGACTTGTGACAATACTAAAGACTATTAAAAATAAATGTATTTCTTGTCAAATCAATAGATTTGTTAACTGACAAAAATGAAAGTGCCATTTCCACAACTGTGGAAAAAAAATAAAATCAAACTATTTAAAAGCAAAATTTAACTGTCAAGGAGAGAGAGATTACTTTGCATTATACAGTACTCCATTCCTCACTGAGGGGAAGGTAACTGGCCTCAACCCAGTGACCCTTCACAGCATTACAACTGAAATCCAAACCTTTGCAAGTGAAGATGAGACTTTGTAATACGTAGTTGGGTGCTATTCCAGTGTTAAACACCACCTTTTATTTCCACAGACTTAATATTTTTGCATTGGAGTGGCAGAAGCATGAAAGAATATTGCATTCTCCTAGTCTGTACAGCTGTTCAGGTCTGTGCACAATAATAAAGCCTCCTATCTTCCTCCTGCAGATGGCAAGCTATCCATCTACTCCCAAAGCTTGAATCACTCAATCCCAATGAATACTTCAACTAATATGACATTTGCTAATTAGTAAGGAAAATTATTAGCTGAGAAAGGAAAGCATTCAAATTAACCCTGAATTGTGCAGCGGCAAAGGAATAGTGCTCATTGGTAACCTCAAAAAAAGTGCCGAAGTTTTAGCAAGCTCTCAAGTGCAAACATCTTCCATTCCAGTGTTAATTTGAATCCTGCAACCTCCACAGGAATTTGTAGCATCTGTGCATGGGTAAGGCCGTGAGAAGGTTAACAAACAAATCAAAGAATCTACACAGACAGCAAAGTGGAAGTAAAATACAGGAAAGCAAAATAAAGATTGTGATTTGTTACAAATTAAGGGAGATTCAAATAACAGCAATAATTACCTATGCTATTAAAACTTACATTCCTGATTGAAGAATGTTTAAGTTTTTCATCAGTCTAGGTTATTAGTTTAAGTTCCTGTCATGACAGTGGTAGCTGTACAGATTCCAATAGTGTTGAATTCAATAGCACGCCTTGTGTAGGAGCAGAATACCATTAGACTTCAGCTTCAACCCTAGCATCTACCCCACAGAATGGAAAATTGCTACGGTACGTCCTGTCTACAAAATACAGGACAAATGATGTTCCATCAGTCCACTTTAAATTCATCATGGAAAGTACACTGACAGTATTATAAAGCAGTAGTTACTCACAAGCAAACTGCACATTGATTCTCAGTTTGGGTTCTTCCAGTGGCACTCAACTCCAGATCCCGTAACAACCTTGGTTCACATTTATGACCATTTCTAAACACCCAACCATCAACAGCCTGGATATCACCTTTTATCTGAAACTAAACTGGACCAGCCACATAAATACTACGGCTACAAGAATAAGTCAGACGCTGGAGTTCTGTGGCAAGTAACTCACTTCCTGAATTCCCATAGCCTGTCCACTATCGAGTATAAAAACTGGCAAGTCATGCGACAGTTGTACAGAACCTTGGTAAGGATGCACTTGGAATATTACGCACAATTCTGGTTGCCACACTACCAGAAGGATGTGGAGGCTTTGGAGAGGGTGCAGAGGAGGTTTAACAGGATGTTGCCTGGTCTGGAGGGTGTTAGCTATGCAGAGATGCTGAATAGATTAGGACTCTTTTCATTAGAATGACGTAGGTTGAGGGGCGACCTGATAGAGGTCTATAAGATTATGAGGGGCATGGATAGAGTGGATGGGCAGGAACTCTTTCCCAGGATGGAGGGGTCAGTCACTCAGGGGCATAGGTTTAAAGTCCGTGGGGCAAAGTTTAGAGGAGATGTTTGAGGCAGTTCTTTTACACAGAGGGTGGTGAGTGCCTGGAATGCTCTGCCAAGGGAGGTTGTAGAAGCAGATACATTAACGAAGTTCAAAAGGCATCTTGACAAATACATGGATAGGATGGGTACAGAGGGATATGGCACGAGAAAATGCTGAGGGTTTTGGCTAAGGGTGGTACAGGCTTGGAGGGCCGAAGGGCCTGTTCCTGTGCTGTATTATTCTTTGTACAAGGCACAAGTCAGAAATGTGATGGTCTACGATCCACTTGTCTGGATGAGTGCAGCTCCAACAATACTCAAGAAGCTCAACATCATCGAGGACAAAGCAGTCCCACTTGATTGGCATCCAATCCACCAGCTTCAACATTCACTCCCTCCACTACTGGCAAATAGTAGCAGCAATCTGTACCATCAAAAACTGCACTGCAAAGTCATCATTAATAGCACCTTTCAAGCCAGTAACCTCTACCACCTAGAAGTACAAGGGCAGCAGATACATGGGGGCGCCACAACCTTCAAGAACTGCTCCAAGTCACACAGCACCCTGACATGGAATTATATAGCCGTTCCTTCATTGTTGCTGGGATTAAAATCCTGGAACACTTTCCTGAACACTGTGGGTGCACCTATGCCACATGGACTGCAGTGGTACAGCTCACCACCACCCAATTCTCAGCGGGTTATTAGCGATCGGCAATAAATGTTGGCCTTTTTTTGGGGCAGCACAGTGGCACAGTGGTTAGCACTGTAGCATCATGGTGCCGAGGTCCCAGGTTCGATCCCGGCTCTGGGTCACTGTCTGTGCGGAGTTTGCACATTCACCCCGTGTTTGCATGGGTTTCGCCCCCGCATCTCAAAGATGTGCATGGTAGGTGAATTGGACATGCTAAATTGCACCTTAATTGGAAAAAATGAATTGGGTACTCTAAATTTAAAAACAAAAATGTTGGCTTTTTCAGCAGATGTTGTTGTCTGTTTTACCCAGCGATAATGGTGATGGCTGATAATTATTAGTACAGCAAAATCCAGCCACGTGGGTGCGATTCAGGAGATTTGAGTTAAAGTCAAACGGAGCATTTAGCGGGGTGTTTCTCAGAGCCCGCAGCTTCGAGAAACATCGCACTATTCAACAACACTTTTCTGGGGGTTTTTGGCCTCTTTTAGATTCTCGATGCACTATCCTGCACTTAGAGGGATTTCCTGCCAATGAGCCTCAGGAGAAAAGGTTCCTCGCAGCTCGGGGCGCCATTTTGGATGGCTGCCCAGATCTCCCCCTCCCGCTCGTTTTCGACCCCTCACCCCCTCCCCACAATATTGGGGAAGTCCCAGGAACATCCTCCTATCCCCCTCCTGACCCCAGCCAGATCCCTGGCAGTGCCAACCTGACACTTAGGCCCCCTTGGGCAACCTGGCAGTGTGGATTGCAGGCTGGCAGTGTCAAGGTGCCTAGGTGCCAAAGGGAGTGCCAGGCTGCCACCCTGTCTCCAATGGTCTGCGAGCCCCCCCCCCCCCCCCCCCCCCCCCCGGTGTTATTACACCTGCTACAGGTTTGTGTAGACCAGTATTAAATAGTGCCCTGGCAAGGTCTTCCAGGTGTAGCCGCCAAGTCCTATGTGCAGGGTGAATCCGGGGAACATATATTTAAATTAGTCATTAGGCTTATTTTAATATTCTGATTTCGATCACGCCCAGTGAAGACGAGATCCAGATTGCAACATCTAATCTCGCGAGACATTTTGAGTTTTACAAATCTCGCGAGATTCAACGGCCTCATCCCGACATCAAGTCGGGCGCAACGAGACCACTGAATTGTGCCCTGTATGTGTTCTCCCAGCAGTTTAATATAAATTAGTCCACACCAATGTTGAAATGGGAGGGGTTTAAGAAATGTAATTCAAAAGCATTTTATGTATACCACAGTATAATCATAGGTGGGAAATTTTTACATTTCTAATAAAGGGCATGTGCAAGATTTTTATCCCACTAAATTATATTTTTCCGTTACTTTTCTTGGGATTAGGTCCAAGAAATGCAGACAGGCAATGCTTTGTAAACACTGCCATAAAAGTTCAGAGGTCTATTTGAACTTTTTTAACTTTGCATTCCAATCATCAGTATTACATAGTTGTAATCTGACATACTTCCACATTTACTCCAATTGCATTTAAAAAAATCTTTTACTTGTGAAAAAATCCTGTTTAGTTAAAGCCAGTGTTTATACATAGCATTTTCAAATAGACATTATCACCTTCACTTTACTTCCAGTCTCTCATATTTAAAGTAATATATAAACAAAGTACTTAAGTTTTATTGTATTTTATCAAAAAAGATGAGCAGAGCAGAAAGTGAATATCATTGCAGCATTGTTCAAAATATCTGAATTAATACAGCACCTATCAGCTGAAACATTTCATAGTGCTTCTCAAAATGAACAGGAAGTTTCTGATCACAGTGAAATTTGCAGATATGTAGCAACTTGCTTCTAATTTTCACATCTGATTGTGCATATGCCCTCACCTGAAGTTGCTGTCATTTGCAAGTAAACAATGTCAAGTACTATGCTATTAGCTTAGCCATTATTTTGACAGCAATTGTTGGACCACAGTCATTGGCCCCAAACAAACACAGCGTGCTCACAGCGGTTCCCATTCCCCTAATGAGCCATGGTTTCAGATTGAACAGTTCACAACTTCAATATTTGTTTCAACCTTGAACTGAGTTGCCAACATGAAATTCTCTCCATCGTAGACTATATACTTCCACCTCAGCCTATCTGGCGATTACTCCAAGGCTTTTCTAAATGACCTCCTGTCTTCTATCCTTTCAGCTTATCCAAAGCTCCAAGTCAAGTCCTGCTCACCAATCATCACTTTACTCTTTAAACCTTAGCCACTGCTTGCTCATATTACAGTAATATTCTCCATTCCAACAACTCTCCCAAAACCCACTGACCACACTCTTTTGTGTATCCACCCTTTATCCCATCAATGTTAGTACAGTATTTAATCGCCTCAACCGCACACACTCGAATTGTCTGTACAAATCCCTCTGCCTCTCCATTGACCCCCACTGTTGAAACCAACCTTTCACAATTTGCGCCCCCTTTGAACACCTGCCTCCTTCGCTCAGGAGTATCCATTAGTTTTCTTTGCGAAGCACCTTCAAACACCTTTTCTTCATTTAGGATATCGTACAGAGTGAAAGTTCTTATTGCATTGCCAAAAGCTTTGTTGTGTCATTTAACTCTTCAATCTGTTTGAAACTCTGAATTCTGGCACGAAAGCTACACAAAGGAGAATTATTTCTTCCTGCTCAGAAACATACACAGCACAACGAAAAAATAGATAGTATGAAAAGCTCCAATAACAAGGATCACAATTTAATCTGGCCACTAAAATGATTACTCATTACTCAAGAAAGAAGGCAAACAAATTTGCGTGCAAGATTAAAAACACTCAAGGATCCTCAAACTTCCCTCTTCAATAATAAGAGATCCTAAACTGAAATGAGTATTGGAATGTAAAGGGTATGTTGAATCAGGACACATTAACAGATATTAAAATTAATTTAGTAGCATGCACTGGAGGTACCCTGGAAGCCCCAGAAGTCCACCAGGCAAGGACTGTACACAAATTGCCTGGGAAGTTTAAACTTCCGATGGGCAATTAGCCTGAACCCGAAACCCTCCGAAATTCCGATTTAAATCAGAGACTTTGGATGGTTCCTACTTTCTGCTGTCACCCTGTTCTGGAAAATTTAATTTATTGTGTTTTAGATTTTCACTCTGGTCATGTAAACTGCCGTGGAATATTTCAATATGATAAAGATACTATATAAATGCAAGTTGTAGTTGTTGGTCCATCTTCAATGTCTCCGTTTTTCTCCAGGGTGGATTTTCAACTGACATCTATTACAACCCCATCAACTTCCGAAACAAGAATATGAGCCAGAGTTCCTGGATGGAGTTGGAACTGACGACGGGTACTGATGTGGCTGTGAAAGCGAGGTCTTAGCAAATATGCAATCAAAAAAATGATAATAAAAATAAAATTAAGCTGAACAGGGCAAAAGAGTCATGGAGATGAAAATTGAAAGAAAACAACAGAACTTCTTCAAAGCTAAACAGTTGAGAGAAATGCACTTAACATGACACTGGGAAAATAGGGGAGGAGAATTAAGATGAAACCCTTCGGCATTTCTCGGCCAGCTCCCACAGTGTAATTTCATGGTTAATGAATACATTATGTCACTGTCCGTGCAAAGTTTGCACATTCTCCCCGTGTTTACATGGGTTTCACCCCACAACACAAAGATGTGCAGGGTAGGTGGATTGGCCACACTAAATTGCTCCTTAATTGGAAAAAAATAATTGGGTAGGTACTCTTTAAAAAAAAAATTTTTTTTAATGAATACATTATGTCAACCAGTTACCAACTTGGAATAAATGATGAATTTGGGACAAAGTAATAGACCAGCATTAATATACTAAAAAGTTTTGTTCACTTTTTTTGGTCTGTGAACAAGCTTAGGAAAAAATATCACCCAACTAAATTAGAAAATGGTCCAACAAAAAGAGAAGCATTTCATTGATCTGAATCAACTACTACAATGATTAATGTTGTTAATTCATTGTCAAGAGGCTGCAGTGACTCACTCAAAGATAATGTTTGAAACTCTACAACTGTGGAACTTCCAGTTTGAAATCTTCCAAATCTCATTAAAATTATTGATTTCCACTCAAACAATCACTTTCTTGTTGCTCTACCTTTCACTCCTTTAAATTCAGGCATCACATAATATAACGTCACGACCATGAAGAAAGGCAGACAGATTGGTGTCACCCGATACTGAAAAAACTTAATGAATGGATTAAGGAATTTATCAGACTTGTTTTGTTCTAACATCACCCCAGTCATTCAATAATAAAAGATGTCAAAATGTTTGACTTTCTTCAGGTTTAGCTTTGTTTGCAACAAATAACTTGTAGAAAGTTTTGTTTCTTTAGCTTTAAGGACCATGGAACACACCAGATTAAGTTGTGCGAAGAACAGTTAAGATTTCTAACTTTAAAAAATTGTGCTTCAATAAACTTGTTTTAAAAATGATAAAATTTAATTAATAGTATCAAAGAATAGGTGGTTTAAAAGCCATAGTAAAATGATTATTGGAATTAACACCATCCCTCTATCCTGCGGTTCAGAAAACAGGCGGGTGAGCAGAAGAGTTCATTCATTGTTTCAAATTCCATTTGATTTTTCATCGACAGACTGTGGTGCTTGAACACAGAATGCAAAAATAACAACTATGTGAATTTCAGTACCATTAACAAGGAAATGTTACAAGGCCTGTGCCAAATAGGCATAAGAAAATAGGTGAACACACAACATAAACATCTCATGAAAATGTATCTTCACTAACATTTTTCGGTTGCGTCAGAATTCAAACAAGTAATGAATACAACTAATAGGCAAAACAGGAACTGAAATGTTCAAGTGCGTTTTTAAACAAATACAATTTTTTAAAATCTTTTATATGCTGCTACATTGGAATCTCAAACTAAAGTGGTTCTGCAGGGGCAGTCAGTCATCTGCAGTAGTAGAATTGTATTCAACCACAATCTGCAAACTCATGGCCCACATATCCTCCACTCTACCATTACCATCAAGCCAAGGGATCACGCTGCCTCAACGAAGAGTGCAGGAGACTACCTAAAAATGGGGTGTCAACTTGGCGAAGCTACAGTACAGGACTAGTTGCTTACAAACAGCGGAAGCAGGATGTGATAGTCACCTAGCTAAAACGATCCCACAACCACCAGATCAGATCAAAGTACTGGGTAAAGAAGGCATTGTACTATCACAATGGCCTTCACCTGAACCACCCTGAGACTAGGGTTCTGACGAATCACATAACTAGGGCTGTTGGGGATGGGTGGCTTTTAGCTAAGTAGTGGGAGAGCATTTACGAAGGGAGATTTGGAAAGTCAAAGAGAAAGGTCAAGGCAATAGTGCAGGGTAATGATACAGTTAATGATAGCCAAAGTGTGACAGGAAGGGACAGAGCCTACAAATATGAAGAATGCACCAGCAAAAAAGTTCAGAGTAGCAAAAGACAAAGTCAAAGACTCTTTATCTGAATGCTCACAGCATTCATAACAAGATGGATGAATGATAGCACAAATAGAAATAAATAAGTTTTGTCTTATAGCCAATGGAAACATGTGGTTGCAAGGTGACCAAATCTCAGAAATTAATATTCAAGAATATTTAGCATTTCAGAAGAACAGGAAGAAAGGAAAAGGAGGTTGGGTAGTTTTATTAATAAAGGGTGATCTGTACAATAGTGAGAGATTATATTGTTTGGAAGATCAAGATGAAGAATCAGTTTGGATGGAGATAATAAATAGCAGAGGAAAGAAGTTATTGATGTGAGTAATTTTTTGGCCCCCTAATATTACCACCACAGTGGAACGGTGAATACATCAAGAAATAATGGTGGCTTGCAAGAAGATACTGCAATAATCATCAGCACTTTAAAAATGAGGGCAGCACAGTGATTAGCACTGCTGCCTCACGGCGCCAAGGTCCCCGGTTCGATCCCGGCCCTGGGTCATTGCTCATGTGGAGTTTGCACATTCGCCCCCACAACCCAAAAGATGTGGCAGGGTAGGTGGATTGGCCATGCCAATTTGTCCCTTAATTGGAAAAAATGAATTCAATACTCTAAATTCACATTGATTGGACAAGTCAAACTGGCAAAGGTAGCTTGGTTAGAATAGTTGGCAGGGACCAGGTTATTTGAAAAATGAAAATGAAAATCGCTTATTGTCACGAGTAGGCTTCAATGAAGTTACTGTGAAAAGCCCCTAGTCGCCACATTCCGGCGCCTGTCCGGGGAAGCTGGTACGGGAATCGAACCGTGCTGCTGGCCTGCCTGGTCTGCTATAAAAGCCAGTGATTTAGCCCAGTGAGCTAAACCAGCCCCTGTAAATCTAAATCGCTAAATTGCTTTCAAAGCCAGCGATTTAGCCCTGTGCTAAACAGCCCCTGCTATATTTTGGACTTGGCAACATGCAATGAAACAGATTAGTTTTTTAAAATAAATTTAGAGTACCCAATTATTTCTTTTTTCCAATTAAGGGGCAATTTACACATCTTTGGGTTGTGGGGGTGAAACCCACGCAGGCACGTGGAGAATATGCAAACTCCACACGGACAGTGACCCAGGGCCGGGATTCGAACCCAGGTCCTCAGCACCGTAGGCTGCAGTGCTACCAACTGGGCCACGTGCCGCGCGAGACAGATTAGTTAAGCAGCTTATAGTGGAGGATCCTCTATGCAAGAGTGATCATTACATAATGGAATTGCACATTCAGTTTGACAGTGAGAAATGTGGGTCCATGATTAGTGCCTTAAACTTAAATAAAGGCAATTGGAAGGATATGAAGACCTAATTGACTAAAGTGAACTCAATAGATAGGCTAAATGCTAGGACGATAGAGAAACAATGGCAGACATTCAGGGAGATACTTCATAACTCTCAACAAGGATATATTCCATTGAAGAATAAAGACTTTACCATAAGAATGCACCACTGTGGTTAACGATGGAAGTTAAGGGTGGCATCAAATTCAAAGAAAATACATAAAATGCAGCAAAGATGAGAGGCAGCCAGAAGATTGGGAAAGTTAGAAACGAGAAAATGACGACTAAAAAATAAATAAAGAAAGAAATGAGGGAGAAATCGGAGTACGGGAGAAAACTGGCAAGAAACAAAAATCGACAGTAAAAACATCTACAAATATAGGTGAGATAAGGAGAATAAAAAAGCATGGCTAACAATTTCAGTCAAAGAAACAGTTACAGCTGTAAGGAGGAATGACATGTTGGTAGGATGATCAAATGAGGCCACATGGATTGAGTTAAGAAACCAAAAATGGGCAGTCACCCTGCTGGGAGTGTACTATGGACCCCCAAACAATTATAGGGAGATAGAAGAGCAAGTGCATTGGCACGTCTCCGGAAAGTACAAAAGAAATGGCAATAATAGTAAGGAATTTTAACTACTCTAATATTAACCTTTGAAGTTTTCATCTGAAAGGAATGGAGGGCACAGAATCCTTGAGGTGCATTCAGGAGAACTTTTCTGCTCAGTATGTAGCAAGTTTAACAAGAGAGGGTACGTTCTGGACTACATTTGCGGAAACAAGGGGGAAGGAGTGACCTTGGGAGAGAGTTTTGGTTGTAGTGATCAAAATTCAGTTAGCTTTAACATAATTATGTAAAAGGGCAAAGATAGAACAGGAGTTAAAGGTCTAAATTGGGGAACAGCCAATTTTACTAAGCTAGGCAATGATTTAGAAAAAGTGGACTGGAAATAATTACTTCAAGGTAAATCAGTGTCAGAGCAGTGGAAGTCATTCAAACAGGAGATTCAAAGGGTCCAGGTAAAACGTGTTCCCACAAAAAAAATGATGGCCAGACCTAGAACCCCTGGATGTAAAGGAGCATAAACAGTAAGATAAGGCAGAAAAGGGAAGTTTATGTCAGACACCTTGAACTCAATATTACAGAAAACGGAGAAAGGAATACAGAAAGTGCACGGGTGAAAACAAAAAGGAAATTAGGAAAGCAAAGAGAGGGCATGAAAGAATAATGGTCAGTAAAATCAAGGAGAATCCAGAGATGTTTTATCAATACATGAAGAGTAAGACTATGGCCCCTAAAAGGTAGATGCGGAGAGGTAGATGTGGGCATGGTTCTTAATGAATACTTTGTATCTGTCTTCCCAAAATTTGGGGACAATACAGATATAATACAAATACCTGTTTGGTGGCATAGAATGTGAGGATTGCTAAAAAAAGACATTTTAATTAAGTTTTTCGTCTTACAGTCATCAGGACAATCGCAAGAATACCAATGTCAAGGGAAACAACAACTTTAGAATGCATGAGAAGAGTGCTGACTTGTTAGCAGGTGGGCTGATTTGTAACGGCGTTGCCATGGAGAATGCACCAGTTAATGGTGACTGACGGTTAACAGCCAAGCAGCTTGACTCTGATTGGTCAAGGCATTGCCCCGAGGAATGAATCAGCAAATGGGTTTCACTTATTTTGTTTCGCTGAAAATGTGTGTATATGTTCTTTCTGTCTGCAAAGAACAGGGCCCTGTGAATTAATATATGTAGCTCCCAGTACACACAAATAGAACATAGAACATAGAACATAGAACGATACAGCGCAGTACAGGCCCTTCGGCCCTCGATGTTGCACCGACATGGAAAAAATCTAAAGGCCATCTAACCTACACTATGCCCTTATCATCCATATGCTTATCCAATAAATTTTTAAATGCCCTCAATGTTGGCGAGTTCACTACTGTTGCAGGTAGGGCATTCCACGGCCTCACCACTCTTTGCGTAAAAAACCCACCTCTGACCTCTGTCCTATATCTATTACCCCTCAATTTAAGGCTATGTCCCCTCGTGCTAGCCACCTCCATCCGCGGGAGAAGGCTCTCGCTGTCCACCCTATCTAACCCTCTGATCATTTTGTATGCCTCTATTAAGTCACCTCTTAACCTTCTTCTCTCTAACGAAAACAACCTCAAGTCCATCAGCCTTTCCTCATAAGATTTTCCCTCCATACCAGGCAACATCCTGGTAAATCTCCTCTGCACCCGTTCCAAAGCTTCGACGTCCTTCCTATAATGAGGCGACCAGAACTGGACGCAATACTCCAAATGCGGCCGTACTAGAGTTTTGTACAACTGCAACATGACCTCATGGCTCCGGAACTCAATCCCTCTACCAATAAAGGCCAACACACCATAGGCCTTCTTCACAACCCTATCAACCTGGGTGGCAACTTTCAGGGATCTATGTACATGGACACCGAGATCCCTCTGCTCATCCACACTACCAAGAATTTTACCATTAGCCAAATATTCCGCATTTCTGTTATTCTTTCCAAAGTGAATCACCTCACACTTCTCCACATTAAACTCCATTTGCCACCTCTCAGCCCAGCTCTGCAGCTTATCTATGTCCCTCTGTAACCTGCAACATCCTTCCGCACTGTCTACAACTCCACCGACTTTAGTGTCGTCTGCAAATTTACTCACCCATCCTTCTGCGCCCTCCTCTAGGTCATTTATAAAAATGACAAACAGCAACGGCCCCAGAACAGATCCTTGTGGTACGCCACTCGTAACTGAACTCCATTCTGAACATTTCCCATCAACTACCACTCTCTGTCTTCTTTCAACTAGCCAATTTCTGATCCACATCTCTAAATCACCCTCAATCCCCAGCCTCCGTATTTTCTGCAATAGACGACCGTGGGGAACCTTATCAAACGCTTTACTGAAATCCATATACACCACATCAACTGCTCTACCCTCGTCTACCTGTTCAGTCACCTTCTCAAAGAACTCGATAAGGTTTGTGAGGCATGACCTACCCTTCACAAAACCATGCTGACTGTCCCTAATCATATTATTCCTATCTAGATGATTATAAATCGTATCTTTTATAATCCTCTCCAAGACTTTACCCACCACAGACGTTAGGCTCACCGGCCTATAGTTACCGGGGTTATCTCTACTCCCCTTCTTGAACAAAGGGACCACATTTGCTATCCTCCAGTCCTCTGGCACTATTCCTGTAGCCAATGATGACCTAAAAATCAAAGCCAAAGGCTCAGCAATCTCTTCCCTGGCTTCCCAGAGAATCCTAGGATAAATCCCATCCGGCCCCGGAGACTTATCTATTTTCACCTTGTCCAGAATTGCCAACACTTCTTCCCTACGCACCTCAATGCCATCTATTCTAATAGCCTGGGTCTCAGCATTCTCCTCCACAATATTATCTTTTTCTTGAGTGAATACTGACGAAAAGTATTCATTTAGTATCTCGCTTATCTCCTCAGCCTCCACACACAACTTCCCACCACTGTCCTTGACTGGCCCTACTCTTACCCTAGTCATTCTTTTATTCCTGACATACCTATAGAAAGCTTTTGGGTTTTCCTTGATCCTACCTGCCAAAGACTTCTCATGTCCCCTCCTTGCTCGTCTCAGCTCTCTCTTTAGATCCTTCCTCGCTTCCTTGTAAATATCAAGCGCCCCAACTGAAACTTCACGCCTCATCTTCACATAGGCCTCCTTCTTCCTCTTAACAAGAGATTCCACTTCTTTGGTAAACCACGGTTCCCTCGCTCGACCCCTTCCTCCCTGCCTGACTGGTACGTACTTATCAAGAACATGCAATAGCTGTTCCTTGAACAAGCTCCACATATCCAGTGTGCCCAACCCTTGCAGCCTACTTCTCCAACCAACACATCCTAAGTCATGTCTAATGGCATCATAATTGCCCTTCCCCCAGCTATAACTCTTGCCCTGCGGGGTATACTTATCCCTTTCCATCACTAACGTAAAGGTCACCGAATTGTGGTCACTGTTTCCAAAGTGCTCAGCTACCTCCAGATCTAACACCTGGCCTGGTTCATTACCCAAAACCAAATCCAATGTGGCCTCGCCTCTTGTTGGCCTGTCAACATATTGTGTCAGGAAACCCTCCTGCACACATTGTACAAAGAATGACCCATCTAATGTACTCGAACTATATCTTTTCCAGTCAATATTTGGAAAGTTAAAGTCTCCCATAACAACTACCCTGTTACTTTCGCTCTTTTCCAGAATCATCTTCGCCATCCTTTCCTCTACATCCCTAGAACTATTAGGTGGCCTATAGAAAACTCCCAACAGGGTGACCTCTCCTTTCCTGTTTCTAACCTCAGCCCATACTACCTCAGAAGAAGAGTCCCCATCTAGCATCCTTTCCGCCACCGTAATACTGTCCTTGACTAGCAGCGCCACACCTCCCCCTCTTTTGCCCCCTTCTCTGAGCTTACTAAAACACCTAAACCCCGGAACCTGCAACAACCATTCCTGTCCCTGCTCTATCCATGTCTCTGAAATGGCCACAACATCTAAGTCCCAGGTACCAACCCATGCTGCCAGTTCCCCTACCTTATTTCGTATACTCCTGGCATTGAAGTAGACACACTTCAAACCACCTACCTGAACACTGGCACCCTCCTGCGAAGTCAAATCTGTGCTCCTGACCTCTATACTCTCAATCTCCCGTACCCTAAAACTACAATCCAGGTTCCCATGCCCCTGCTGAATTAGTTTAAACCCCCCCAAAGAGCACTAACAAATCTCCCCCCCAGGATATTGGTGCCCCTCAGGTTCAGATGTAGACCATCCTGTCTATAGAGGTCCCACCTTCCCCAGAAAGAGCCCCAGTTATCCAGAAATCTGAATCCCTCCCGCCTGCACCATCCCTGTAGCCACGTGTTTAATTGCTCTCTCTCCCTATTCCTCATCTCACTATCACGTGGCACGGGCAACAACCCAGAGATAACAACTCTGTTTGTTTTTGCTCTGAGCTTCCATCCTAGCTCCCTAAAGGCCTGCCTGACATCCTTGTCCCCTTTCCTACCTATGTCGTTAGTGCCAATGTGGACTACGACTTGGGGCTGCTCCCCCTCCCCCTTAAGGACCCGGAAAACACGATCCGAGACATCACGTACCCTTGCACCTGGGAGGCAACATACCAAACGTGAGTCTCTCTCGCTCCCACAAAATCTCCTATCTGTGCCCCTGACTATTGAGTCCCCAATTACTAATGTTCTACTCCTTTCCCCCCTTCCCTTCTGAGCAACAGGGACAGACTCCGTGCCAGAGGCCCGTACCCCATGGCTTACCCCTGGTAAGTCGTCCCCCCCACAAGTATCCAAAACGGTATACTTGTTACTCAGGGGAACGACCGCAGGGGGTCCCTGCACTGACTGCTTCTTCCCAGTCCCTCTTACAGTTACCCATCTATCTCCAGTCTTTGGTGTAACACTCCTAACCCAACTGACAATCTTTAATCGGTTGTCAATGTAATTTTTAGCTCACTGAGGATTATTTTGCAAATGTTGTCCAATCCAGTATCACATCTAATGTTGGACACTATGTTTTGAGTTTTATAAGCCAGGTTGGGTACAGTCCGTGCCTTGCCCGTTGAAAACAGCGGAAGGGGCATGCTGCTTGATACGATCTGCCAGTCTTTGGGACGTACTGCATTCATCCTTGCATTACACGAGCACTGAAATTCATACACCACATTACTCATTTGTGTGACAGGCAGAACGTTTTTTAGGCTTGATGGCAGCATCATATTAGTGCCGAATACCACTTGTGTTACTACTGCATAGTAGCAGTGTGAAAGAACGAGCTTTATCTTTTGCTCATATTTTTGAGATACTTTGCCTTTCCAAGGTATTGAGGTAGATTGGGCACTTTTCAGGGTCAAAAACAAGGTGCCACATGGCAGTCTGGTTAAAAAAAAGAAAAGCCCATGGAATGCAGGGGAATGTAGTAAGATGGCTGTGGCAGAAAACAAAGGATGATGGGTGTTTTTGAAATTGGAAGGCTGTTTCCAATGGGGTTCCACAGGCTCCTTACAAGGTCCCCTGCTTTTTGTGGTACAACTTAATTATTTGGACATCAATGTAAGGGTCATAATCAAGAAGTTTGCAGAGGACACAAAAATTGGTCGTGTAGTTAATGGCAAGGAGGGAAGCTGTGGACTGCAAGATGATATCACTGGACTGGTCAGGTGGACAGAAAAGTGGCAATTGGAATTCAACCTGGAGAAGTGTGAGGTGATGCATTTGGAAAGGTCAACAAGTCACAGGAATATACAATAAATTGGGGGATACCGAGAGGTATAGAGTAATTGAGGGACTTTGGAGTGCATGTCCACGAATCTCTGAAGGTAGTAGGCTAAGTTGATAAGGTGGTTAAGAAGGCATATAGGATAATGTCCATTATTTGCAAAAGTACCAAACATAAAAGCAGGGAGTTATGCTCGAGCTACATAAAACACTAGTTCGGCCATAACTTGAATACTGCACACAATTCTGGTCACCTCATTACTGAGATGATGCTATTCACTAGAGAGGGTACAAACAAGATTTACGAGGTTGTTGTGTCAGAATTGAAAAATAGCAGTGGGATGGAGAAATTGGATCGGCTGGGGTTGTTGTACTTGGAACAAAGGAAGCTGAGGGCACATTTGAGGTGCACAAGTCTGTGAGTAGCCTGAATAGAGTGGATGGGAAGGATCTATTTCCCTTAACAGAGAGGTCAGTGACTCTGTATGTGTGTGTGTGTATGGGGGGGGGGGGGGGGGGGGGGGAGCATGGATTTAACGTAATTGGTAGAAAGATTAGAAGGGAGATGCGGGAAAATGTTTTCTCTACCAGAGGGTGTAGGCGTTTCGAACTCATTGCCTGAAAGGACAGCAGAGGCAAAAACTCTTAACTCATTTAAAAGCTACCTGATTATGTACCTGGAGGGGGGTAACTGCCAGATTATGGTCTAAATGCTGGGAAATGGAATTAGGCAAGTTGGCTTGATTTTCAGCCAGTACAGACATGATAGGCTCTGTGGCCTCTTCCTATTCCATACATTTCTCTACGTTTTCAGAATTTTCAAAATATCGTGGAAGAGGGCAGAGGAATGGCAGTGTGTGAATTGCTCCTTAGGAAAACCAGCACAGTTACAATGGGCCAAATGGCTTTCACTGTGCTATAACTACTCTATGAATCACTCACACTAGAGAAAAAGTAGTGGGAATACGAATGGGGATAAAGACTGACAAGTCCCCTGGACCTGTTGGCCTGCATCCTAGGGTCTTAAAGGAAGTGGCTGCAAAGATAGTGAATGCATTGGTTGTAATTTTGCAACATTCCCTGGATTCCGGAAAGCTCCTGGCAGACTGGAAAACCATAAATGTAATACTTCCTTTCAGGAAAGAAGGGAGGCAGAAAGCAGGAAATTATAAGCCAGTTAGCCCAATGTCTGTCTTTGAGAAAATGCTAGAATCCATTATTAAAGAGGTAGCAGCAGGTCATTTAGAGAACCATAATAATATCAGGCAGAGTCAACATGTTTTGGAGGGGCTAATAAGCAGGATGCACAAGGGGGAAACCAATAGATGTCATGTATTTGAATTTGTCAAAGGCATTCAATAAGGTGCTGTGTAAAAGGTTACTACACAAGATAAGAATTATGGTGTTGGGGGTGATATGCTAGCATGGATAGAGGACTGGCTAACTAACGGGAAACTGAGATTTGGGATAAATAGTTCATTTTCAGGATAGCAAAAGTGGAACTAGTGGAGTGGCAAAGGAATAAGTGCTGGGGCCTCAATCAATTACGATCCATAATAATTACTTGAATGAAGGGGCAGAATATATTGAAGCAAAACATATTAACAATACAAAAATAGGAAGGAAAGGAAGTTGTAAGGAGGATACAAAGAGAACAAATGCATATATATATATATGTTAAATGAGTGGGTAAATATTTGGCCTATGGGGTATAATGTCGAAAAATGTGAGGTTCTCCATTTTGGCAGGAAGAATAAAAAAGCCGATTATTTAAATGGAGAGGGACCACAGAATTCTGTCGTACAGAGGAGCCTCCCCCCATCAAACACAAAAAGTCAGCACGCAGGTACAGCAAGTGATTCAGAAGACAAACAAAATGTTGGCCGTTATTGCGAGGGGAATGGAGTATAAAAGTAAGAAAGTCTTGTTACAACTGTACCGGATGTCACAATATCCACTCATGTATATAATGAGATGCAGACAGGCAGTGATTGACACATACGATGACCAATGAACACACAACACAGAACAACCAATCACCAAACAAGACACCACCACTATAAAGCTCACAGGGCATTAAGACTCCCGCTCCTTTCGGGACCCAGACACTGAGACAGTCAGAGTGCACAAGTCAGTGGACATTATTGCCATGTGGTAGCTAGTAAGTCTGGTCGAGCCAGTAAGAGGTCGTCAGTAGGATTAGTAGAGTGTCAACCCATAGCAGAACATGTACAGCCGTTCATAGTTTAAATAAAACCGTGTTGGAGCATCTCCGGTGTTAGACGTTTGTTTCTAGCTTCCCTGCATCCAGTTACAGTCAACGTCAAACCAACCCGCCTAACACATCACCGGACATTGGTGAGACCACACCAGAGTACTGCATACAGTTTTGGGCACCTTGCTTAGGAGGCACAAATCTGCTTGAATCCTTGGTTGAGGATTTATCTTATGAGGCAAGGTTGGGCAAGTTGGAGCATATGCTCATTGGATTTTAGGAGAACAAGAGGTCATCTTATTGAAACATACGATACTGATGGGGGTTTAATAAGGTAGATGCTAAAAGGATGTGTCCTCTCATGGAAAATGTGGGGGGCATAGTTGCAAAATAAAGGAGCCCCATTTAAGACGGAGATGAAGAGGAAATTCTTTTCTCAGATGGTTGTTGGTCTTTGGGATTCTCTTCCCCAGCAAGGAGTGGAGACTGGGTCATGGAATATATTCAAGGCTGAGTTAGACAGATTTTTGATTGACATGGTAATGAAGGCAATGCAGGGCTGGCAGGAAAGTGGAGTTAAGGACACAAACAGATCAGCCATGATCTTATGTAATGGCAAAGCAGGCCTGTTGGGCCAAATGGTGACTTATGCTCCTATTATATTCACATCTGCAAACAGCTCGAGACAGATGTACCAAGTGGATGATCCATCTCAGCATCTTTCTGAAGTCTCCAGCATCACAGGTACCAATCATCAGCCAATTTGATTCACTCCTCATGATATCAAGAATGGCTGGAAGCATTGGAAACTGCAAATGTTATCAGACCTAACAACATTCTTTCTGAACACTGCTACAGGCTTACCTACACCAGTTGGACAACAGCGGTTGAAGCACTTTCTCAAGGCTGTTAGGGATGAATGTTGGCCTTGCCAACAACATTCACATCCCATGAAAGAAGGGTTTAGAGAACCCCAAAGTGTATCATGGAGTTCACCTGACCCACAACTTTTAATAGATTGTGGTATGGAGGGCACACTGCCCACTCTACAGGTGTGGTACAGCAGAAATGGAAATGTATTTTTTAAAGCAAAACAATGTTTATTCTATGAACTCAAGTTAACCTTTTTAAAACATACAGTAACATCTTAGCAACCATTAATTCAAATACAACCCCCAAAAAATGCAACACTAAGTAATCCTTTAAGCTTTCCTTTTAACATCCATAAGACTTTAAAAAAAGAACTTTTAACAGAAGCACATAAAGTCACTACTGAGAGCAGTTATTAGTTTTAAATCACCAAAGGATCGATTTACAATTTTTATATTACAAAGAGAGAGACTAATACCCCTTCTGGCTGTGACTGCAGCTATCCAGTTCTGAAAATGAAACTAAAACACACCCTGCAGCAAGCAGCCTAAAACAAAAGTAAAACGTTGACAGACAGCCCAGCTCCACCCACACTGTGACATCACTGATAAACACCCATTTCTTAAAGGTACATTTCTTAAACACTCATTTCTTAAAGGTACTCTCACATGACACAGTCCTCATTGTTAAATCTTTAAACACTGATATCAATTGGATTGCCCAAAATACATTGTGCTTTTATGAAGAAATGCATCCTGGTTTGAGATCAGTTCCTTCGGTTTCCTTAATTACAACTCATTCCACAAATGAAAGCAGAGGCACATTAATTTAGGTTTAAAAAGCAGGCAGTTTCTTCAAAAAAAAGCATATTACGGTTTTTCTCCTCTCCTGGGTGGAACATCTCCAACACAATCTGTTTTCTACGCAATGAGGTATGCACATTGATTGAAGCAGCAATTGGTCAGGTAATATGATGTGACAAGGCAACTGTAGCCTGGGTAGTATATATTTGCCAACATTACATTCTAACACTTATATTTTCAGCAGTAAATATTTTACCAATTTGTTTTGCTTTATTATGTCCAACTGAGATCATTTCGAAATGTTAATCAACTATTTAATGTTTCCTAATGATTTTATGCCAAAGAGTGGCACTGCAAATGAACACTTCTGCATACTCGATTATTTGAATAAGGGTGACTTGTAGTGGAAAATATGCTACTGCAATCACATGTATTTACAAACTACATTCTTGAGAGACATTGGCATGTTGGGACTGTTTTACATTCTTCTGTGAAAGATGGCTTTACTGTGTAATACTAACAAAAATGCAAAATTTTAAAGCTAGCACTTAATCCGACTGGGGTTTTTACACATAAAGCCCAAATTATACCATAATTACTTTTTCAAACAAACTGGCCAATTGTGATTTTAAGAAGAATAGAGAGAAAGACGCATTTGTGCAATATCTGCTTTGTTAGTTGCTTGGACCTCCACCATCGTCCTTGGTCAGGAGAGAAAGGAAAATTTTCACTGATGCTGCCAATGATCAACATACAGGTAAAACCAGTGCAACAGAGAACTCTATTTTCCCACAGCTCCACTATCTAAGAGTGCTGAAATTAACCATTAATTGGGAAGCCTGATCAGAAGTAGCAATTCAAAGATTGTGTTGTGGGGAAGGCGTTTTCAGAACCCCAAAATGTATCATGGAGTTCAACCAACCCCCACTTTAATGTATTGTTGCTTTTGAAGCACACGGTTTGTTCTCCAGGTGTGGTACAATTATGGACACGTGGGTTTTTAAACCCAACAATGTTTATTCCATGAATTCAACTTAACCTTCTTAAATAAACATTGGATCCCTCAACACCCCTTTCTCAAAATAATACAACACCAAATAATTCCTCAAAATGGTCCTTCAAACCTCCAAAAGACTTACCACCTTTAAACAGAAACACATCAGGTTAAAGCCATTACTATTATGAGTTTAAATCACCCAAATGATTCAGAGATATTCTTTCCTGGCAAAGATCACAGCAGATCCAGCTTACTGCGAACACAGGCACACCCAAACTCTTTTCTCAAAACTGGCTTTCTCCTTTCAAAACAGCTCACAGCAAACCAGCTAGGCACTTTTCAGCTGCTTTCTCAAACTGAAACTAAAAGCAGAAAAAGCAGAAGTGATCTCAGCTCAGCTCCCCCCTCTGACATCACTTCAGTAATATGAGCTGCTCCATTTCTTAAAGGTACATTGCTTAAACATGCATTTCTTAAAGGTAATCTCACATGACAATTGGCATGGTGGCACAGTGGTTAGCACTGCTGCGTCACGACACTGAGGATTGATTTTACAATCCTCCACATGTAACCATCAAGCTGAATAACAAAGAATGATACTTTGAACATTTTATCTCAATCATTTCAAAACTCCAGCAAAACTCACAAATACTGAAGTGCACTAGTTAAATTTACAAAATATATAATTTAATTTGAACATTGTAAACTGTATACCTTTAAAATTTTATTTTGAACAAAATGTAAATTTGTAAAATTTACCCCTCAAAATGCATGAAAATATCCTCAATGCAAGTTAAAATTCAGAACTGAAGTTACAAATATGCTTTGCTCATCAAACTTGAAAGATTAACTGCTTTACTTTCTTCAGGTTATTAGAAGAAAATTATGGCTGCCTTGTATAAGACTGAAAACAGGTAAGGCATAGTCTAAAAATCACATTTATTTAGGGTTGTGAGGATAGAATCATAGAATCCCTACAGTGCAGAAGGAGGCCATTTGGCCCATCAAGTCTGCACCGGCCCTTAGAAAGAGCACCCTACTTAAGCCCACCCCTCCACCCTATCTCGTAACCCAGTAACCCCACCTAACCTTTTGGACACTAAGGGGCAATTTAGCACGGCCAATCTACCTAACCTGCACATATTTGGACTCAATGCTTCACACTGCTCAAACTGCCATGACCATTGCTGCTGTTCTTTTGGGCATGGCACGGGTATTATAACGTCCTATTGTGTAACAAAACGATCCTAATTTGTCTATGGCAAAATAGATTAAAGATCGGTTTAATGCTGCAACACAGGAAATAATCAAATAAAGTGATGGCACCAACAAAGCAGTTCAAAAATCTGAGCTTTGAGTTATTTATATCACTCAGCATGTGACAACTCAATTGTATTGACATGCAAAGCACCACACTTCAACTGTCAATGATGATATTCTTTAAATACTTAACATGAGCTACCAAATGGAGAATGTTGCATAAGTGCTAGGTCCAGAGGGATTATTTATGCGCATGCATTATCAAATGATACAAAGAGATCATGTACTGCACTCCCAAATTAACAGTCAGAAATATCTGCCCAGAACAAAGTCACTATTTAAGGTGACCATTATAATAGCTTTACTTAACAGGAAATTCTCAACATGGTCAGACAAACATCTGACCAATAGGTGACTGATTATAATGCACACAAAGTTGAAGGTCAGGTAATCAGAATCAGGAAAACAACATTGAAATGGCCATTTAATACTTTGCAGCAATGACTCTAATGTAATTCTCAAAACGACCACACTGCGCACCATGTACAAGTGCGCAACTGGGACTCAAGGCAGCAATATTGTTCTCCCTTGCAGTTAGCACACCTTCGTTGAATAAGCAGCAGTAACAGCACTAGTCATATACTTCTGGTGTATTTATACTTGGAGATCAAGGAAAACTTGTGAATGTCATTAGTCAATTTGGGATGCAAGATCTATAGTTTTAAGATTTAATGCAGATTCCTGCGTGTTAGATCACAACTTAGTAAAGAAACGCCTAAGGAAAAAAAATCTCACGAGCAAGAGCTACATTAAAAGTGGAAAAGCTGAGCGGTGCACTTTTTCTCGTGAATTTATAAATTAATTTATAGTAACATAAACAGGGGATCGTAATGAGGGAGCTACAGGCATAATACGTTACAACATGCAGAATGGTACAATTCATAGATCATAGAATTTACAGTGCAGAAGGAGGCCATTCGGCCCATCGAGTCTGCACCGGCTCTTGGAAAGAGCACCCTACCCAAGGTCAACACCTCCACCCTATCCCCATAACCCAGTAACCCCACCCAACACTAAGGGCAATTTTGGACACTAAGGGCAATTTATCATGGCCAATCCACCTAACCTGCACATCTTTGTGACTGTGGGAGGAAACCGAAGCACCCGGAGGAAACCCACGCACACAAGGGGAGGATGTGCAGACTCCGCACAGACAGTGACCCAAGCCGGAATCGAACCTGGGACCCTGGAGCTGTGAAGCGATTGTGCTATCCACAATGCTACCGTGCTGCATCAGCAGCAATTGGCAGACATTAGAGTTGTTGGGCGTGATTTAACGGCCACATTGTGCCCAGCGAGGATCCGTGCGGGCCGGTAAGATCGCGGGATTGGTTCAAATCGGGAACTGCACCAGGTGCCGAGTGGTTAACGATTAAAAACCCTGCTCCCATTGGCGGGATCCGGATCCAGCCCAGACGCGGCGTGAAGTTCATTTTTTAAAAATTTATAGTAAACAATTATTATTTTTTCAATTAAGGGGCCATTTTTAGCATGGCCAATCGACCTTGCTGCACATCTTTGGGTTGTGGGGGTGAAACCCATGCAGACATAGGGAGAATGTGCAAACTCCACACGGACAGTGAGCAAGGGCCGGGATCGAACCCAGGTTCTTAGCGTCCGCAGGTAGCAGTGTTAACCACTGCGCCACCATGCTGTCCTGGCGTGAAGCTAATTGAGGCCAATTAACAGCAATCTCCATCAAATTAGCGAGGTGGAAGCCGATCTAACGGCCTCCACGATCTAACCAGCTCCCCCGTGATAGGTCACACGGGTGCCAATTAGTACTGGTCCATACAAATGTGGGCCAGGCGGCACAGCACCTGGGGAGTCTCCCGGGCCATTGGAGACCCCTGGGTGGTCAAATACATGGCAGGGTGGCACCCTAGCTCTGCCTCTGGCACCTGGGCACCTTGGCACTGCTAGACTGCCACCTTGGTACTGCTGCCTTGGCACTGCCAAGGTGCCTGAGTGGCACTGCCAGGATGGCAAGGGCAATTCCAGGTTACCAGTGGCATGGGGTCCTGGTGGCAGAATGGCATTGTCAAGGACCAAGGCCTGAAGGGCTCATGCCCATGAAATAAGGTATTGGGGAGGGTGTTATGAGGGGTGGGGGTTGAGGGCCGGTATGAATGGGCCTCCGGAACGTTGACGGGTGGGAGGGGGATGGGGGGTGTGCTTGAAGGCCTGAAAAGGAGGGGTCCACTGCAATGGGTGTTCTCATTATGGGGGTCGTGGGGTAATGTCCATATGTGTGGAGGGTGACATTGCCCATGGGTGGGGGTTGTGGGGGACCCTCAAGCTCATTTAGAGTTCAGGGCACCGTTTTATATTAACACTGCAATGAAGTTACTGTGAAAAGCCCTTAGTCACCACATCCCAGCGCCTATTCCGAGTACACAGAACATCCAATTTACCTAACAGCACGTCTTTTGGGACTTGTGGGAGGAAACTGGAGCACCCGGAGGAAACTCACGTTGACACGGAGAGAACGTGCAGACGCCACACAGTGACCCAAGCCGGAAATCAAACCTGGGTCTCTGGAGCAGTGAAGCAGCAGTGCAACCGTTGAGAAACTCCCTCGGGCCCGAAAAAGTGACTTTGTGTGGTTAGACAATGGTGCAGAACCCGCCGACAGAGCCGGGAAGGAACACTCAGCTAAACCTGCCTGAAATGACACTTAGAAACCTTTCCGTTAGATCGTGCCCATTGGCTCTAAATATCAGCTGGAGGCAGTTATAGATCAGGTGTGGCACACATCACTGTAAAATAATTACATCTTCCCTCTCCCAACACCTGTGGAGAAATTCTGCGTACTCTACGATCCTCTTCCCACGACACTTTCGCTTACAATCACAGAAGGTGCATCAGCTGCCCCTTTACCTGCTCTCCATCCAAGGGTCTATACACTCTTTTCAGGTGAGGCAGTGCTTCACGTGCACCTCCTTAAATCTGGACTATTGTATTTGCTGCTCTCAATGTAGTCTATTCTACATTGGAGAGACTAAACACAAACTAGATGATCGCTTTGCAGAACACCTTCAGTCCGCAAGCAGGGCCCAGACCTTCCTGTCGCTTGCCATTTCAACTCACCCTCCTGCTCTCTGTCCACAAGTCTGTCCTTTGCCTGCTGCAATATTCCAGTAAAGCCCAACACAAATAGCATCTCATCTTCCAATTCCGCATGTTATAGCCTTCCGGACTTAACATTGAGTTCAACAACTTCAGACTGTGAATTCTCTCCTCCACCTTCACCCCATTTTAATTTCTATTAATTTATTTTCATTTCATCCATCGATCTGTTTTTCCCTCACCATTGTTCTCCCCTTTTCTCCTCCCAACCCACCCCACTAGGGCCATATGTTCCCTTTCTGTTGTCCTTTGACACGCTGCTTCTCCCTGTTCTGCCGTTAACACATTCTGATCTCTCAATGTGCCACTATCAGCACTCTTAGTCATTATCACCACCATTTACATTCCTTTTGTCTTTTTGTCCATTACATCTTTGTTAATCACCTATTGCTAGCTCTCGATCCAGTCCCACCGCTCCATGCATCCCCTCCCTCCCCAACAGTAAAAATCTCATCCTATTTCCAGTTCTCTCTCATTTTGACAGTCATCGAGACTTGAAACGTTAGCTCTGTTCTCTCTCCAGAGATGCTATCAGACCTGCTGAGATTGTCCAGCATTTTCTATTTGTGTCTTTTTTCGGCAATACTCAGATTCTGTACCACCAAATGACTATTTGTAAAGGAGATTTTGCAAAGCATCGATGGAGGTGACAATGGAGAGGTGCAGAGCAAGAGAACTTCAAAGGATAGGGTGTATAGTGGCAGAAAGAATGGAGAGAGTCTGAAGCAAAAGTACAATGAAAGAAAACACAAGCGATTGATTAACTGCTACAATTAGGGGTAGTTTTAAGAAACCCATGACATGCATTTAGATTTTTCATTTGGAATATTTAAAACAACAAAAATTCTGGAAACAATAAAGTTTAAACATTGCACAAAAAAAATCACTGCAACACTTCATGTTATTAAATGTTGTTTCATAATGTCTATTTTTCCCATAAAGCTTAGCATTCCTTTCAGAATTTGAACAGGTTTGTAACAAAGCATTAGTAGGCACACCAGCAATACTTTTATCAGATCAAATTTCTAATATTCAAGCCTGATGTTGTTGAAGTATGACAGAGGGCTGTAATAATTCATTCTGGCGATCTTACAACTTGAGGTAAGAAATTAATAACACACAATAACTATATGAGTCTTGTGCATTGTTCATCCCTTTGCCTCACCATTGCAACTCGTGTCTTCAGTTGTCTAGGCTGTGGATTTAATTCTAAGCTTCTCCATCTCCATTTCCCTCTCCATCTCCCCCTTTAACAACAGCTTAAAAAGTACAGCTCTCAGAGTTGCCTTGGGGCATTTTCTATATTAAAGGTACCATAGAATGGAAGGATTAGTGGCAGTAACATGTAGTAACTGTAAAAATGTTTTAACCATTGAAGTAGTGGAATAGTTGAGCTCATAGATTGGCAGCGGAAGAAGACATCAACACCTCAATGTTAGCTACTGTATATACTCGCGTAACATGCGACTTTTGAGCACCTAATTTGAAGCCTAAATTTCGGGGGTCGCATGATACGCGAGGTACAAAAATCGCGGGTGTGAAATGCTGGCCAAGATAAGTCACATAGCATCCAGCTGGCTGGATGGAATACCACTCTTCAGATTTTGACCACAGCATTCTGATGGGAAGATGTTCAGCCACTTGACGTTTCCATTCATGTTTTTATGAATGGAAACGGCAAGTGGCTGAACGACGCTAGTAAAGCCAGCTGGACAGCTGTTCGAATAGCGAACAGCTTTCACAGCAGAAACCACTCTTCCCATCTTCCCATCAGAATACTACTCTTCAGATTTCCAAAAAAGTGACTCGCATGATACATGAGGTATACCATAAAATCATGTTTTGGGGACGAAAATTTAGGGGTCGCATGATACGCGAGATCGAAGGATACGCGAGTATATCCGGTATGTTAGACTGCTGGTTGTTTAAGGCTGCATTGTATTACAAATACTGGTCTAAGTTGGTATTTGTACAGGGCAAAGCAGACCTGGGCGTAAATATGCCAGCCTGTCCAAATAATGCAATGTTAACCCACTTAGATAGTTTAGTAGTTGTTCATGACATATGGCGGTGCTCCAGCACTCTAATATTGGGCAATAATAATCAGCTGGCCACTTGTTATGCATAGAGTAATATTTCATCTTTAAAAGACAAAACAATTGGTGGATGGGGCGATTGTAGTAGGCTCAATGCGCCAAATGGCTTATTCGCGCCCCTATTGCTTACGCAGTACTGTCTAAATTATCATTTTATATTTGCTGTCACATCAGTGCCCTTTCAAAATAGGTACTGAGTGACTGAAGAGTTCAGACTGGGGAGAGAAAGGTTGTAATGACATTCCTAGTAACTGCAGGTGGGAGAGTAAGACTTATAACACCAGGTTAAAGTCCAACAGATTTGTTTGGAATCACTAGCTTTTGGAGCGCAGCTCCTTCATTCACTCACCTGATGGTTTTGTAAAACTTCTTACTGTGCCCATCCCAGTCAAAAGCCGGCATCTCCACATCACAGGTGAGAGAGTTTAACATTTGTGGTGGGTATGGTGTGGTTTTAGAAACAATAGTCAGGGGGTAAAAAACTCAACAGCCTCTTGGAGAGGTTTTAGCTCATTAAGAAGATCATGCTTGACTAATCCACAATTTTTTGATGCAGTAACAAGAGAAGGGTCATGAAGAGAATACAGCGGATGTTTTCTACATGGATTTTAATATCTTTAACTAAGTACCACATAAAAGACTGGTTAACAAAATTGAATAAGGGTTGGTGGAAGCTTGGATAAAAGATTGGCTTAAAGAAAGAAAACAAGTCATGATAATTTTTTTTTTCAAACTGGCAGATGGTGGCCAGTGTTTTCCCCAAAGGGTCAGTGCTAGGGCCATGGTTATGTTTGATGTAGATAAATTATTCGTATATTGGAATAAAAAGTAACATTACAAAATTTATCAATGATTCCAAGTTTGCAGTTGTGGTTGACAATGAGCATCATGCCAATCAACTGCAACAGTATATAGATGGATAGCAGATTGAGTCAAGAAGTGACAGATGGAATTTTAATACAAAGAACTGAGAGATGATGCACTTTTGAGAGAAGAAAAAGGGAAAAACAAGACAGACTAAATGACATAGTTCTGCAAGGGCAGAACGGCCGAGGGGTTCATGTGTATAGATCTTTAAAGGTGGCAGGACAGATAGATGCAGTAGTTAGCGAAGCATAACAGATCTTCAGGTTTCAGGAGTGGGATATTGAGTACAAAAGCAGGGACATTATGTTGAATGTATAAAGCTTCAATTGGGCCACATTTAGAATATTGCATATAATTCTGGTCACCACACTTTCAGAGGATATGAAGGTCCTTGCGGGTCTATCAAGCCCCAACACCCTGGTGAGACCTGGACAACATATACAAAGCATTTTTAAAAATAAATTTAGAGTCCCAATTATTTTTTTCCAATTTAGTGTGGAGAATCCACCTAACCTGCACATCTTTGGGTTGTGGGGGTGAAACCTACGCAGATACAGGGAAAATGTGCAAACTCTATATGGACAGTGACCCAGGGCCGGGATCAAACTCGGGTCCTCAGCATCTATCAATGCTAACCACTGCGCCACCATGCCGCTCCAACATATACGAAGCCTGAGAAAAGGGTAAACAGTTTCAACCTTCACTGTCTCAGATGCATACCGTGGCAGGACAAGGTCACCAACTCAGAGGTTCTGGAGTGTGCTAATTCCATTTTGCATACAGTTATTGCTAAGCCAAATTGTTTGTACTGGTTCAGCCATATTCACTGGATGGATGACAGCCATATACCCAAAGACCTTCTGCAAAGTGAACTGGCCACTGGTTCCAGACCTCTTGGGCATTGATACCTCTACCTCAAAGACATTAGTAATTGGGATTTACAGATCGCAAACAGAAATGAAAAGCTCAGCTGGCTGAGAAGAGGGCCCAGACAAAATAGAGGCCAGTGAATCGTGCACCCTCACAGTCCACTGTCTTCCGCTGCAGCAAACGCAAGAGACAACCATGCCAGTGTGGAACTTCTGAGTCACACCAGTCGATGCCTAACACAGAGTTGAGCACCACACGCAAATCATCCTCCGACACCGCAGAAGGCTGTTACCAAAGACGGTGCAATGAGAAAACGCAATGGAGATTTACCAGAAAGGATCCAAGGATGAAAGATTTTACCTCCAAAATTAGGATGGAAAAGCTGGGTTATCTCCTTGTAGCAAAGGAAATTGAGGGGGCATTTGGTAAATGTGTACAAGATTATGACAGGTTTAGATGACCAAAAAAAACTTTTTTCATTTGCTGATGGCACATGACCAGGGGACACAGATTTAAGGTTGTGGGAAAGAGATGCAGGGTTATGCGAGGAAGAAGCTTTTTAACACAGCAAGTGGTAATGATCTGGAACTCTCTGCCTACAAGATTATTGGAAGCGGACACAATAAATTATTTGAAAAGGAAACAAGCTGGGCATTCAAGCGAAATAGTCTTACAGGGCTACAGGGATAGCGCAGGGAAATGGAATTGTGCGATTTCTCTATGGAGAGCCAGCATGGATTTGACAGGCCAAATAGCCTCCTTTTATGTCCTAAATGACTCTGACGGTCTAACTACATTGCACAGCAGCTACTGAACCTGCATTAAAGTCAGGAGTCTCAGGAGTCTGGAACCTAGCCATATTAAACATCTCTGACTGTCGACATCTGTTCCATAGCACTGACATTCCTCATCCAAGCACAAAAGATTCACCATGTAAAAATAACATATACCATATATTTTACTTGAGCATGAGGACAGACCTCTTTGTTAGAGGTGCTGCCTTTCAGATACATTAAACCAAGGCCTTCTCAGGTTGATGTAAAAGATCTTGCCGCACCTGTCAAAGAACAGCAGGTGTTCTCTCAGTGTTCAGCCCTAAACATATACCTCAGCCATACAAGTAAAAACAGTTTGCTTTTTGTGGGACCTTGCAAATTGGTTGCCATTTTGCCTACAAATGAACATTTACTGTAGTTCAAAACTAATTCATTGTTGGCAAAGTGCTTTGAAATATCCTGAGGATGTGAAGTTCAAGTTCTTCTTCTGAAAGATACTTACCTAGAAAACTGAAACCTCAGAACATACTCCCACCCTCCTCCCTTTCTAAGACATTCACTGAAGAAAACAATAACTTTTCACTAAATCTTCATCTAAACAGACTTTATTCTTTCCCACAATGGAGTGGTACACGTATCAAAAAACAGATCATTTTACAGCATGAAAAGATTTCCTTTACAGAAGGACTCCTAGGTTCCCTCAAGAAAGAACGCTAAACATAGTCATTTATTCTCAACAAAGCAGAAATACATAACAAGATCCAACATTGTTCACAGGAATAGAATTATTCACATATTGTCAAAGAAGTGACATAGTCTGACCTGCCTTTTTCCTGTTGTGGGCTTTTCATTTTTTTTGTAAAAGCAATGCCAGACTGTATTTTAGACAGAAAATGTTAACAAGCCCTTAAGGACTTTGTGGAGCCAAAAGAACAAAAAAGGAAGTAGACATTGAAATTCAAAATAAAATGAAATTTCTTTTAAGTCCCCTAAAGCTTAGTTTGCATATCAACTATCAATTATCTGATCAACGAGGGGAGAAAATTGCAGGCCTATAGGAAAAGAGTAGAAAAGAAGGACTACTTAAATAGCTTTCAAGGAATCAGAAGCAGCACATTAGCTTACATGGCCTCCTTCAATGATGATTCCATTCTTTAAAATTCCCAGCAACATCGGAAATGTTGTGGAATAGTGGTAACAAAAATAGATACCGTAATTTCAAACTTTCGAACAAACTACAACTATAAATTGAAAAGAGAATTGTTAACTTTTCATGTTTGTGGAGGAATATGATTCAGGCTATTATTACGGGCCAGTGTTTAGAAACTCCAAAGCATATTATGAAGTCCATCTGACCTGCAACCAAAACCCAATAAACCAAATATCCCGATTCAAAGGCATAGCTCAGCACACCGTATTCTCACTTAACTAAGACTGGTCTTGGTCCCTGTGATTTTGATCCGGTTTTCAACCAGCAGATTCAAATTCCTTCCAGAAAGCAATTATATCTCCAAAGCCACCACCAAGGTGATTGTTACTAGAACAGATATTTAAAATGAAAATAAAGAGAGACAGGCCAAAACACTTCTTTCTCCTGTTTGTGGTCCACAGCAGTCAAAACTGAAAGTGAAACTCAAAAAAACCTCACAGCCACATCACAGTTCCACCCACACAATGACATCACTTAAGCCATGTGATAAGACAAAAACCTTCCTTAAAGGGACACTGCCATGACACTATGAGAAAGACACACATTTAACAGATACAATGGGCGAGATTCTCCCATGCCGCGTCGCCATTTGGGAGAATCGCCTTTTTTCGCCGATTTTTCGCGCAACGGCGGTCCGACGCCGTCTCGCCATTCTCCCAACCGGCGAGAACTACGTCATCGAGGACGACGACGCACCTCCCGGAGAATCACCCGAGGTGCTAAATATGGCGATTCTCCGGACCCCCCGCTATTCAGCGGCCCAGATGGGCCGAAGCCCCAAAGGCGTGACCCCAGGTTCACCCCTGCTAAATAAATTCGTCAACCACTTGTGCTCATCAATTTTTCCCTTTGAAGATGCAATGCTCTCTGCCTCAATCACTTCCAATGACAAAGGAGATGAACTGAGGCATGGGGACAGTGGACAATACGGCAGAAATGGAATAGGCAGTCTTTGTAAAGGAGGTTATGACTTGGGAAGCCATCTTGTGTCAGACAGAATATCTCAGTTTCAATCAAGGTTTCAAACAGTTTGGCTCAATCTTGACATTGTGGTTGGGAAAGAGGACGTAATCTGTGGAAATGGTATTGTTTTTGTCATGGACTGTAGACTAGAACTTCGGTCTTCTCAATGCTTAATTTGAGAAAATTATGGCTTATCCAGGACTAGGTACAGAGACAGTGGAGTGTGGAGTACAATGGTGGAAAGGTTGAGCTAGGTGTCATTAGTGTGCATGTGGAATAAGACACCATTCTTTAAATAGTCACGCCAAGAGGCAGAAAGCAGAGGAGGAAAAAAATAACCCAAGGCCAGATCTTTATTGGACTGTGGAGGTAATGGTGTAAGAGCAGGAAAAGAAGCAATTGCTGGAGAGCTTCCGTTGAAACTGGATAGCTAAACAGTGTAACCAAGCAAGGATTAGACAGCAGAAGAGTGGCAATAGGAAGGGAATGTTAAGGTCTATTCTATCAAAATAAAAAGTTACAAAGAGTTCAAGAAGGACAAGGTGGGTTGGCGCACCATATTCACATTAACAGAGTATGCCACTTTGACTTTGAATAGAACTACTTACATGATGCAGCAGGTTCAGAAATCTGATCCCAAATTTCAAACATGACGTCGTGGGAAAGATGAGCTTTGATGTGCTAGATGACAAAAATGCAGGGGAGTTGAAAAGGTTGGGGATGCGATGGTAGTTTGTTAGGATAAAGGGCCACTGGTATGCTTTTTGAAGAGGGAGAGTTGACAAAGGTTTCGAAAGAAAGGGAGATAGTAGTAGAAGAAACGGAAGAACTCAGTAAGTTAATACCCATGCACAGCTGGAAGGAAAGTTAGTTGCTCAGCATGTAATTAAGAATGGGGTCAAATGCGTTAGTAGTGGGACTGTTGACAAAATGGACTCAGACATAGGCCATGAGGGGAGAATCCAAAGATTATCACAGGTTTAGGGCTCAGGTAGGAGGAAGTGTTGGGGATGATTATCTTGGTGGGAAATGGAAAGGAGAAATTCAACAGAGATATCTGAATAGATGGTCTCAATTTTGTTGACAAGAAGTCCAAAATCTCTTCACACTTCTTCAAAGTTAGTGGGAGAGGAATTTAGTAAAATGGATACAATGGAGAAAGAAAGCAAGATTATCAATACTGAGATGAATGTAAGAAATTGTTATATATTACATTTTATAGTTGTTGCGGTAGTGTTATTAAAAACTCTTGTTTAATTTACATACTGGGATTATGTTGCTAATGCTGTAATTAAGAGCTCATAAAAGTGAGGCAATCAGTGATTTTAAACATTTACTTTTTACAGATAGATGGTTAATGGAACATTGTTTATAATCTTGGAGGATCCATGGGATGTAGATAATTTATGAGAGATGGTGCTTAGTACTAGATAGACAGGTCATGTGACAGCTCAGTAAGAGGAGACCGAAGAATGCCTTATGATGTAATTAAGGGGTGGAGCCAGGCCTGTTTGTAGTTTTGCAGTTTGCCATAGGATTTTAGTCTGACAAGACAGAGCTTCAGCTGACTCCTGGAAAGTTTCCCTACAAGGTCTTTGCACAGAGAAAGCAAGCAAACCTGTTTTTTTGACTTTATTTATCAGTGTTTTTTGAACTATATTGGTTTGCTTAATTGGATGTAGATATAGTTGCGGATGTAGGGAAGTTACATTTTTCCCTTTTATTTAAGAACTGTTTGAAATGTTAACTGTAAAGCTGCTATTTTTAATGTGATTGATTGTATGTTTGAATTAAAGTTTGTTTAACACAAACGATGCCTATTGGCCAGTGTTATCACTCCTATGGTGAAATATCCTTTGGTCTCAGTTTTACAAATTGCAAATTGTTGGGGTTCGCACCTGGGTCCCTAACAAATATCAAATGATTTTGAAGCAGTGGGCAGTTTTCATAGAAGAGCAATGCTAAATAATGCATGGTATAGTCAAACAAGAACATGATGAACGACCAATGGAACTGTGTGTCAGGAGCACTCAAGTTTCCACATCACTAAAACTTCAATGCACCTAATTTTCAGGATTTCTCTGACCAGATTAATGCCATTTAGAAAGCACATTCATTTTCAGAAAATACTACATCATCTCCAGAACTGTTTCCTTCCACATTACACTGATCAAGAAAATATTTTGTACACATTCAAATATTCAGGGCAGATAGGCAAGGGAAAAAAGCGACACTGGCAGCATCACTCAGAAAACCTAACTTAGCACTCGATAGGAATGAAGCAATTCAAAGGTGAAAGACAGAATCTGTTTGGTTAAAATTAAGAATAGATGATCTATTACATTAGGTGCATACTACATGCCATAAATTGTGGTAAAGAGGGGAGAACATTTGTACGAAAATTACAGAAAAATGCAAGAACTAATAGGACACTTTACATATTCTAATATAGGCTGGAATAGTAACAGTGTAAAGATCCAGAAATGGAGGTATTCTTGATGTGTGAATAAGAGAATTTGCTTCATTAGTGTGTTTCCAGCTCACAGAGAAGACGGTGTTAAATCTAGTACGAGGAAAAGGAGAGGGGCAAACTTAGCATGCTTCAGTGGGCGAGTGTTTGGGGAACGGTGATAACAATATCATCAGGTTTAGAATAGTCATGGAAAGGGACAAGAAATGATCAATCATAAAAATACTTCACAGGGAAAGGCCAAATTTCAGGGAATTAAACAGACATCTGGTCCAGGTGGACTTGAATCAAAAATTGGAAGCTTATGACAAATGAAAGGTTAGTAACACTGTAGCAATCCGAACTAAATATAGAAAGTATAGAAGAGATCGAAAAAAAACAGATGAAGAAGAGTAAAGATAAACTATGTGAATAGATTAGTGGCCAATATAAAATGAAAAAGTATTTTAGAAACTTTTAAATAATACATTGTTGTAATGCAAGAAAAGGAACAGAACGGGTATTAGATCAAAATGGATATATTCTTGAGGCGACAGGACAAAGCGGAGGTATTAAATAAGTAATGTGTACCTATCTTCAGTAGAGAATAGGATGTTATCAATGTTGTAGTAAAGGATGAGGTAGTCGGGCAGCACGGTGGCCTAGTGGTTAGCACAACCGCCTCACGGCGCTGAGGTCCCAGGTTCGATCCCGGCTCTGGGTCAAGGTCCGTGTGGAGTTTGCACATTCTCCCCGTGTTTGCGTGGGTTTTGCCCTCACAACACAAAGATGTGCAGGCTAGGTGGATTGGCAACGCTAAATTGCCCCTTAATTGAAAAAAATAATTGGCTAATCTAAATTTATAATAAATAAATAAATAAATAAATAAATAAAAAGAATGAGGTAGTCAAAGAAACCTGGAACGGTTACACCCGTTGGTGACAATAGTCAAAAGATAAATGATTGGATAACAAAGGATGTAATTAAAGTATGGCTGTCCTCAAGTGGAAGAGTCACCCAATTTGGATGGATTGCATCCCAGGTTACTGGGGGAAGTAAGGGTAGAGAGATTGTGACGGCTTCTGTCACAATCTTCCAGTTCTCCTTTAAGAGGGGAGTGGTACCAGTGGGATGAAGGAATGCAAATGTTCAACCTGGTTTAAAAAAGGTGACAGGAATAATCCTTTTTTTTTTATAAATTTAGAGTACCCAATTAATTTTTTTTCCAATTAAGGGGCAATTTAGCGTGGCCAATCCACCTAGCCTGCACATCTTTGGGTTCTGGGGGTGAAACCCACGCAAACACGGGGAGAATGTGCAAACTCCACTCGGACAGTGACCCAGAGCCGGGATCAAACCTGGGACCTCGGCGCCGTGAGGCAGCAGGGCTAACCCACTGCGCCACCGTGCTGCCCGACAGGAATAATCCTGACAACAACATAAAAAGACTCATCAGTCTAACTTCAGTGGTGGGAAAACATTGATGGGCAATGACCTGGGCCGAAATTAATTGGCAGTTGGAAAAGTATGAGTTGATAAATGAAAGATTGCAGTGTTCAGGAAGCCGGCTCACCACCACCTTCTCAAGGGAGAATTAAGGATGGGAAAGAGGGCAGGCGGTGGAGCAGTGGTTAGCACTGCTGCCTCTCTCAGTAACCTCGGATCCAATCCATCCAAATTGGGCAACTCTTCCATTTTGAGGACAGGCATACTTTAAATGACCTGCTTTCTTATCCAATCATTTATCTTTTGAATATTGTCACCAGCGGGTGTAACCGTTCCAGGTTTCTTTTACTACCTCATCCTTTACGACAACATTGATAACATCCGATCCTGTTTTCGATCCCAGCCCTGGGTCACTGTCCATGTGGAGTTTGCACAATCTCACTGTGTCTGCGTGGGTCTCACCCCGACAATCCAAAATGATGTGCAGGGTAGGTGGATTGGCCACACTAAATTCCCCTTAATTGGAAAAGAAAATTGGGTACTCTAAATTTATATTAAAAAAAAGGATGGGCAACAAGTGTTGGATTAGCCGGCCATATCCACATCCTATAAATGAATGAATAGAGTGTTGAAAATTCTCATTTGAATAGCTGCTCTAATGTCAGCTGAAATCTTCCAGCGAGCGTTTGCAACCTGCTTTAATTTTGGCATTAGTCGATCAAAGAATTTGAGCTTCAAGAGTTTTAATTGTCCAACATGTGTTGTCAACTGACAAGAACATAATAAAGTGTCTACACATGTGTATCTAATACATCAGTAAAATACATCCGGTCTCCTGTTATTACATGCTCATCAGCAAAGAAATGCTTGGTAAAATCGTCCTCCAAGACTGCTTTATTTTAACAGTTTTTTCCTCTCTCGATGCTTCTCCTTCTGCATTTTCATAGAATTTACAGTGCAGAAGGAGGCCATTCGGCCCATCGAGTCTGCACCGGCTCTTGGAAAGAGCACCCTCCCCAAGGTCAACACCTCCACCCTATCCCATAACCCAGTAACCCCACCCAACACTAAGGGCAATTTCTCATGGCCAATCCACCTAACCTGCACATCTTTGGACTGTGGGAGGAAACCGGAGCACCCGGAGGAAACCCACGCACACACGGGGAGGATGTGCAGACTCTGCACAGACAGTGACCCAAGCCGGAATCGAACCTGGGACCCTGGAGCTGTGAAGCAATTGTGCTACCCGCAATGCTACCGTGCTGCCGTACTGTATTCTTCTCCTTCATAATAAGAGAATATATCGCATCCAAGAAATGTTCAAAACTACAAAAGCAGAAAATGGATTAAAAATTTTGCATAGTAAATATTCTCTGTAATTACTTCCTTCAAGTATTCACAGGGAGAGACATGAGTGATACGCCATCACCAAAAAAGGAGGTAACTTAACAGGAAGATATTATGAATGTGTCATGATATCCAAATCCCAGATATTAATTGTAATATTAATCGTATGTAGGTGGGCATTAACTGGAATTCACTTGCGCTCCTATAAATATGAAAATATTAAAGCGATTGGGTTAGTTAGCAGGTGCATGTTTGTAATTTGTATCTCTGAAATAAATGCCTGTAATAGTTTACAAAGAGTGGCTCCAGTTGTATGCTTCACCACTTGACTTTCTGGAATAGAACAAGGCAGCAGAGAAAGGTTATCTAAAAGAAAAGCTGGAAATAAAGTTAAGTTTTCCAGATGGAAAATAAAAATCCTAGGGGCCATTAAGAAAAATGATAGAACGCAAGTGGAAATTATCAGTGTGTGACGCTGTCCAGCGTTCTCGGAAATCTGAACCATCTGGCCTGTGGAAGAATTAAGTCGATATATGGGCTTGGATTATATATCGACCAAGGAGAAACAAGGTACGGCTTTGGTTTTGTCGCTTCTGCAGAAGTGAAATTAGAAGCAAAATATGTTGGGAGATGGAGCCCATCAGTTGGATATTGATGGAGGTTTGAAATTTATGATATGAAATTTACAAGAAAGATGATCCACTAAATGTCTATTACAGAGAACAGGTGGTCATTCCACAGAAGAATATGTCATGGATTTGCAGATTAAGATTGAAGAAATTTAATTTCGGGATCCCTGGATTGGTACGACCGCTTAAATTCATGCAAAGGTGACTCATATGGACACAAATCAGTTTCTAATTCCTGTTTGGTCCTCAAGAGAAGAGACACTATCGGATCTGCTGCCTGAAAAGAAATTCTGGGGAAAGCTGAATGAAATGATTGTTTCATCGAACGAATGAGACCTATTGTGGCAGCACGCTGAATAAAAGACTTAACGATTGGCCAGATTTCAGAATAAGCCATGTGGTGGATGCAGAATCATTACAACAAAAGGACTGAATGTAGGCAAACAGAGGATGAAAGCACCTTTAGCAGATTTAGATAGTAGAGCAAAAGACAGAATTGGAAAAATAATAATGGGGGAATGAATCCAAGTAATGTCCGAGGAACAGGCTTCAGCTGTGAATCAAAGTATAATTTTGCAGTTAACTTCCCAAAACAATGAGGCAGAGTTCTCAAAGTGTCATATTACAAAGATAATTTTGACAGAGAGAATGAAGATAATGATAAATCCTAACAAGTTATACCGATCATAAGGACTTTTAGCCCTGTTTTGAATGTGTTAGTCACAGATTTATTTAACTGTGCAGTGCCAGGTAATGCTCACAGTTCAACAGAATGTGGGACAGATTGATTAAAATGCTATTCATTTGGGTAAGGCAAAATGGGATGAAAGAGTTGACTAGTGTCAGAAAACCATCAGAAACAGAGGAAGAACCTCCAATAATGAAAGAGAGAGTTATCGCAGTAGTAGTACAGACGGTCATAAAGGTGCAAGCGGAGGGAGTATTTGAAAAGATTACACAATTAAATAAATAGTCACATAACAAAAGATAAGTCCTCATGACCTTGGTGGTTATGGGTGAATGAATGAGAGAAAAATCATTGAGAGTGACGTAGTTGGGCAGAGTTTGAGTTTTATTCTGAGGTATCAGAAAAGGGGAATCCGTTTTGGTGTACAGCAGAATTTGTACTGCAGAAGTCCTTGAAGATGGGACTTACAAGGTTGAGGCTAGTAGTTCGACGTTTTGAAGAGTGACCAAGTGATATGGATGTGAGAATGCATCTTCCCACAGTTGAAAAACGTTAAAAATGTTTTGCGCCCTTTTGGCCATATAATCATGGGAATGTAGGTCAATTAACATAAAAGGTGCATATCTGTAGGGTGATGTTTTTCAAAGACGTGTTTCTGAACCTGCCCAAAGAGGCAGAAAATGCAGATGAAAGCTATGAAAACTAAATAATTCTATCTATGGTTGAATGATTCTTCCAGGGTGTGATATTTTTCAGTGAGATCTGGGGAGGGGGGGATTCTCCGGTCCCCCAGCTGCCTGTTTCTCACTGTTCCCTGGCAGTGGGATTCTCTCTTCCCGCTGCTTGTCCATGGATTTCCCTTTGAAGCTTCCCCAAGCTGCCGGGAAACCTGCGTGCAGGGGTACGCTGCCGGAGAATTCCGGCTCTGTTTTGCTGAAAATACTTTGTGATCAGTGAAAAGCAGAGGGCGCGATTCTCCCGAGTCACCAAAACTCGGGAAGCTGGCGTCAAAAACGGGCGCGTTTGACGCCAGCCTCCGCCCCCCCCCCCCCCCCCCCGACCGGGAACCGACTCAGCTCCCCGGTCGGGGCTAGTATCACGCGGCTGCGAACTCCGGCATCGCGGGCTTAACGAATTTCGTTAACCCAGCTAGCCAGAGTTAGCGACGGCTGACGCATCAGATGACGTCAGCCGCGCATGCGCGGATTGGACGACTCCAACCCGCGTATGTGCGGATGACGTCATCGCGCTTGTGCGTGAAACCCGCGCATGCGCGGTCCGTTATGCCCTGCAGAAGCCCCGTGGATGGATTCATCGGGGTGGCGGAGATAGAAAGAGTGCGCGGGGTAAGTACCCGCTGCCCGCGATCGGTGGGCACCGATCGCGGGCCCATGGCACCCTTGGCACGGCCGTGGTACTGCCGTGCCAATCGGTGCCATGGTTCCCCAGATCGGGACTTTACGGCCGTTTTTACGAACGGTCAGACCAGGTGTGTTTTACGTTCATAAAAACGGCCATAAAGGCCTTGGAAATCGGCCCATCGGCCAGGGGTGAATAGCTGCTCGCCGTAAAAAAACGGCGGGCAGCGATTCGTGTCGGGAGGCGGGCGTGGGGGGGGGAGAGAATAGCGGGAGGGCGTCGGAGCAGCGTGTCCGTAAAAATTTACGCCGCCCGCTATTCTCCGAATTTTCGTCAGCGCGGAGAATTGCGCCCAGAAATCCTAATGTTTTATTGGTATCATAAAGAAAACCCATTCAGACATGATACTTACTGATAATTACTAATTTGAGAAATGTTTTAATAAGATTAGATAAAATTGGGAGTCATGCTTGTGGGGCTTTTAAATATATTGGTTTAGATATTGGTCTGGAGTAACTTCAAATCAACATTCCTGTGTAAATAGTGTAATTCCCATCCTGGTTAATTGTGGAAGGTCACAGAAATATAACGTTATATCGAAGGAAGAAACAAAGCATTGGGATGTTTACGCAGTCAGATTAGACCAGGTGTTAGATTTGATGCATATACAATGAAACATGCTGAAGTAGAGAATCTTTTCAGGGCAAATAAACATTCTGAAGTTAAAACGAGTGAAATGTTTGTTTAAGTTCCCATTTTTAAGTGACCCACAGAACGTGAAGCTAGTCGTTTTTAGCGATGTTTCACCTGCTAATCTCCCTGACGGGCATTCTCGTGCAGCTTCACAAAATGCTTGTGACAACTGAGAAAGGGAAAGGTTGTCCTTTAGCTTGGGATGCTAAGAAAATAAAAAAGATTGTTTAAAGTACTCTATTGAAACATTGGCACTTGTAGAGACAGTGGATATGAGATTCTATTTGACAAATATTTTAAGTGAGATTCTGTACATTGAAGATATTATTCCCATTGAATACTGTGTAAATAAACGTTCCCTATGTGATAATTACAATCTATGAAAAATGCAAGCGTGAAAAGGTTATGGATTGATCTTTCTGACTTGAAACAAAGTGACTGTGGGCAGCACGGTAGCACAGTGGTTAGCATCACAGCTCCAGAGTCCCAGGTTTGATTCCTGGCTTGAGTCACTGTCTGTGTGGAGTCTGCACATTCTCCCCGTGTCTGCGTGGGTTTCCTCTGGGTGCTCCGGTTTCCTCCCACAGTCCAAAGATGTGCAAGTTAGGTGGATTGGCCATGCTAAATTGCCCTTAGTGTCCAAAAAGGTTAGGTGGGGTTACGGGGATAGGGTGGAGGTGCGGGGTGTTATTTCCAAGGGGCAGTGCAGACTCGATGGGCCGAATGGCCTCCTTCTGCATTGTAACTTCTATGTCTATATGTATGACTGGAGAAAAAAAAATCTCTAAAATTAAATGGGTGGATGCAAGTTATCAATATTATTTTATAAAAGGAAAAGCATGCACAATGTAATTGTTAAGGATACTAGTGGAGGGGCATCTCATTGCAGTGTTAATGTAGGACTACTTGTGACAATAAAGATTACTATTATTATGCTTTGTACAGAATATGGAGCGGTTTGATTTAATTTGACTTTAATTTTTGGGTTGTACATACAAACCCTCATTTTTTTTTATAAAGAGAGAGAAGGGAATCTGTTAATTTCTTTTTTTTAAATAAATTTAGAGTGCCCAATTATTTTTTCCAATTATGGGGCAATTTAGCGTGACCAATCCACCTCCCTGCACAAATTTTTGGTTTGTGTGGGCAAGACCCATGCAGACACGGGGAGAATGTGCAAACTACACACGGACCCGGGGCCGGGAGCGTACCTGGGAACTCAGTGCCGTGAGGCAGCAGTGCTAACCACTACGCCACCTAGGATATGCTGCCCATCAATGATTGCCCAAGCTGGTGGTGGTGAGCCACCTTCATGAACTGCTGCAGTCCATCTATTGTAAGGACAGCAAATGTGCTTTTGTAAAGAAGTGGCCGTGAAGGAATGGTGATGTAGCTCCAAGTCAGGATGGTGTGTGACTTAGAGTTGTATTTACAGGTGTCAGATTTCAGCATCTGCAGCATTTTGTTTATTTTAAGATCGTATGGATGGATGAAGGGAAGGATCAGAGACTATTGGGTCAACCGGTCTGTTAACGACTTAACTTCTATAGAAGTGATCGCAAAGTTTCCTTGCTACAATGTGCAAACTATCAGAATAAATAGCACCAAAGTGGTAGCATTTTGAAGAAATCTTCACTTTATAAATTATGGAGAAATACAGCTTTAACAAAATTGTAGTATAATCATGAATTAGTATTTTATTTTAGGAATGTACTCCCTGTATTGAGGCAGATTGCCAAAATAAGGCCATAAATCATTTTTGTGATGGCTAATTGCTTATCTGAAACTTACCTCATTGAAATAAAATTCCTACTATTTGCAGTCTTTTTTTCAGATAACCTAATAATGGGCCGACAACTAAACATTGTCAAGTTAAATAAAAGCATTAGCATAAGAATTGAAATAATAATTTTGCCAATTACAAAAGTTAATTTAACATCTCATGTCCAAGTGTTAAACGTGATCAACAGATAGGGCGACAGGGTGGCACAGTGGTTAGTACGGATGCCTCACGGCGCTGAGGACCCGGGTTCGATCCCGGGCCCAGTCACTGTCCGTGTGGAGTTTGCACATTCTCCCCATAACTGTGTAGGTCTCAACCCCACAACCTAAAGGTGTGCAGGGGAGGTCGATTGGCCACGTTAAATTGCCCCTTAATCGGGAAAAAAAAGAATTGGGTACTCTAAATTTATTTTTTTTAAACATGATCAACAGTCAACATCAATGCACCATTTTTAAAAACTTCTTGTATAGTTTATTTCAAAAAACAAAGAAAAGTACAGCACAGGAACAGGCCGTTCGGCCCTCCAAGCCTGCGCCAATCACAATGCCCTAACTTTAAAAAAAATCTTCTGCCCTTACACGGTCCGTCCAGTCCCTTTTGCTGCCAACAATACACTGCTAGGAACTGAACCTTAAAGTTCTAAGTCAATGGGCCAGAATTTACTGTAAAAATAATAGTGAGGGAAACACATACACCGTTATCTGTATGTAAAGCAGACAGCAACTCCAGGCAAGAATTTGGTAGCTGATGGAGATGCCAATGCCCTTATGCAAACTGCAAGGAAAAAGCACCCCATGGCCTGGTTCCAGATTCAATTAACAGACTGAAGTTATTGTACTTAAGTCACAGATACAGACGAAACAGCCACAGAAAGTTAGGACTTGTTTGTTTCAGTCTAAGAACTTTTATTCAAGGCACAAGTCTGAAAAACTGTCAACCTCTTGCATACCGAAAATTAATGTTTATAAGTCTGCAATCTCATTATTTAGGATTTTAATTCTTGATTTATTTTTAATTTATTTTGCTTTGTGTTTTTCTTCAAGTGCAATCTTTCTCTCCATCTCTGTACTTCATTTGACATTGAATTCATTATTCTAACTTATACTTCCTGATTCATACTTTGCACTATTCATTAACAATAGTTCAATCTGATTGGTTCCTTGCCCCAATTGCACAGATTTCAGGGGCCCAATATTCAAAATCCAATGGGAGGCTGGGGTGATGGAGGAAAGTAGCCAACAAAAGTAATTGAGTGCATCAAGTGTCTCTCCCAACCTAACTAGAATTTTCCAGTCATTAGGTGAGCTCCATTGGGTGACTGAAACACGACCAATGAGAACACGCTGCTTCCTGTTTGCAGACCAGGGGGCGAGCACTCCGGTAGACTTCTTAAACCAATGCAATCACAGAAAACCCTGTGAAGGTGTTCCCCCTCCAAGAGGATGTCCTGGCAACAGTGGCCTCTTTCTACTATACAGTATTTGTAAGTGTTCAGAGGGCATCTCAAGACGAAGGCACCTTCTCTCTCTCTCACCGACATACTTCACCAGCTACCAACTTGGATAGTGAGTCTGCTAATATAGCATTGCTGGAGCGCCTCCTATTGGTCCTTCAGCCCAAGAAGCCCACCCGCTGTTCCTTCTTAGAAGGCGAGCATGTACTTTGGCCATTAATTGGCCTGGCACTTTAAAAAATCACATTGGGGGTCTATTGCCAACATTGTACAGGGTCAAGACCCAGAAGTTCTCCGATGGGGGTTCCTGACCCAGGTGGAAAATCTAGCCCCAGATGTCTTGTACAGGGCACCATGTCATTTGGATATCAAACTTGCAGCAACTGCCGGGGCAAAAGATCACACAAATCACAAGTCAAACAAATGTCGCTAGCTCTAGGAAACTCTGACTCAGTATCTTTGCTCGCCTTTCAAACAGGTCACTACGTTTTTTATTTTGAGGTTATTACCTCATATTTCCTGATGCAGATGGCAGGAAAAAATAACAAACTACATGTTATATATTCTTTGGAATGCCAACTAACTGCCACTGAATTTGTCTCTAGATTTTGCTCTTCAGGAATCACTTGAACCTAATTCCATAGTTCACAACATAGTTAAAACTGCTCATTTTAATTGACACCTGGAATCTGATAAGTTATTATCTGACATACAATGTACTTCTCATCTTATGATAAAAGTTTCCTGCAATCTAAACAAAATTTAAGTATTAATTGTCATGTGTTTTAAATAATAAACTTTACATATTGAGAAAATAACCCTGGCCAAAACCAATAATATTTTTTATTGAGATATTTTCAAGATACTTCTGGAGGTTAGCACTGAAATATGACATTTCTCATTTAATCTCATCTTTCGAGGACTCTTCTCCCACTACCTGAATGCACATAATATTCAGAATAAAATGGATGAATTTATAGCATGAATAGAAACAAATAAGTGATATGAGAACCATTATATAAACATGATTGCAGAGTGACCAAGTGGTCTAGGCTGAATATTCAAGAATAATAAATGTTTTGGACGGAGAGGGAGAAAGGAAAAGGAGGTGGGTGGATCCATTAATAAAGATACGATGCGTACAGGAGTGAGAAATTATCTTGGCTTAGAAGATCATGATGTAGAATTAGTTTGGATAGAGAAGAAGAAATAGCAAAGGGAATTTGGTGGAAGTGGTTTATAGGCCTTCTAACAGTAGCTAAACTGTCGAGTATATAGCAAGATATAAAGGGGGCTTATCAGCAAGGGCCTGCAATAATCATGGGTAATTTTAATTGTCATAGACAAATCAAGCTGGCAAAGGTACCTTTGAGGATGACTGCAGAGTGTAATTGGAACAGTTTCTTAGAAAAATAACGTATGTAACCAACAAAGGAACACACTATTTTAGACATGGTAATATGTGGTGAGACATGATTAACGATCTCAGGGTGAAGGATCCTCTAGGCAAGAGGCTTGTAATATGCTTCAGTTTGAGGATGAGAAACTGTGGTGTGAAACTAGTGTCGTAAACTGAAAGGCAGTTGCAAAGATATGAAGCCAGAGATGGTTAAAGTGCACTAAGATAAGAAATTAATAGGTAAGATGGTAGATAAGCAGTGGCAGGCATTTAAGGAGATATTTCACAACTCTCAACAAAGACATATTCCATTAAAAGACTTTACAAGAAGGATGCACCATCTGTGCTAACAAAGGAAAATAAGAATGAAATCAAATTGAATAGGGTGCACAATGTTTCAGAGGTTCGTGGTAGGCCAGAAGTTCAGATGTTTTTCTTTGGGAGCCAGTATAGGATGACTAAAAATAAATTAACAGGGAGACATTATAATATGAGTGTTGCAAATATTATAATTTGTTGTTTTAGGACTGTTTATTTTAAGGTAACATTGAAGGAAGTCATGTGAACTGCTCTGAATTATGCTCAACAAGAGGCCCGGGTGGCTTACTGGCCATGGTGGAATTGAGGTCCAGATTGATTTACTGTAAATAGGCTTTTAGGGGGGAATTTTCCCATATCCCCCCTACAGGTTCAATGGCAGGCGGAAGGGCAGGATTCGGTGGGAATCCAAAAATCTGATTTACGCCAACGTGATTTCTCCATGGGATGTGCCGCTGGTGCCCGCCAAGGCAGATCAGGAATCCCACCACACGCTGGCATGAAATTGATTTCCATCCCGCTAACGGGATGCAGTTGAACACCCAACTGGAATCTGGCCCGCATGCCCAATTCTCTGCGTGGGAAAACATGCCAGTCCAGAACATGATTGGAACATCTTGGGAGTACAGAAGTCTGGACTTACTGATGAATGCCTGGGGCTGCCTCCAGCATTCGGGATAGCGACTGCCAACAACTCTAGACCCTGGAACACCACAGCAGCTGGGGGGGGGGAGCATCTTTCAGGTGATTCTTCCATCAGTGCCATCAAAGAGATCCTTTTACAGCCTCTGAGTGTTTCTGGAGGTCCATTTTCACTCAACATTGAGTCAGTGATTATCATAGAATTTACAGTGCAGAAGGAGGCCATTCGGCCCATGGAGTCTGCACCGGTTCTTGGAAAGAGCACCCTACCCAAGGTCAACACCTCCACCCTATCCCCATAACCCAGTAACCCCACCCAACACTAAGCGCAATTTTGGACACTAAGGGCAATTTATCATGGCCAATCCACCTAACCTGCACATCTTTGGGCACCTTTTAAATATGGCATCCATATATGATGGCAGGACACGCACCATCAAGTGCCAGCCCTGCCACAGAATATGGTGTAAAGCCCAGGGTGTGATGTCAGCATCTGAAGATATGGCATGGTGACCCACCAGCCTCAGCAGATGGAAACAGTCTCTGCCCCACCCCGAGACCGAGAAGAATTCCGCCCTTAGTCTCATAAGTCTCATAGAGAGGTGGTAGCAATGTCAAAACTTATAAATTGTTATGTATCAGAGAATACATCCCTGCTGGTTAAGTGTCACGTGTTTTGTAGTGACATCAGCAGTTATTTTGCTGGACTTTCTGGAGGACAGAAATTCAGTAACATTAATCGTCACAGGGGCTGGTTTAGCACAGTGGCTAAACAGCTGACTTGTAATGCAGAACAAGGCCAGCAGCGTGGGTTCAATTCCCGTACCAGCCTCCCCGAAAAGGCGCCAGACTGTGGCGACTAGGGGCCTTTCACAGTAACTTCATTGAAGCCTACTTGTGACAATAAGCGATTATTATTATTATTATTATATTTGCAGATGAACGTGGCTTCAGAATCACAGCCACCTCTCGTCAACATGAAACACAAAGGTCTGTTTCGTTACAGAATTCTTCCTTTCGGAATAATACCTGCTCCCATTCTTTTTAAAAGAATCAAGGATCAAATTCTAATTGGGCTGAATGGCATGCAATGTTATTGAGAGGACATACTCATCACTGGTTTGAGCAAACAGGAACACTTGTAGAATTTGGAAGCTACCCTGAAGCATTTACAGACACAATCTGAGAGTTAAGTCATCCATCAATTACCTTGGTCATACCATCAGCAAAGATGGCTTAAACAAGGAGCTGATGAAAATGTCAGCAAGCTTAGAAGCACCACGTCCTCAAAATGTGGCACAATTAAGGTCATTTTTAGGGTTGATCAATTCTGGTAAATGTATGCTGAATTTAGCAACACGATTGAAGCTTTTACACACTTTGCTATCTGTCAAACAGGTATGTCACTGGTCATAAGAATACAAAAATCCATACACTGAGGTAAAAGAAGCCATGCAGAAATCACAGCTGTTGGTTCATTATAATCCAAGCTGAAGTTACAACTTTGTGATGCCTCATTCTATCAGGTTGGTGCAATTGTGTCGCACGTTATACCTTCAGGAGAGGAACAATCGAGAAGCAGAGAGAGAAAAGCAAAGCGAGGGAGAGAGAGAGAGAGAAAAGCAGAACAAGAGAGAGCAGAATGCAGAGTGAGAGACCGAAAAGCAGAGAGAGAGAGAGGGGAAGGGAGGGGGAGAGAGAGAGAGTGCGAGAGAGAGAGAGGGGAGAGGGGGGGGGGGGGGGGGGGGGTGGGGGGGGGGGCAGATGGACAATAAATCTGGCCTAACTAGCGACATCCATGAAGAAGGGAGGGGCAGTACATGAGGGAGAGAAGGGTTCAAAGGCTGAGGAAGAGAGGGATTCAGTGAGTGAGGGAGAGAAGGGTTTAGTAAGTGAAGAGAGCAGAAAAAGAGAATGACAGAGAGGTCTGGGGAGAACAAGAGAGGCGAAGAGGGGAGTGCAAGAAGGTGGAGGAGAGGGGACGGGAGAGCGAGAGGGAGGGGGGAGAGCGGGGGAGGGGGATAGCGAGAGCGAGGGGAGAGCAATAGGGAGGGGCGAGAGGAAGGTGCGAGAGCGAGAGGGAGGGGGAGAGCGAGAGGGAGGGGGGGAGAGCGAGAGGGAGGGGGGGAGAGCGAGAGGGAGGGGGGAGGAGGGAGAGCGAGAGGGAGGAGGGAGAGCGAGAGGGAGGGGGGGGAGAGCGAGAGGGAGGGGGAGAGGGGAGGGAGGGGGAGAGCAAGAAGGAGGGGGAGAGCGAGAGGGAGGGGGAGAGCGAGAGGGAGGGGGGGAGCGGAGGGAGGGGGAGAGCGAGAGGGAGGGGGGGGGGAGAGCGGGAGGGAGGGGGAGAGCGGGAGGGAGGGGGAGAGCGGGAGGGAGGGGGAGAGGGGGGAGGGGGGAGAGCGGGAGGAGGGGGAGAGCGGGAGGGAGGGGGAGGGAGCGGGAGGGAGGGGTTAGAGCGAGAGGGAGGGGAAGAGCGAGAGGGAGGGGGGAGAGCGAGAGGGAGGGGGAGAGCGAGAGGGAGGGGGAGCGCGAGAGGGAGGGGGAGCGCGAGGGGAGGGGGAGCGCGAGAGGGAGGGGGAGAGCGAGAGGGAGGGGGAGGGAGAGAGAGCGAGGGAGGGGAGGGGAGGAGAGATGGGGAGAGCGAGGGAGGGGAGAGAGCGAGAGGGAGGGGGAGAGCAGGGGAGGGGGATAGCGAGAGCTAGGGGAGAGCAATAGGGAGGGGCGAGAGGAAGGTGCGAGAGCGAGAGGGAGGGGGAGAGCGAGAGGGAGGGGGAGAGCGAGAGGGAGGGGAGAGCGAGAGGGAGGGGGGAGGAGAGCGAGAGAGGGAGGGGGAGAGAGCGAGAGGGAGGGGGAGAGCGAGAGGGAGGGGGGAGAGCGAGAGAGAGGGAGGGAGAGAGAGGGAGGGGAGGGAGGGGAGAGCAAGAGGGAGGGGGAGAGCGAGAGGGAGGGGGAGAGCGAGAGGGAGGGGGGGAGAGCGAGAGGGAGGGGGAGGGAGAGCGGGAGGGAGGGGGAGAGCGGGAGGGAGGGGGAGGAGAGGGGAGGGAGGGGGAGAGCGGGAGGGAGGGGGAAGAGGCGGAGGGAGGGGGAGAGCGGGAGGGAGGGGGAGAGCGGGAGGGAGGGGGAGAGCGAGAGGGAGGGGGAAGAGCGAGAGGGAGGGGGGAGAGCGAGAGGGAGGGGTGGAAGAGCGAGAGGGAGGGGTGGAAGAGCGAGAGGGAGGGGGAGGGCGAGAGCGAGAGGGAGGGGGAGAGCGAGAGGGAGGGGGAGAGCGAGAGGGAGGGGGAGAGCGAGAGGGAGGGGAGAGAGCGAGAGGGAGGGGGGGAGAGCGAGAGGGAGGGGGAGAGCGAAGGGAGGGATCGAGAGGGAGGGGGGGAGCGGAGGAGGGGGGGGAGAGCGAGAGGGAAGGGAAGAGCAAAAGGGAGGGAGGAGAGCGAGAGGGGGGGGGAGAGCGTGCCAGGAGGGAGGGGGAGAGCGAGAGGGAGGGGGAGAGCGAAGGGAGGGGGAGATCGAGAGGGAGGGGGGAGAGAGCGAAGGGAGGGGGGATCGGAGAGGGAGGGGGAGGGAGGGGGAGGGGGGGGAGCGAGAGGGAGGGGGGAGAACGAGAGAGAGGGGGAGAGGGAGGGGGAGAGGGAGGGGGAGAGCGAGAGGGAGGGGGAGAGCGAGAGGGAGGGGGTGAGCGAGAGAGAGCGAGAGTGAGAGCGAGAGTGAGGGGGAGAGCGAGAGGGAGGGGGAGAGCGAGAGGGAGGGGGGAGAGCGAGAGGGAGGAGGGAGAGCGAGAGGGAGGAGGGAGAGCGAGAGGGAGGGGGTGAGTGAGAGGGAGGGGGTGAGCGAGAGGGAGGGGGAACAAGAGGGGATGGGGGAGCGGGAGGGGATGGGGGCGCGAGACGGGATGGGGGAGCGAGAGATGATGGGGGAGCGAGAGATGATGAGGGAGCGAGAGGGAATGGGGAGCGAGAGGGAGGGGGGAGAGCGAGAGGGAGGGGAGAGGAGGAGGAGGCGGAGGGGGGGGAGCGAGAGAGGGAGGGGGGGAGAGCGAGAGGCGAGGGGAGGGGTGGAGAGCGAGAGGGAGGGGGGAGAGCGAGAGGGAGGGGAGCGAGAGGGAGGGGAGAGCGAGAGGGAGGGGGGGAGAGCGAGGGAGGGGGGAGCGAGAGGGGATGGGGGAGCGAGAGGGGATGGGGGAGCGAGAGGAGATGAGGGAGCGAGAGGGGATGGGGGAGCGAGAGGGAGGGGGGGAGCGAGAGGGAGGGGGGGGAGAGCGTGAGGGAAGGGGGAGCGAGAGTGAAGGGGGAGTGAGAGGGGATGGGGGAGCGAGAGGGGATGGGGGGAGCGAGAGGGGATGGGGGAGCGAGAGGGGATGGGGGAGCGAGAGGGGATGGGGGAACGAGAGGGGATGGGGGAACGAGAGGGGCTGGGGGAACAAGAAGGGATGGGGGAGCGAGAGGCGATGGGGGAGTGAGAGGGGATGGGGAGCGAGAGGGAGGAGGGGAGAGCGAGAGGGAGGGGGAGAGAGAGGGGGGGGAGAGCGCGAGGGAGGGGGGAGAGCGCGAGGGAGGGGGAGAGCGCGAGGGAGGGGGGAGCAAGAGGAGGGGGGAGAGCGAAGGGAGGGGGAGACGAGACGAGAGGGAGGGGGAGAGCGAGTAGAGGGGGAGAGCAAGAGGGAGGGGGAGAGCGAGAGGGGGGGGCGAGCGAGAGGGAGGGGGCGAGCGAGGAGGGAGGGGGGAGAGCGAGAGTGAGGGGGAGAGAGGAGAGTGACGGGGAGAGCGAGGAGAGGGAGGGGGAGAGCGAGAGGGGGGGAGAGAGCGAGAGGGAGGGCGGAGAGCGAGAGGGAGGCGGGACGAGAGCGAGGAGGGAGGGGGGGAGAGCGAGAGAGGGAGGGGGGGAGAGCGAGATGGAGGAGGGGGGAGAGCGAGAGCGAGGGGGAGGGGGGAGAGCGAGAGGGAGGGGGGAGAGCGAGAGGAGGGGGGGGAGAGCGAGAGGGAGGGGGAGAGCGAGAGGGAGGGGGGGGGAGAGCGAGAGGGAGGGGGGAGAGGGGGGAGGGGAGAGCGAGAGGGAGGGGGGGGAGAGCGAGAGGGAGGGGGAACGAGAGGGGAGGGGGAGAGCGAGAGGAGGGGGGGAGAGCGAGAGGGAGGGGGAACGAGAGGGGATGGGGAACGAGAGGGGATGGGGGAGCGGGAGGGGATGGGGGAGCGAAACGGGATGGGGGAGCGAGAGATGATGAGGGAGCGAGAGATGAAAGGGGAGCGAGAGGGAATGGGGGAGCGAGAGGGAATGGGGGAGCGAGTGGGAGGAGGAGAGCGAGAGGGAGGGTGAGAGCGAGAGGGAGAGCGAGAGGGAGGAGGAGAGCGAGAGGGAGAGAGCGAGAGGTAGGGGGAGAGCGAGAGGGGGGGGGGAGAGCGAGAGGGAGGGGGGAGAGCGAGAGGGGATGGGGGAGCGAGAGGGGATGGGGAGCGAGAGGGGATGGGGAGCGAGAGGGGATGGGGGAGCGTGAGGGGATGGGGAACGAGGGGGGATGGGGGAACGAGGAGGGGATGGGGGAACGAGAGGGGAGGGGGGAACGAGAGGGTTGGGGGGAACGAGAGGGTTGGGGGGAACGAGGGGGGATGGGGGAACGAGGGGATGGGGGAACGAGAGGGGATGGGGGAACGAGAGGGGATGGGGGAACGAGAGGGGATGGGGAACGAGAGGGGATGGGGGAACGAGAGGGGATGGGGGAACGAGAGGGGATGGGGGAACGAGAGGGGATGGGGGAACGAGAGGGGATGGGGGAACGAGAGGGGATGGGGGAGCGAGAGGGGGATGGGGGAGCGAGAGGGGATGGGGGAGTGAGAGGGGATGGGGGAAGAGAGGAGGATGGGGGGACGGGGACGGAGGGGATGGGAGCGAGGAGGGAGGGGGGAGGGGGGAGAGCGAGAGCGAGGGGAGAGCGAGAGGGGGGGGAGAGGGAGGGGGAGGGGGAGAGCGAGAGGGAAGGAGGAGTGAGAGAGGATGGGGGAGAGGGAGGGGATGGGGGAGCGAGAGGGGATGGGGAGCGAGAGGGGATGGGGAGCGAGAGGGGATGGGGAGCGAGAGGGAGGGGGAACGAGAGGAGAGGGGGGAACGAGAGGGGATGGGGGAACGAGAGGGGATGTGGGGAGCGAGAGGGAGGGGGGAGAGCGAGAGGGGATGGGGGAGCGAGAGGGGATGGGGGAGCGAGAGGGGGGGGAGAGCGAGAGGGAGGGGGGAGAGCGAGAGGGAGGGGGGTGAGCGAGAGGGAGGGGGAACAAGAGGGGATGGGGGAACGAGAGGGGATGGGGGAGCGGGAGGGGATGGGGGAGCGAAACGGGATGGGGGGGAGCGAGAGATGATGAGGGGAGCGAGAGATGATGGGGGAGCGAGAGGGAATGGGGGAGCGAGAGGGAATGGGGGAGCGAGAGGGAGGAGGAGAGCGAGAGGGAGGGGGAGAGCGAGAGGGAGGGGGGGAGGGGGAGAGGAGAAGGGGGGGGGGGAGAGCGAGAGGGAGGGGGGAGCGAGAGGGGATGGGGGAGCGAGAGGGGATGGGGGAGCGAGAGGGGATGGGGAGCGAGAGGGGATGGGGAGCGAGAGGGGATGGGGGAACGAGGGGGGATGGGGGAACGAGAGGGGATGGGGGGAAACGAGGGGGGGAGGGGGGAACGAGAGGGGATGGGGGAACGAGAGGGGATGGGGGAACGAGAGGGGATGGGGGAACGAGAGGGGAGGGGGAACGAGAGGGGATGGGGGAACGAGAGGGGATGGGGGAACGAGAGGGGATGGGGGAGCGAGAGGGGATGGGGGAATGAGCGGGGATGGGAATGAGAGGGATGGGGAACGAAGAGGGGATGGGGATGGGACGACGAGGGGGGAGCGAGGGAGGGGGCGAGCGGAGGAGCGTTGGGGGGAGAGCGAGAGGGAAGGAGGAGTGAGAGGGAAGGAGGAGTGAGAGAGGATGGGGGAGAGGGAGGGGAGGGGGGAGCGAGAGGGGATGGGGAAGCGAGAGGGGATGGGGGAGCGAGAGGGGATGGTGGGAACGAGAGGAGATGGGGAACGAAGAGGGGATGGGGGAACGGAACTGAGGGGATTGTGGGGAGCCGAGAGGGGGGGGGGAGAGCGAGAGGGATGGGGGAGCGAGAGGGGATGGGGAGCGAGAGGGAGGGGGAGAGCGAGAGGGGATGGGGTGCGAGAGGGAGGGGATGGGGTGCCGATTGGGAGGGGGGAGAGCGAGAGGGAGGGGGAGAGCGAGAGGCGATGGGGGAGCGAGAGGGGATGGGGAGCAAGAGGGAGGAGGAGAGCGAGAGGGAGGAGGAGGGCGAGAGGGAGGGGGAGAGTGAGAGTGAGGGGGGAGAGTGAGAGGGAGAGGGAGAGCGAGAGGTAGGGGAGAGCGAGAGGGAGGGGGGAGAGCGAGAGGGAGGGGGAGAGCGAGAGGGAGGGGAGAGCGAGAGGGAGGAGGGGAGCGAGAGGGGATGGGAGAGCGAGAGGGAGGAGGGGAGCGAGAGGGGATGGGAGAGCGAGAGGGAGGGGGGAGAGCGAGAGGGGATGGGAGAGCGAGAGGGAGGGGGGAGAGCGAGAGGGAGGGGGGAGAGCGAAAGGGAGGGGGAGAGCAAGATGGAGGGGGAGAGCGAGAGGGAGGGGTAGAGCGAGAGGGAGGGGAGAGCGAGAGGGAGGGGGAGAGCAAGAGGGAGGGGAGAGTGAGAGGGAGGAGGGGAGCGAGAGGGGATGGGAGAGCGAGAGGGAGGGGGGAGAGAGCGAGAGGGAGGGGGAGAGCAAGATGGAGGGGGAGAGCGAGAGGGAGAGCGAGAGGGAGGGGTAGAGCGAGAGGGAGGGGAGAGCGAGAGGGAGGGGAAGAGCGAGAGGGAGGGGAAGAGTGAGAGGGAAGGGAGAGCGAGAGGGGATGGGAGAGCGAGAGGGAAGTGGAGCGAGAGTGGATGTGGGAACGAGAGGGCATGGGGGAGCGAGAGGGGATGGGGGAGCGGGAGGGCATGGGGGAGCGAGAGGGGATGGGGGAACGGGAGGGGATGGGGAAGCGAGAGGGAGCAAGAGGGGATGGGGGTACGAGATGGGGACGGGGGGAGGCGAGGGAGGGAGAGGGAGGGGGGAGAGCGAGAGGGAGGGGGAGAGCGAGAGGGGGGGGGAGAGCGAGAGGGAGGGAGGAGTGCGAGAGGGAGGGGGAGAGCGAGAGGGAAGGGGAGAGCGAGAGGGAGGGGGAGAGCGAGAGGGGGTTGAGACGGAGGGGGCGAGAGGGAGGGAGGGGCGAGAGGGTGTGGGAGTGAGAGCGAGGGGGAGTGAAAGACGAGCGAGAGGGAGAAGGATGAGAGGGAGTGGGCGAGAGGGAGGGAGTGGGCGATAGGGAGGGAGGAGCAGGAGGGGGGAGGACCGAGAGGGGGGGAGGACCGAGAGGGGGGGGGACCGAGAGGGAGGGGAGTGAGAGGGAGGGGAGAGAGGGAGGGGGGGAGAGAGGGAGGGAGAGCGAGAGGGAGGGAGGAGCGCGAGCAGGGGAGGAAAGCGATTGGGAGGGATAGGAGAGGGAGGGCGAGCGAGAGGGAGGGGGAGAAGTTGGGCGGAGCGAGAGGGAGGGAGTGTGAGAGGGAGGGGGGAGTGAGAAGGAGGGGGGAGTGAGAGGGAGAGGAGAGGGTGAGGAGAACGAGCGGATCAGCGGGGGGGGTTGAGTGAAGAGATGGGGAGAGAGGTAGGGAGAGTGGAAAGAGATAAGATAGAAATGGCTCTGGAGAGGTGAGGGGGAAAGGGGAATGAGAGAAAGGAATGACGGACAAAGAGAGAGGAAGGAGACGCAAGAACGGGAAAACAGAGAGAGAAAGAGCACGGAGATAGTGGCAGAGCAGGTTGAGAGAGGAGGAACAGCGGGGCGAATGAAAGGGAGGGGAAGAGGGAGTGGGTTTGGATTTGAAGAAGAGAAGAGTAGAGAAAGAAAGAGGCTCAAAATCAGAGGGAGCGACGAGCTGCGTGGGGGTAGAGCAGCAGGCCAAGAGAAGGAAGGAGGGAGCGGTGGGCCAGGAGAGTGAGGATGGGAGTAGTGGGCCAGGAGAGGGAAGGAGCAGCGGGTCATGAAGGGGAGGGAGGTTTGGCAGGCTGCGAGGGAGAGGGAGAGGGTGCGGCAGAAGGCCAAAGAGATGGGGAAGTGGGGAAAGATGCAGGGAGAGATGGGAAAAATAGTGGATGGGGAGATTGGCTCCAATCATCAAAATGTCACTGAGAGGGAGATTGGGATGTGTAGCCACCTGGGGTGACCACTGCCCAAACACAAAATGGAAGATTGCAAGGAATGCAGGGAAAATTGGACATGTTGTAAAAACCAAGCAGCTTGCAGAGTGCTTGTATATTTGGACTGCTACAGAAACCAGTTTGGCTGTTGCTGAAACCAGACAGCGCTATGAAAAGAAACAGTTAGCATATTAATGAGGCGATACCGGGCAATCCCCAGGCACAAAAGACACAAGTTAGCACTAACCGATACATTGAATGGAAGGCCAGACTTTTTGACGCCAAAGAAGCCCAAAACAATGAGCCCCAAGAACCGCCCCAGTGATCGAGCAACTGCCCCGCTATTGGGGAATTCGAATCAATCGATTGGGAAGAGGCCCAATTGATTACAAGAGTATAGAGGGTCTGCCCAGGTGGGCACAAGACCCTGAGAGGAGTATAAAGCAGAGACCCCGATCCCAGCTCGCTCTCTCTGCGAGCCTCTCCTTGACCAGCTGACCCTCCCAGCAGAACACCGTTGCAGCAGAAGAACCTTGTGGAGGAGAGGTCTGGAAAAGCAGCACGCTACGGGAATAGACACTCCTGACCCCTTTAGACCATAACCACTGGAAGCCTGCGGACCCTGGATAAAGCTAGAAGCCGTTGTTCCCTGATCCGGCAGTCCCCTTATCCAGATAAGTATTTGGCCTAGTAGTGGTAGGATTAGCCTAGTCTTATAGTTTATATGCATGATTAGTAGATTATTGTAATATAATAAACGTGTCTTGTTTGAACTTACTAATTGGTGTATGGTTTTATTGCTTTGAACTTGACCTTGAAACTTGTGGCAGTATCTTAACGATACCTGGCGACTCCAAAGCTAAGTAACGAAACAGAGCCAAATTGAGTGTTAAGCACACTCACCCAGAACGAGCAACAGATGTCTGATTCTTGCTCAGTGATGGGGTTGGATCAATGTTCAGACACAAGAAGTAAGGTTTCTTACTTAGCAGAAAACTCTGCTTTGCCCTGCTTTTGAATGCTAACTTTTCCGATGTTTCTGGTGTCTTGCCAAATGCTGAAGACAAGATAAATTTTGTAACAGAATTTAAAGTAAGGCTTAATTGCGATCTTCCATTTGAACTTGTGCTCTGTATTTCAGACTAAAGTGATGAAAATGTTCTGGCTGCAGCATTTCTGATACTCTCATTCAGAATGTAGCAAAAGTTTTAAAGTGGATGGATAACATAGAACATGCAGTGCAGAAGGAGGCCATTCGACCCATCGAGTATGCATCGATCCACTTAAGCCCTCATTTCCACCCTATCCCTAGGACAATTTATCATGGCCAATTCACCTAACCTGCATGTCTTCGGACTGAGAGAGGAAACCGGAGCACCTGGAGGAAACCCATGCAGACATGGGGAGAACATGCAGACTCCGCACAGACAGTGATCCAGCAGGGAATCAAACAAGGGACCCTGGCGCTGTGAAGCCACAGTGCTATCCACTTGTGCTGCCCATGGAACTTTCTTCCTGCATTGAAGGCATATTATCTACCATTGTGCTTGATATATCGTAACCTTATCTGAACTCCTTTTAAATTCATCATTATTGCAGGTCTACTGATAATAGAGACAAAGTACTTATTCCACAGGTTACTATTTAATTATGCATTGAAAACAATTTTTAAAAAGTGGTTTCTCCCTGATTGTTTTGTGTGGGTCTGGTGTATTCAAATTTATGCTGTTGAAAAAAGAGGAAGAAATCAATTTCCTTGAAAATAACCGAATTTAGTACGGTGTATTAACTTTTCTGCTCAATTAATTCCCTCAAAAAAGAATTCAGATCATACAAAACTTTCTCTTTTTAAGTTGTTATTTGTAAGACGGGATCAAAAAGAAAAATCTGTGAAACTTCTTTTACCTCCTCTAGTTTGTAATATCACTCTAAGAAGAAACACTGACGACAAAACCTGAATCAATGAGATGTAATACATTTTAGTCATCAAATCCCTATAGAAATCATTCCAGGGCAGCTGGGACACACAGAGGTCCCCGGAGCAACAAGTAACTTATTCTCTGTTGCCTGAGAACCACACTGCCACTTTCTCCATTCTATGCTTCCAGATGACAGGAACATGATAAACAGCCAAGACATAGTAACATCAATGAGCTTCCATGACAAAGACGCTTTGTGATTGACAGAAGGAGCTGCTGGGAGGGTCCCCTCTTTCCTTCCTCAAGGGATGGCTCTGAACAGAAATGTCTGAAATTTCAGACATTAAAAGCTTCTCCTATTACCATCTGCTCACCTAGCAGGTGAACACCTTCCTGGTTCGTTAGATTGGAGTCACAGAACTGAAATCAAACACCCGGGAAAAACAGAAAATGGCAAGCAAAATCTTTCAATTCTGTTGTGCTGCTGTAATTTATGCAGTACATCTCCAAAGGCTAAGCACTTTCTTCTCAATCTGCCTCAACAATCAGCTCTTACTGCATGAGGAGCAATCATCTTTTAGGCAGCAGATATGAATCATCGCTACAAGTAGAGAACATCTTTCAATTAGCACCAGGTGCTTCTCGATGTTTTGCCATCTACCATATGTCTGCAAAAAAATTGAGAGCAAAATCAAAACACATCACCTTGCCCTTACTACTGTATGTTGTGGTGCTGTCAAAGAGAAACATTGTGTATTTTCTCTTAAACGTATCAATTGTTTTTGAAAAATGATGTTAAATTACCATGAGGAAATAAGCTTTCTCAGCACATTAAAACCTTCAGGTTTAAACAAAAACTATAAAACAGTGCATTGTCATTTTCCTCACATTTAAAAAAAAATTTGAGTCGACTTCACCTGCATAAAGCTTTCAAAATTTTGCCTTTAGCTTTTCTTCAACTAATTTTCAAAAATATATGAGCGGAATAAATGAAGGATAATATTCCAGCTATTCAGCTGACTGAACAGTGTTGAGGCACACTGCACTGGCTCAGACTGGGAATCCACATTTAGTTCACAGTTCTGGGCAAAAATATCAAGTACAAAACCCATGTTTTTTGGGAGGAGTTGGAATCAAAGGTTTAAATAAAGCATTAAAATTTCAGAAATGTAGTCTTGTTACTCTGAACTATGCGATTTAGTGTTTATATTGAGCATTTAAAATTTTAAGTGGACAAAGATAAACAATTTTTTTCCAGAAATGGAGTCATTTGCAGAGAAAAGATAAGTGTCCCAAATCATGGTGCAACAAAGAGCTATGACAGAGAAGGGATAAAGTGCCACAAATATGTTCCATTTCCCTGTAACACCAGAAAGTGTGGACAGCTTACGTTATTTCACAAACTATCATTTCCTTAACAGACATACCGTATATTTTATGATCAAACCAAAACAAACAGTTGACAGGATTTATGAAAGGATTTGATAGGTCAATATAATTTTCTAGAGTCATATGGACAAGAATCATAGCATCCCTACAGTGCAGAAAGAGGCCATTCAGCCCATCGAATCTGCACCAACACTTAGAAAGACCACCCTACCTAGGCTCTGTAATCCAACCATAAGGGGCAATTTGCCATGGCCAATCTGCCTAACCTGCACGGATTTGGATTGTGGGAGGAACAAGAGCACCCGGAGGAAACCCATTCAGACACTAGGAGAACGTGCAAACTCCACACACAGTTACCAGAGGTCGGAATCAGATCTCATCAAATGGCGAGCAAGCCCAAGGAGCCAAATGGCCTATTCTTAAGTTTTTTGTTCTTCAGTTTTCCTGAATTACTTGAGGTGGTGTTATATTGTTAAGAAACTGGCCAGTGCTCTGAAATAGAGAATTAAATGGCATTCTTACACCTTTTCTGGAGACCATGGATTTACTTGTAAGCTATCCATTTCCTGATTTGAATGAACGTATAGTCAAGCAACAGCCTGGCATATTCATACTTAATAATCATACCTTACAGCCACTGACCATGACTCTATCACCACGACAGGGTAGGTCCTGCAGTGGCATGTCAGAGGAAAAACCAGATGTTAGGGTACTGCGGTATACAATCAGGAGGAGGTTGCCCTGGGAGCCCTCACAATTCACTCCAGATCACATCAAGTCTCATGACATCGGGTCAAATATGGATCAGGAAACCTCCTGCTGTTTATCGCACTCCTGCAGCGACTGAATCAGGACTCTTCCATATTGAACACTACTGAGGAGCAGTACTGATGATAGAAAGGGCATAGAACAAACTCTGGCTCAAGTTTTCAATGCCCATCACCAATACTTGCTTAATGGCACCACTGCTGGTCGAGTCCTGAAGGAAATATCCAGCAGACTTGGCCAGCATAAGGGTAGAGGGAACTAAAAAACAAATAAAAAACCTGATGATCTCATCCTCACAAATGTACCTTGTACTTATGCATATACAACTAGGGTATCTTACAGACATCTGGACCACACACCTTGTGGGGCCTTGCCTAGCTGCAACATATGTTCTGGCCCAGCAGGAACTATTGCCTACAAGCATGAAGCACCAGGATAGGCAGCAATTTAAAATGCCTTGTGACCATAAGAGAATATATTATGAACCAGGGTTAGATCTATCATCAGCAGTAAGTTTTTTAATCTTTCAAGAAGTGTGATAATTTCTTGCCTATCTGTAATTACCCTTTACAAGATTGTGTTGAGTTGCCATTTTGAACCACTGCAGTCCATCTAGCGCAGGTATACCGACAGTGCTGTTCAGAAGGAAGTTTTAGGATTTTGACACACCAACAGTGAAAGGCAATATAGCTCCAAGTTAGGTGTGCGGGTTGGAGGGGAACTTGCAGGTGGTGATGTTCTCATGCATCTGCTGACCTTGTCCTTCTGGGTAATAGAGATCACGGGTTTGGAAAGTGCTGTTGAAGTAACTTTGGTGAGTTGCTCCATTTCACACTGCTGCTATTGCACATCGGTGGTGGAGAGAGTAAATGTTTAAGGTGGCAGACTGCTTGCCAATCAAGCAGCTTTTTTGTCCTGGATGGTGTCAAGCTTCTCGAGTGTAGTTAGAGCTGCTCTCCTCCGGGCAAGTGGACAGTATTCTACCACACTCCTGATGGGAACCATACCGAGCTGCAACATACTTGGACAAGCTTTGGGGAGTCAAAACGTGAGTTGTTCAATGCAGAATTCCCAGTCTCTGTCCTACTCTTACTGCCAAAGCATTTATATGGCTAGTCCAGTTCAGCCAGAGTGAGATTCAGCAATGGAAATGTTATTGAATGTCATGGGGAGATGGTTAGATTCTCTCTTATTGGAGATGGACATTACCTGGCACTTGTATGGCACGAATGTTACTTGCCACTTTTCAGCCCAAGCCTGAATGTTGCCCAGGTCTTGCTACAGATGCCCACAAACTGCTTCAGTATCTGAGGATTTGTGAATGATACTGAACATTGTGCAATCATCTGCGAATAATCATCTGTGAACATTTCCACTTTTGACTTTATGATGGAGGGAAAGTAATTGATGAAGCAAGTGACGATAGTTGGGCCCAGGACACACCCTGAGGAGCTCCTGCAGCAATGTTCTTGAACTGAGATGTTTGCCTTGCAACATCCTCAAGACCTTCCTTAGAGCAAGGTATGACTCAACCAGTGCAGTTTATCTCCCTCCACCCAACTCCCCCATTCCCATTGACTCCAATTTTGCTAGAACTCCTTGATACCTTACACAGTTAAATGGTCCTTAATGTGGAGGACAGTCACTCCCAGCTGACCTCTGGATTTCAGCTCTTCTGTCCATGTTTGGACCAAAGTTACAATGAGGTCGACAGTTGAGTGACCCTGGTGGAACCTAAACTGAGTGTCAGTGACCAGATTATTGCTGCACCACAAACTCTTTTATCCCTTTGCTGATGATCAGGTGTAGTCCGATGGGATACTAATTGGCCATGTTGGATTTGTCCTGCTTTCTGGGGACAGACATACCTGGGCAATTTCCACATTGCTGGATAGTGTTGTAGATCTCCTAGAAGACCTTGGCTAAGGGCATGACTATTTCTGGAGCACACATCTTCAGTATTACTGCCAGAATGCTATCAGGCTCCATAGCCTTTGCAGTATCCTGTGCCTTCAGCCACATTTCGATATCATGTGAATTGTTATTGAAATTATAAGAAACCACTAAAAGCAGAACAGGTTAATAAAGCCATTGAAAAGCAGACAAAGAATTCTACCCATGGATAGAATTTTTAAAAAAAACCGAGGTTACACTGAACTTATGTGGAACTTTAGTTAAACCACGTATGGGAGTATACAATTATGGTCGCAATATACAGTCTGTTCAATGTTAAAAATTTGAGTTTTAGTCTCATATATAAACCTATTCGCATTAGCCTTCTGTCAACTAATTGCAGGAATAATATGGAGTTGGCATCAAAATTTAAGTAGCATTACATGAAGAAAGACACACACTCTGTCTCTCTCTCTCTCTTAACCCCTGTCTCTATCTCTCTTCTTCACCCCAGTCTTACCCAGCCCCCTCACTGTGACTGCAGTTATTCCCTTCCTCTTCCCTGATGCCAGACTCTCTATCCCTGGCCCCAGCTGGACCCATGTGTACCTGCAACTCTTCGCCAATCCATTTATCGGTGTTGTTCTTCTATCTTGTAGGATTGCAGTTATAAATGGATCTCCACGAATCAGAAGACTTAATGCATACTGCCATTGCACAATATAGTCAGAACAGACTGGTGGAAGACCTAGTCACTAACCTTGTGACAGTTTACAGGCTGCAGCAGAGCCAAAGTGGAATGGAGTAGTCAGAAAATTTGGAAATTCCTTTAAAATAGTGGTTTGAATCCAAAATATATTATATGATATTCTGCTCTTTCACCATCAGTCAGCAGAATGTAAGAAACTGGAGGAGTAGGTCATCCAGTCCTTCAGGCTTTCTCCAACATTCAGTAAGATCATGGTTGATCTTCAGCCTCTATCTCATTTTGCCGCCACATCCTCGATTTCCCCCATCAGGAAGCTAAGTTGCTTGCTTCACAAAAGACATAACCATGATGATTTCTAATAAGCAAAATACTGCTGATGCTAGATCCTGAAACAAGAACAGAGGAAGCTGGAAAAACTCAGGTCTGCCAGCATCTATTAGGAGAGAAACAGAGTTCACGTTTGGAGTCATGGACCCTTCATTGGATTTATAGTTAATTTGAATTCCCAAGTTCAAAGGACAATTGCATACAATTGAGCATTATGAATGCAGGCCAAAAACTACTTGAGTAAAACAAACATTGTTGTCAACTATATAACTCAAATGTGCCTAGACTCTGTGCAAAATACATTTCCAGCCACAATCTTCACAAAAGATATTCACTTTGCTCAGGTGCACCATTACATAGGTTGCAAGAAAAAGGGAGTGAAAAATCAAATGCGCACCTCTATACATCCTAGCAGATCAGAAGATTAGACATAATATAAAATATAATAATATTAAAACAGCAAAGAATGACTACAAGATTGGTAAGGAAGGAAAAATCAGAGCATGAGAGAAAGCTAGTGAGAAACAAAGACATAAGGCGTGATTCTCTGGAAAAATGTCTAAGTGTGGTACTGAGTGGGAATGAAATGAACTGAAACGAAAATCGCTTATTGTCACAAATAGGCTTCAAATAAAGTTACTGCGAAAAGCCCCTGGTCGCCACATTCCGGCGCCTGTTCGGGGAGGCTGGTACGGGAATAAAAATCCTCACATCCTTCGAGGAGCGGGCACTGGAAATGACAGGGGTGACTGAGGGCAGATCGATCACCCATGCGGAGGCTGGCGGATGCAGTAGAGGTGAGGAACCACTGGGCTTCACCCAGAGGACCTGTAAAACCTGAGTTGTTATTGCCTTCCTGACTTGCTTACCCATCCTCCGGCTGGGGACAGGCCCCTGGAGCTGTGTCCCGTCCCCTGGGTGTTTGGATGTTGCGCGTGTGGTGTTGCCTGCCACAGTGTCCAAGCACAGTGTCCAGGAATCAGGGTATGAATGGGATGCTGGGCAATGACTCACACATGCTACATGGCCCACCCACCACAGGAATCCACTTGGCACCCGTGAAGTGCTCATTAACCACAATTGCCAATTCCCTCTCGGCAATAGCCTTCAGCCACACAGCCAGAGGCCTCAGCAGTCAGTGGGGGGTATGAGTGATCGGTGGGGCAGATGAGCAGGGACAATAATAATAATAATAATCTTTATTGTCACAAGTCGGCTTACATTAACACTGAAATGAAGTTACTGTGAAATGCCCCTAGTCGCCAGACTCCGGCGCCTGTTCGGGTACAAAGAGGGAAAATTCAGGATGTCCAAATTACCAAGCACATCTTTCGGGACTTATGGGAGAAAACCAGAGTACCTGGGAGGAAACCGACACAGACACCGGGAGAAGGTGCAGACTCCGCACTGACAGTGACCCAAGCAGAGAATCAAAACCTGGGACCTGGCGCTGTGAAGCCACAGTGCTAACCACTGTGCTACCATGCCACACTCGGGTTGCCCCAGAACAGGTACACACGGTCCAGGGGTTGGGATGGTGGTGCTGCGAGCTGTTGCTGCCTCAGTTGCCCCCATTCTCTCCATGGCAGCCCACCCATTCGGAGGGTCCCTCGCCCCCCAGCCGAGGAGTCCTCCACCATACACCAAGCACTGAGGTGGTAAGCCCAGCACTCCCGGGTTTTTTACCTGTGAGCAAAGATGGCTACTCAACTCCTCGGCTCGCCACGGAAGTCCTTCCGCCAGGTTCACATTTTTCGAAAGGAGTACTAATTGGCGCCAGCGTAAGCACTTGCTGGGGAGGCTGCTGAATGATGGGAGGCCATTGGAAATTGGATCATCCTCGTTAATTGGATGGAAATGGGGCTTAAGTGATGATAATTGGTTTCCCGACACCCTCCGGCAAGATCCCAATTTCACCTATTGCATCGCAAATTGTTTGGAGCCTGCCGCGGATCTCGTTTTTGGTTACTCACGCTATTCCCCGGCCTCGTTATGCTTGAGCAAGAACGCAACGAGGCCAGAGAATCGCGCCCATAGTAAGAGTTTCTGTATATATTTCAAGAAAAGAACTAACAAAGTGAGCACTGGTCCTATAGAAATTGAGTCTGGGGAATTAATAATACAAAATAAGAAGATGGCAGATGAATTGAACAGGTGTTTTGCATCAGCCTTCGCGATAGGCGACAAAATCAACATCCTAGACATAGTTGCAAATCAGAAAATGGAAGGAAGGGAGGAACTCAAAAAAATTACATTCACCAGAGAAGTGGCACTGAGCAGATTGTTGGAGCTGCAGGCTGACAACTACTTGGGTCCTGATGGACTGCATCCTGGGGTCTTAGTGTATAGTGACCTAGTTGGTGCATTGACTTTAATTTCCCCAAATTCCGGGAAAGGTTATGTTAGATTGGAAAATAGCAAATGTAACTCCTTTATTCAAAAAGGCAGGGAGACAGAAAGCACAAAGTTATAGGCCAATTAGCCCTTTAAAGAAAAATGTTAGAAGCTATTCACAAGGATGTAATAGCAAGGCACTGGCATGTAACACCATGGCAAACCAGTATAAACGTATATGTGTTAATTACCCCTTTTTAGACAGATGATTCAATATCTGCCGCTTTAGACAAGGGCTGTGCAGACACCTTATTTGCCTGGACAAGGTGCTGACACAACATGGAACCCACAAGTCTCTGAGAAAATTGAAATACTATCTCAATAGATTTCTCAAGTACCTGCTTCACCCAGCAACCGTTTGTCCATTAATACCAGGCGGGTGGCTGTTCTCCCTGAGAAGGAGCCTCTGGAAAAATAGAGTGCTGCAGCAACATGTTAGGCAACTGTCATCTCACACTGAAGTGTAAATTTCTGATGGCTTGCCCACATTCTAACCTGCCCCCATGGCAAAATCCAGCCCAAGGCCACTGGAGTACTGAAAATATCAATGCGAGACTCAGCCTTAAAAAATACTAGTTCAGATGAAAGATTTGGTACTTTGCTTTTTATCTTGTAATGTGTACAGGACGTATTTAAAAATTGGGATTTGTTAAGAGCAGGCAACCATTGTTGAATAGTGTTCTCGAAAACACCTTCATTGCACATTTTCTTTTCTTCAAAAAAAATACATCTACTTGAAAAGCATCTCTTAGCATGTTGCAGTGCTCTTGGGGCAGTCTCATAATAACAGTGAAGCAGCAGGGGGAGCTGGGACACAAACTGTAAAAATATCAAATATTGTCTGTCTCAAAACCTGTGGATTCCAAATTTCCATTGAGAGGCCAGCATTCTCCTGTTAAATGTTTCACATAAGAAAATGGCAAATATAATTAATGGAAAAATATATAATGTAGGATCTAATTGTAGAATCTCTATATAAGCAGCTTCTTTAACATCTGCCCATGTCTGGTCTTTTCAATTGGTTCAATATTTGCAATTATTACCTGTAATTTGTCTTATCAAACCTATTCAAATTTTCAACACCTTACATTTTTTAAAATAAATTTAGAGTACCCAATTATTTTTCTTCAAATTAAGGGGCAATTTCGTTTGGCTAATCTGCACATCATTGGGTTGTGGGCGTGAAACCCACACAGACATGGGAGAATGTGCAAACTCCAAACAGACAGTGACCCGGGGCCGGATCGAACCCTGGTCCTCAGCGTCGTAGGCAGCAGTGCTAACCACTGCACCACCGTGTCACCATAACAACTTATATTTATAAAGCGCCTTTAATGCAATATAATACCTCAAGGCACTTCACAGCAATATGATAAGTGTGACACCGAGCTACTTAAGGAGATATTAGGTCAAATGGTCAAAAACCTGGTCAAAGAGGCAAGTTTTAATAAGTATCTTAAAGGAGAGACACGAGGTTGCCCCATCTGAGCTCATTTGCTGCTGAAACCGCCTTTTCTTTTACCTCTAGACTCGACTATTTCAATGCACTCCTGGCTGGTCTCACACATTTTACCTTCCATAAACTTGAGGTCATCTAAAACTCTGCTGTCCATTTCAGTGAGTCCTTGTTCCTCTGTCACCCCTGTGCTCACTGACATATCCACTCGCAGTCAACATCTTGATTTTACAATTCTCATCCTTCTTTTCAAATCGCTCTGTGAACTTGTCCCTCCTTATTTCTAATCTCTTCCAGTGCCACAGCCCTCCAAGATAACTGCGTTCCTCTAATTCTGACTTCTTGTACACTCCCAACCATAACTGCTTCACCACCGGCAGCCATGCCTTCAACCACCCCAAGCTCTGGGATTCCCTCCATACACCTCTCAACCTCAGATTCCATTCTTAAGTCACATCCTAAAATCTACCTCTTTGAACAAGTTTTTGGCCTAATATCTCCTTAAAAAGCTCGGTGTTAATCTTTATAATATTCTTGAGATGTGCCTTGGGATAATTTATTATGTTAAAGGCACAATATAAATATAAATTAAAAATTAGAATTAGTTTTATTGCACATGGGTATTAATTGCAAATATTGAACCATTCGAAAAGATCAGACATAGGCAGACATTAAAAAGAGATGTTTACAGGGATTCAAGAATTAAATCCTACATTATATGTTTTGCAATTAATCATGTTTGTTATATTATGTAAAACATCTAACAGAAGAATGCTGACCTCCTAGTGGAAATGTTGAATCCACAGAGGTGGAAATAAGCAGTCTTCAAGATGGCCTGAACATGAGGTTGGAAACTCATCTCAGGATCAAAGGTGACACCAAGTTTGAGAACAGACTGGCTTAATCTCAGTGTTGCCAGGGAGAGGGACAGAGTCAGCAGAGAAGGAACAGAGTTTGGAGCGGGGACTGAAGACAATGTTTTCAGTACTCCTGATATTTAATTGGAGGAAATATCTGTTTATCCAGTATTGGATGTCAGATAAGCAGTTGAATAATTTAGCAAACGTGGAGGAGTCAAGAGAAGTGGTGGTGACGTAGAGCTGGGTATCTTCAGAATGTTTGTGAAAGCGAATTGTGGATGATATCATCAAGGCACTGCATATATATAGATCAGAAATAGGAGGGTTTAACAATGATAGATCAGGAAAACAATCCATTGCAAGTGATTCTCTGGTTATGATTAGATCGATAAGAAAGGAACCATGTGAGAGCAGTCCCACCCATCTGGAGGACAGTGGCAAGACACTGAAGGAGGATGGTGTGCTCAACCATGTCATGGGTCGAGAAGGTCGAGGAAGGAAATTTACCTTTGTTACAGTCACATAGGATGTCATTTATGATTTTGGTAGGAGCCATTTTGCTACTTCGGCAGGGGTAGAAAACAGAAACAAGTGATTCAAACAGTCAAAGATTGGAACAGATTTGTGGGTGCAACAGGTTCAAGAATTAGGTGAGGAAAGGAAGACTGGAGATAGGACTGCAGTTTACGAGGATAAATGGGTCAAATGTCATGGGGTCAAAGGGTCAACTGGAGGTGGGGAGAGACCACAGCCCTGAGCTTGGAGGAGGGGTGTAGAGTTTTAAAAATGGGTGTCGGGGAAGGGGAGAGGCCACAACTTGGAAGTCAGGGATGGAGATATCTCACAATACAGAGGTTAGGCTTGTTGGCCCCCACCAACAAGCCTGGACTTGCAGAGGCCTACCGACTGAACTGGCTTGGGACAATTCACACCTCTTTAACCTGGAGTTACCTCTCTCTCTGCATCTTTGATGATTTGATTGCCTGCAGGTGCTCGCATTCCGGGGCATCTCTGACTGTGTCTATATAAACATTTCTGGAACAAGCCTTTCCATTCACCTGAAGAAGGAGCCGTGCTCCGAAAGCTCGTGTTTGAAACAAACCTGTTGGACTTTAACCTGGTGTTGTAAGACTTCTTACTGTGCTCACAATACAGAGGTTAGGGAGGGAGAGATCCCATAACTCAGAGTGCAGAGGTGGGGAAAGATCTGCAACAACCAGGAGGATGCTTGAAGTTCACCAAGTTTTAAGTGAAGATCAACCTTTGTCAAGTTTCTTTTTTACAGTTTATCCTTTAGACAGTTCAAGTCCTCAGGCAAATGTTCCATTTTCCCTGACTAATTCTCAATTGTTCTCATCGGTTCTCTTTTCTTCATTCACAAATTTCTCTTTCATACGTGAAAGTTGATTTTCTGTGCTCCTCAGGTTTTTCTTCAATTGCTTGTTATCTGCAATAAGTGTCTCTTTTTCTCCAAAGTAGTTTTTAAAAGTTTGATAAGACCACCATGATCAACTGCCTGCTGCAAGACAGTTATGATCACATTACTGTCTCCACAAGCCAAGTCATCATCCAGGATGAAATCTATTCCTCCAATAGGTAATAATAATAATGTTTTATTGTCACAAGTATGAAGTTACTGTGAAAAGCCCCTAGTCACCACATTCCGGCACCTGTTCGGGGAGGCTGGTACAGGAATTGAACCCGCGCTGCTGGTCTTGTTCTGCATCACAAGCCAGCTGTCTAGCCCACTGAGCTAAACCAGCTAGGTAATTTAGGAATCGCTCCCACTAACAATTCCATTTACAAAACTGCATCTTAAATGAACTTTACACAAAGCAACAGGTGAATCACTATCCTTTATCAATACATTTTCCTTCATAAAACTTCCTGGATTACAAATTATACCATAAACTACCATCAATGATTGATCTGCTTCCATATCTCTCACAATTTTAATTTGCTACTTATTTTGTTAGACACACAAGGGAAAACGTGTCCCTTAAAACAAAATATCCAGAACCTCCTACAGCCTGACTTCTTTCGCTTACTTCTTTTATAGTTTGTGCTGCGGTGATTTGTCTGATAATTCATGTTTAGTTTGCATTGATTCTGATTTGTGTTAAAGTTACAAAAAGTGAAATCTATTCCAGTAATTTCCTTACCTGGGAGTCATTCAGCAAATTTGCTTATTTTGGCTTATGGATCCTGAAGTATATCTTAACAAAAGTAGATCCTTAGAGGGAATAAATTCCAATCATTCTCCAAACCATGCAACAACTAGTTACTCCAACTCTCTTACAGTTCATCAAACAAGTGGTGGTATAGGGGCACAGTGGTCCACACTGCTGCCTCAGAGCTCCAGAGACCAGGGTTCAATTCCGGCCTTGGGTCGTTGTCTGTGTGGAGTTTGTACATTCTCCCTGTGACTGTGTGGGTTTCCTCTGGGTGCTCTAATTTCCTCCTACAGTCCAAAGATGTGCGGCTTAGGTGGATTGGCCATGCTAAATTGCCCCTTAGTGTCCAGGAAGATGCAATTTGGGTTACGGGGTTGGGACGGGGGAGAGGACATGGGTAGAGTGCTCTTTCTAAGGGTTGGTGCAGACTCGATGGGCCGAATGGCCTCCTTCTGCACTCTCGGGATTCTAAGTAAGTTTTATCCATGCTGCCCCATTTCCCAATATGTCTGAAATTTTACTAACATTCAAGACACTTTAATAATTTTTTTTTTTTTTTAATCCACACATCTACGACATTACTTTTATTTCATCAAAGCAATTGTATCTTCAAACAAAAACAGCCCAGGTATTCCGGTCTCCGAATTGTTGAATGCTGTGGAAGTTCTGATGCTCTAACCTCTGTAGAAAATGCCCAAGTTTGAACTTCCGATGACCAATTCTCCTGCTCCCTTAATGCCCCCATGACCTAAGCTAGAGACCGAGGCCTCGGACAGTCTCACAGTACTTCCTCGGATAGTTGTCCAAGAAATGTTAGGGAAATTAAAACCTACTCAAAGATCTGGACAACTACATAATTGATACCCCAATCACTCACATTAATCCCCTCCAGACCACCACTCCAAATCACACAACTATGCCACTAAGACTCCAACTACACTCCCATAACACCACTACCTCGATGATCCCATGACCACGCCCCCCCCCGACGATCCCACGCCTAACCCTACCACCCCAATCCCTCACCAGCCACCTCCCACTCTACCCACTTACCTCACCCATTTATACATTCATTCATTCACTAACATTCACACTAGACCTTTAGACTTGCTATACAGCAGCTAGTGCCATAACAAAGGGGGCATCTCCTGTCTTTCCCTTTCAGTTCAGGTCTAACTCAAAAATACAAACTTTGAAACCAGGTGCAGCATCCCTAAGAGTACACACAAGTCACCCGTTCAGAGAACAGCTCACACATATTCCCGCACTGGTCCTACAAACCATGGATTCCATCACACTTTTGGTTTTTGCTATCTTATTTTATCCATTTTTATCACTTTTTCATTATAAATTCTTATATACACTTATATAATGTAAACTGTCAATGCAAACTTGCCACACTGTAATTCCATCCCACCACTGGTGCTGTCAAACCTGACTTTTACATTCCTGCTCCTCAATATGTAGTGTGGGGATAATGCTCCACTACAGTAGGGGCAGCATGCTAGCACAATGGTTAGCACTGTTGCCTCACAGCACCAGGTTCAATTCCAGCCTTGGGCAACTGTTTGTTTGAAGTTTGCACTTTCTCCCCGTGTCTGCGTGGGTTTCCTAAAGATGTGCACGTTAGGTGGATTGGCCATGATAAAATTGCTCCTTAGTGTCCAGGATTGTACAGGTTAGGTGGGGCCACGGGGATAGGGCCTAGGTGGGTGCAGACTCAGTGGGCCGAATGGTCTCCTTCTGCACTGCAGAGATTCAATTCAATTAATTCTGTTTCCAAAACTACAAGTGTTGCCATTTTATAATAAATAAAAGCATTTTATAAAAAAATAAGGACAGCATTAATGATTTCAAAAGGGAGCCCGAAGTGAAATGGTCCACTAAATTCTCCATCATCAAATCTTGCTTTACCTGAAGATTAAAATTATACATGCTATGTTAGATTGATTAGGATAGTTACACAACATTGGATCTCTGTTGGCTTAGTTTGATTTACTATATTTCATGCAAAGAGTAACAGTTATAAGTTGACTGCAAGTAACCAGAGGTTTAGTAGATAAAATGGTGATCATGCCTTTGGTTTAGGTGTCTGATTTCTAGTTCCTGATAAATTAGCTCATCACAAACAAGGCAACAATTAAATTGGAAATTGGATTACGTAGGGGTCAGGGAATATTAGCCAAGGTTCCTATTCTTTATTACTTGGCTGAAGCTCCAACCAGAAAATAGTTATCAATCGACAAGCTTTCCAACAGACTGGGCTCAGTTCTGATGCCTCACATGTTGAAACAGCCTAACAAAGATTACGATCACACATTCAAAATGGATAAAGTACAAGGCATTAATACAACCATACCATAGCAAAAGGTTCTGTTCATAAGGGAAATCCTTAAACCTTTTATCAAGGGGCAGCATGATGGCCCAGTGCTTAGCACTGCAGCCTACGGTGCTGAGGACCCGGGTTCGATCCCGGCCCTGGGTCACTGTCCGTGTGGAGTTTGCACATTCTCCCCGTGTCTGAGTGGGTTTCACCCCCACAACCCAAAGATGCGCAGGGTAGGCGGATTGGCCCTTAACTGGAAGAAAAAATTATTGGGTACTCTAAAAAAAAATTTTTTTAAACTTAAACTTTTCATCAATGGTACCTTTTTTTAAACATTTTGACTTTGGCGTTAGCTGTGTGTAGCCCACTGAAGATTAGTTTTAGAGAAATATTGCTCTTTTGGCCAGTTATTCACATAAAGGCTTCAGAACACCTGTTACTTTAAAGGCTGTGCTTTCAAATATATTGTATTCACACTAGACCTTTAGACTTACTATACAGCAGCTAGTGCCATAACAAAGGGGGCATCTCCTGTCTTTCCCTTTCAGTTCAGGTCTAACTCAAAAATACAAACTTTGAAACCAGGTGCAGCATCCAATATTGTATATTGCAAGTTTAAAAAGGAAACTGGGACAGTTTAGCTGTCAACTAGCTTTGAGGATGTTTTCACATGGACTGGAAATGAGAGAAATTTAGTAGCTTGTCTTGACAATCCATAAACACATTACACTTGTTTTTTTGGTAGATGGCTAATCTTGGGTGCTCAGCAAGCCATCCTTTCGATACACTTGTATTTTCCTTCTGTGAAACATAGTAGGCCACAACCTGCACCATTATTTAAAAGTCAAAGTGGCTACAACAATCAAACTTAAACTGATATAACTTGAGAAAATTTGCAAGGACTATTTATTTTGGCAAATGGGAGGAATGCTAATAAACTTTTGCCATTTGGCAAAGTGGTCCAGGAATCGCACGAGAGGAAGGCAAAATTGAAATAAAGGCATGACACACATATGCCAGCATTTCTGTAATATCTAATCTATTTTACAGAAAGATCTTGGCAATCTTGCAGTTTCTGACCTAATTAGCTTCTTTTGCTCTGATTATTAAGATCAATTTTAAAGGTTTTCCTTGCAGCTTCTTACGCCAGCAAAACAATTAACTGAAGGGCTTATGACAGAGCAGATGCTCGGCCCTCACTCCTAACACACCTTCAACTAATCTACAGTTTCAGAAATATTTACTCTCAAAACATCTCAAAGTGGGAGGGTCACATTATGCTAGTGTGCGAGTGACTGTGCATTTGTGAGTTCTGGCTCCAAATGTCTTTTTAAAAATAAATTTAGAGTACCCAATTCTTTTTTTTCCAATTAAGGGGCAATTTAGCATCGTAATTGAAGGTTCTTTTGTTTTTCTAACTCCGTAGATCGTTCAGGCAGTGCCCTATTGTCCCCCCCCCCCCCTTCCACCAAAACCCCATCTCTCTCCCTCCCCACCTCTCTCTCCCTCCCCCCCCCAACCCCCCCCCCCCCCCCCCCCCCCCCCCCCCCCCCCCCCCCCCCCTTCGTTTCCCTTCTGTTGGTACAGAGGCAAGGGTATCTGGTCTCTCCAGCGCAAAGTTTAGTGCTTGTACCATTTGTTTTTTGTACAACTGTGTTGTGAATTGTTTTAATAATGAGAGTATCCAACCACCCTGCCCATAGGTTGATACTGAGGGGAGGGTATTCTGTTTCTCCAACACAAAATTAGCGTTTGTACCATTTGGCCTTGTATATATTTTGACTGTTTTCATAAAAAGATATGGCCAATACACCTACCCTGTACATCTTTTTGAGATGTGGGGGTGAGACCCACGCAGACATGGGGAGAATGTGAAAACTCCACATGGACAGTGACCCGGGGCTGGGATCCTCAGGTCCTCATGCCATTAGGCAGCAGTCCTAACCACTGCACCATTGTGCCGCCCATCCCTTTATTTTATCCTAATAAACATTCCATAAATATCTTTTTTTGAGATAAATATTTTGCACTGGGATATATGTTTTGCACTACGTCCCTGGATGATTCTGGTTGGAGTTTGGTGGTGAAAAGCAGAGTTGAATCAGAGACAATCCTTATTTGATTGGACGGTTGGAGATGGCTGGGGCGGGAACCAGCTTGTAATGGCAGGCCTACACCTTGGGTGGCAGTTGGATGTTTAGTGTGGTGGTGACTGTTTGGGTTAGATTAGGCCTCACTTGGATAAAGGGTAGCCCCCAGTTACAGCTAATTGTTTTGGGTTTATATTTTGCTTTTTTTCCCCGTGGCTTTGAATTTTGAGAATCCGTACTGGTCTCTTGCGAAGGCCTATGCAGATCATGTATCCCGGAGAGGACTGGTTTCTTTCTGATTCTTTTTTGTGGGTGGTATTTTTAGAGCTATTGGGGTAGGGGAAGTAAGTGGTGGTGCCGCCCGAGTGTGGTCGGTTTATTCCTGTTTCATTTGTTGAAGCGAGGGTCTGTAAGCTATGCCTCTGCATTGTTGGAGTCCTTCTCTGGCTTGGTACTCGGGTTGATGGGGGGGGGAGAGACTTAGGTGCCCTCTAGTAGTTCCAGCATTTTCTGCTCTTTCTATCAGTAGTATTGAAATGTGGGTGCTGTGTTGAGTTCAGGGTAATGTGCCTGCGAGAGGCAGCCACTGCCCTTTGTGTGATCTCTTGGATTGGTTCAGGCCAGTTGGCGTGGCCAGTTTTCAAGTGTGAATTCCAGAATTGTCACCTTCATACAGAAACCAAGTCAAGGAGAGGGGGAGAGATGGGGTATGTTAAAAGTCGTATCAATTGGAGAGTCTGACCACAACTTGTGCAGTGCAAGGAGATTCTGGTTGTAGTTTCAGGATAAATATCAGCAGGTTACAGGATTACTAGCAGTTACAGGTAGAGTTACAGTTATTATTGCCAATTACATATAGACTGAGTTTTAAAAAATAATTTTTACAGGATGTGGGCTTCGCTGGCCAGGCCAGCATTAATTGACAATCCCTAATTGCCCTTGAGAAGGTGGTGGTAAGCTGCCTTCCTGGCCCACCGCAGACCATGTAGTATATATAAACCCACTGTGCTATTTGGGAGGGTTTCCCAGGATTTTGACCCAATGACAGTGAAAGAACGAAGATATATTTCCAAGTCAGGATGGTGAGTAACTTGGAGGGGAACTTCCAAGTGGTGGTGTTCTCTTGTATCTGCGGCCCTCACCCCTCTAGATGGTAGTGGTTGTGGGTTTGGAAGGTGTTGCCTAAGGAACTTTAGTGAGGATCTGCAGTGCATCTTGTAGATGGTACACGCTGCTGCAACTGTTCGCCGGTGGTGGAGGGTGTAAATGTTTGTGGAAGGGGTGCCAATCAAGCAGACTGCTTTGTCCTAGATGGTGTCGAGCTTCTTGAGTGTTGTTGGAGCTGGGTGAATTGAATTGGCTGAAGACAGGCATCTGTGATACTGAAGACCTCCAGAGGAGACCAAGATGGATCAACCACTAAACACTTCTGCCTCAAGATTATTATCAATGCAACAGCCGTGTCTTTTGCAATGATGTGCTGGGCTCCTCCATCATTGAGGAAGGGGATATTTGTGGAGCCTCCTTCTCCAGTGAATTGTTTAATTGTCCAGCACCATTCACGTCTGGGTGTAGAAGGACTGGGTATAAAATTATGAGGAAAATTATGAGTGTTTCAGTAATGCTATTAGTTATTGCTGCAATTTCAATTAGTTCATGAAATCAAAGTTTATTCCAACTTTGGTTTATGCCCCAATGTGAATCCTTCCCTGACTTTCTATTTTCTCACACTCAAGGACAGGAGAGAGGGCATGGAGGAAGAGTGGATGGGAAGAGGAGAGGGTTGAGATGGAAACAGAGATGGAGTGGAATCGGAAGAAAAATGTTGAACAGGAGTAAAATGGCTAGTTTTGGTATGGTGAGGTGTGCTAGATGTCACCCATAAAATGGGGAGATGGTGGCATAGTGGTAATTTATTAGACCAATAATCCGAAAGCCCAGGCTGATACTCTGGAGATGCAGCTTCAAATCCCACCAGAGCACTTGGTGGAATTTAAATTTATGACTAAACCAGAAATTGAAAGTCTCAATAATGGGACCATGACTTCACTCATACCCATATCTTTAGACTTACGAAGTGGAGTCAAAACTTCTCCATTGTCTCTCACTCCAGAGATTCTGTCAGATCAAAGTTTTTACAACACATATTGTTTGTTTCAGATCTCCAATATCTGCAGTATTTTGTTTTTATTTAATTTACTGACTTGAGCACCCAAAACCCTCCAATTTACAACTCTCATCCATGTGTTTAAATCCCTCACTGCAGCATTTCTCTTATTTCTGCAGTCTCACTCAGCTTTACAACATTGCCTCCTGTTATGATCCCAATTGGTGGTATAACTGGACGGGAAAATCCCAGAATGGAACCCTGGCTCAAAAGACCGTAACTTTTATTTTTTATAAAACATGGAGGAACTGAGCTCAGGACCACTAATTAGTTTTAACATCAAGAAAAAAAAATCAAACATGAAAAAATTGCATTATGATACAACAATCTCATTAACACAAAAAGTCCTTATTAAGCACACAAGATGATTGTGGGTCAAAAACACACATCCCGCCCTCAACCCAAGTTAGTGTCTGTGGATTTCACCGCCCAGATGATTGCCACGTGAGATTCTCTAAACTCCAATCCCCAAAACACACATTAAAATCTTCTCTCACAATAATGCTTTCACTTAATGGTTTACATGCCAAACTCGAGTCTAAGTTTTCAAAATGACACTTTTAAACAAAGTCTCTTCTGTTTGATCTGGCATCAGCACAGTTAAGTGAGTTTCTAAACTCACTTAACTATACAACTATACAAGTCTGCACCCTGTTCATTCTCACAACAGTTGGGAATCCCGGGAGAAGCCGGTGGGACGTTGGCTGGTAAATCGTGCCCAACATGAAACTGCAAGTTACCAGCCCAGCATTATATAGATTTTGAAAAGAGTGGGCAGTATAACATTAGGTGTTCTCAACAATACTTAGATGACTAAAACATGTCTCAGCCATCCTAAAAACTCAGCCCTATTAATCACAGGAAATCTCACTGAAAATGCAGAATATGGGAATTGTCATTGTGGCTAGTGCATGCCAAACTCTTGGTTCATTTAAAAGCACTTCTAGCATCATGTTACCACTATATAAAATACTATAACACAAATAAATCTATCTACGAAAAGATTGAGGATGTTTCCGAAACCATGTATGGTGGCACAGTGGTTAGCATTACTCCCTCACAGCTCCAGGGTCCTGGGTTCAATTCCAACCTCGGGTGACTGTGTGGAGTTTGCACTTTCTCCCTGTGCCTGTGCTCCGGTTTCCTCCCACAATTCAAAGATGTGCAGGTTAGGTGGGTTGGCTATATCTTATTATTAAAACAGTAAAAAATATATACAAGACCAAATGGTACAAACACTAATTTTGTGTTGGAGAAACAGGGCACCCTCCCCTCAGCATCAAACTGGCAGTGGGGTGGGATACTCTGACTGTTAAAACAGTTCACAACACAGTTGTACAAAAAACAAAGAGTACAAGCACAAAACCTTGCGCTGGAGAGACCAGATACCCTCGTCTCTGTACCAACAGAAGGGAAAGGAAGGGAAAGGAAGGGGGTAGTGGGGAGAGAAGGAAAAGGGGGGTGGTGGTGAGGGAGGGGAGGGGTGTTGGTGGAGGGAGGGGGCCCAATAGGACACTGTCTGAACTATCTATGGAGGCAGAAAACCAAAAGAACCTTCAATTAATCGTGGGGCAGCATGGTAGCATAGTGGTTAGCGCTATGGCTTCACAGCGCCAGGGTCACAAGTTCAATTCCCAGCTTGGGTCACTGTCTGTGCAGAGTCTGCATGTTCTCTCAGTGTCTGCGTGAGTTTCCTCTGGGTGCTCCGGTTTCCTCCCACAAGTTCCGAAAGATATGCTGTTAGGTAATTTGGACATTCTGAATTCTCCCTCTGTGTACCCGAACAGGCGCCAGAATATGGCGACTAGGGGCTTTTCACAGTAACTTAATTGGAGTGTTAATGTAAGCCTACTTGTGATAATAAAGACCATTACTAAAATTATGATGTGCCCGATTCCGGGAGTCCCCCAGAGGGGGTGAGGGGTGACACAGCGTCAGGCACGAGTGAGCCCATGTTAAATTGCCCCTTAGTGTCCAAAAAGGTTACGTTGGGTTATTGGGTTACGGGGATAGGGTGGAGCCATGGGCTTAAATAGGGTACTCTTTCCAAGGACCGGTGCAGACTCAATGGGCTGAAAGGCCTCCTTCTGCATTGTAAATTCTATGATTCTATATATTAATGTCAATGACAAGTCATTTTGAGCATGTGCACAATCATGATCATATCATTTCACAGAAAAGGAATAGTCTGAATGCAAAGGCTCTCAAATTAATTACTAGTCTGCTGTACAGATAGCGCAGTACAACTGAATTAAAATGTTATGGGCATTTAGGAATTTGCACTTATCACAATAGACCCCCTGTGGCTGTTGAGCCCAACATGAGGACAGAACAATCAGTGCAAACAGCTCCTCATAATCTGCCATTAAGGAGTTTTAAATTGGAAAGTTTGTCATGGTTAGTTGATGCTTTGGTGCAGTGAAATTCTAGCAGTAAACATAGATTCTACAGGATAGAGAGATATAGTAAAAGAGGGCCACATTTCTGTTCAGATCACAATTTAAAGTTTGAAGTTCTGATTAAGTTGCTTGTGAACAAAAATCTTAGCTTCAAGCACAATCAGCACAAAGCAGCCCATCAATATTCATTTAAATTCTGAAAAAATTGCATCTATTCATCGGTGAGTACAAGCTGGAGAAGAGGAGAATCTGTATACTTTGATCTCTTTCAAGCAAGGTGAGAACCAAAGGATATGAAAATCAAGCATTCACAATTCTTAATTGTCTCCATTTGTTCACACATTCACAAAAGGGAATGTAATTAAAAGAAATCAAATATCTCTGTACAAATACTCCAGTTCGAATGAGAAGCAATTGAATTGATTAAATAACAGGCTCTCATTGAACACTCAGCACCTGCAACTTCAGAAAACTATTTTTAGGCCTAAAATTTCAAAGTGCCAGGGTGAAGATGTGGGAATGAATATGAAAAGGCTTACAAACAAAAACAAGATTCAATGGCTTCTTGGTATAGGTTAAAGCAACAAAAATAGTTTTAAGATCATAATGTAATATAAAACGCATTGAAACATCAAATTGCTAATGCTGGGTGCATCTGAACTAGCAGAAACCAGCCCAATCAAACCTAGAATGTCTTTCCCAGGAAACAGTTAATTTAAACCCCAAATGGGATCTGAATTAATCCACAATGCACTGTCAATGTATAATCTTCAGAAAGCCACATTAACAACTCAGAATCAATACCAAAGGCACCAGTGGTCACAACACATACCCTCTGCCAGACTGAGTGATCCTCCCCAAAAATTGCCTCTGGATGAGGAATTGGACATAAAATAAGGAAGAATAAACTGTGCATTTAACAGGGAAAGAGTACTAATATTGAAGGAAATGGGGTAGATTTGTTTATGTAAAGATGAGCATTCATATCAGATATTAATTGCCTTGCACACATTCATTCTTGAAATGTTTAATTTGGTGTTGTGAGAGCACAAGTCGAGAGCAAACTGTCTTCCAAATTGGAATCTGGGCTCTTTCTTTTGCAGCACGACAAACTGTGAGGGCACAGGTGCTGATCACAGTCAGACAAGAGCTGAGAATTATACAAACATCCTTGGTTAACCTGGGCTAAGGAGAGGGTTGGGAAACAAAAAATACATCAGCTTCATATTCCCAACTGGTGTCCAGTGACCACCTGCTGAAAATTATGCTCCAGTGCACATGTGACGAATACAAGATTGGGCTCAGTTGGGAAGCTCTCAACAGTTAAGTAGCTGACTGGATAAAAGCACTTCCCCCTTTCTCTGTCTGTTAGAACAGAGAACATAGAAAATACAGAACAGGCTCTTCAGCCTACGATATTGTGCTGAGCTTTTGTCCTAGATTAAGAACAAATCAATCTACACCCCAGAATTGTAACGTAATCCATGTACCTATCCATTAGCCACTTGAAGGTCCCTAATGTTTCCGTCTCAACTATTTCCACAGACAGTGCATTCCATGCCCCCACGACTCTCTGGGTAAAGAACCTACCTCTGACGTCCCCCCTATATCTTCCACCATTCACCTAAAATTTATGCCCCCTTGTAATGGTTTGTTCCACCTGAGGAAAAAGTCTCTGACTGTCAACTCTATCTATTCCCCTGATCATCTGCTAAACCTCTATCAAGTCTCCCCTCATCCTTCTCCGTTCCAATGAGAAAAGGCCTAGCACCCATAACCTTTCCTCGTAAGACCTACTCTCCATTCCAGGCAACATCCTGGTAAATCTCCTTTGCACCTTTTCCAAAGCTTTCACATCCTTCCTAAAATGAGGCAACCAAAACTGCACACAGTACTCCAAATGTGGCCTTACCAAGGTTTTGTACAGCTGCATCATCACCTCACGGCTCTTAAATTCAACCCCTCTGCTAATGAAGACTAGCACACCATTGGCCTTCTGCACAGCTCTATCCACTTGAGTGGCTTGAGTGGCAACTTTCAAAGATCTATGAACATAGACCCCCAAGATCTCTCTGCTCCTCCACGTTGCCAAGAACCCTACCGTTAACCCTGTATTCCACATTCATATTTGTCCTTCCAAAATGGACAACCTCACACTTTTCAGGGTTAAACTCCATCTGCCACTTCTCAGCCCAGCTCTGCATTCCAGGCAACATCCTGGTAAATCTCTTTTGCACCTTTTCCAAAGCTTCCACATCCTATCCATGTCTTTTTGCAGCCGACAACAGCCCTCCTCACTATCCACAACTCCACCAATCTTCGTGTCATCTGCAAATTTACTGACCCACCCTGCAACTCCCTCATCCAAGTCATTAATGAAAATCACAAACAGCAGAGGACCCAGAACTGATCCCAGTGGTAGCTTTGACAAAGAGTAATCGGACTCGAAACGATAGCTCTTTTCTCTCCCTACAGATGCTGCCAGACTTGCTGAGATTTTCTCTTTCGTAAGTAGCTGACTGGTACTCTACACACATTGGAAATATGCAAACGTTCCATTTGGGCAAACTACAGTGAGCTGTACAATATACACACAGGACATATGCCTCCACAGATGGACATCTTATACTTTGTTGTAAAACAGGAGTCAGTCTTTGTTGAATATGCATGATGAATTAGAAACATACAAGCAACAAAACTAGATCAAACTATAGGATTTCAAGGTATTTGTTTTCTCTGATAGCAGGCTAATTTTCCAATTTCTGTTTATTTTGCATTTTGTTCAATTTGCAGAAACTCTTAAAATAAAAACTGCTTCCTCCCAAACCCCAACATTTACCCTCTTCTGAAGGTACGATTCCACAGGTAGTGACTGCCTTTTATTGTCTCATCCACAGCACAGTGGCATAGTGGTTTGCACTGCTGCCTCACAGCTCCAGGGACCCGTGTTCAATTCCAGCCTCGGGTGACTGTTGTGTGGAGTTTGCACTTTCTCCTCATGTCTGCATGGGTTTCCTCCAAGTGCTCTGGTTTCTTCCACAGTCCAAAGTTATGGGGATGAGGTGGGAGCATGGGCTTGGATGGGGTGCTCTTTCCGGTGGCCGGTGCGGACTTGATGGGCTGGGTGGTCTCCTTCTGCACTGTAAATTCTATGATTCATGGTGGCCTTCAACCCATGTAAACCGACACAAACACTTAGCCCTTTCACTTTCCTCAGTTGGCAACAACACATGGACACTATCAGCGGGAGCACCGAATGTGTGCGCTATTCCCACTTTAAAACATACTGATAATTTTAACAAACTTGACCAGCTAACTCAACATGGACTATGAACTTGTCATAGCCCATAATGGGTGTGATTCTCCGGAACAATTTCTAAGTTCATTTGTGGCGGGTTTTACAGGGATTTTCCCGCCACTGTTCAATGACATCCATTGTTTTGGGCTCAGGGGAGTTTTTCACCGGTTTAGCCCAAACCAAGCTGTCTCGTGGTAAACCTTCAAGGGCGCATGTTAGCACAGTGGTTAGCACTGTTGCTTCACAACGCCAGGGTCCCAGGTTCGATTCCCGGCTTGGGTCACTGTCTATGCGGAGTCTGCACATTCTTCCCGTGTCTGCGTGTATTTCCTCCGGGTGTTCGGTTTCCTCCCACAAGTCCCAAAAGACGTGCTTGTTAGGTGAATTAGGCATTCTGAATTCTCCCTTAGTATACCCAAACAGGCGGCAGAATGTGGCGACTGCAGGCTTTTCACAGTAATCACAGATTATCATTATTAGAAGTTTTTTTAGCACTGGGAATGAACTCAGAAATCGGGCCGCCATTTTGAAAGGGTGCCTCGATCTCCAAGTGAGCTTGTGGGTTCCCCCCACCCATTGGAATGTCATCCCCACGAACATGGGCGCTACCTCACACCACCCAAATGAGGACAACGCACTATGAGGTCCCTGGGGACCCGCCTCTTCAGGCTCACCTCTCCCTTCCAGAGCCCCCACCCGTTACCTCCCCCTAACCTCCCGGAGGTCCCTACTTACCTACCCTGCTCACCCCCACACTTCAAGCCCTCCCCACCTTCATTTCACGGCCCCCCTCGGCCCCTGACCTTTGACAATGCCACCCTGGCACTTGGGCACCCTTGCACTGCCACCCTGTCACCCAGGCAGTGCTCCTGCTGGCTTGGCAGTGACACCCGAGCACCTTGACAGAGTCAGGTTGGCAGTACCAAGGTGCCAGCTGAGAATACCAAAATGCCCACATTCCAGGGCGAGGACCAAGGGGCCATCCTGCACTCACCCTGACCACCCAGGGATCTCCAATGGCAATGGCTGGGAGATCTCCCCCCCCCCCCCCCCCCCCCGCCCGGTGCCGTTCCACCACGTCCACGTTTGCGTGCACCAGAGCTAAACAGTGCCTGGCTGCAGCCTCCCTGGGGAAGTCGGAGAATCGAGGGAGGTATCCCGGGCAGGTAGGTCGTAATTATTAAGACCTACTTCCGCAAGCGTCATTTGGTCCTGCCCCTTTTGGGCGGTACTGACTTTGGCATCTCGCGGGACTTGGATAAATCCTGTAAGGCACGGAAGCCGTCAGGAGGCCCACTGGAGGGCTCTCCCGGGATACTCCGGCCTAGCGCAAAACGGCAAGAGAATCATGTCCAACGTATTTACTGGAGGCAGATAAACTCTGCAGTTAAACGCAAATTACTATGGATGCTGGAATCTGAAACAAAAACAGAAACAGAAAATACTGGACAATCTCAGCAGGTGTGTGAGCATCTGTGGAGAAAGAAGGGAGCTAATGTTTGAGTCTGGATGGCTCTTTGCTAAAGCTGAACAAAGAGCTTTGACAAAGAGTCATCCAGACTCAAAATATTAGTTCCCTTCCCTTCACAGATGCTGTCAGAGCAATTCTGCAGCCAGGAATATAGAAACAATTATGAAATTTATTTTGGTGAAACATTTGACAGTTATATGTTTTAGTTAAAATATTAAATTATTTGTAGCAACGTGACTGAAAAAATCGTTCATATTCACCAAGACAGAAAGTGAAAGATTCCTCTATTACACCTGCAAAGTTTTTTCAGTGAACAAATTTAGGCAGAATCAGGCCCACTGCAATTCAAAATGCATTTCAAAATCATGTGAAAAATCCATGTGGCTTCTGAGTCAATAACTGAGCACATACTTTCATACATATGTGGCATAACTTTGCTGCACAATTCCATTCCGCATGCCTCCCCCCTCCAGCCCAAATCACCTCCACATAACTAGTTTTCTAATTTGGAAAGCACATTTGCTGACCTGAAATCATAAAGACGCGTTTCCTTTTTGGACAATAGTAAATTCTTATGCAGTTCTTTTTGGGGGTCAGAGTTCCTATGCTAGTGGTGAACAATATATGTAAAGAGCAGGAAGGCAATCACTGTTATTTGGATGTCGAGAAGGTTGGACAAATAGTCAACCTGCTGCTTCACAAGAATATTTTCCCTTCCTCAATTTCCCTGACAATTTCTTCTCTCGTATTCTCTCTCCCTCATTTTTTTTGAATTAATTTACAGGATTTGGGCATCGCTGGTTATGCCAGCATTTATTGCCCATCCCTAGTTGCCCTGCAGAAGGTGGTGGTGAGTTGCTTTCTTGAACCGCTGCAGTCCTTTTGGTGTAGGTACACCCACTTTGCTGTTGGGGAAGGAGTTCCAGGATTTTGATCCAGCGACAGCGAAGGAACGACGATATATTTCCAAGTCAGGGCGGTGAGTGACTTGGAGGGGAACCGCCAGGTGGTGGGTTCCCAGGTATCTGCTGCTCTTGTCCTTCTAGATGGTAGTGGTCGTGGGTTTGGAAGGTGTTGTCTCAGGAACATTGATGAGTAACTGCAGTGCTTCTTGTAGATGTTACACACAGCTGCCACTATTCGTCGGCGGTGGAGGGTTTGAATGTTTGTGGAAGGAGGAGCAGAAAAGCAGGCTGCTTTGGCCTGGAGGGTGTTGAGCTTCTTGAATGTTGTTGAAGCTGCACTCATCCAGGCAAGTGGAGACTATTCCATTACACTCATGACTTGTGCCTTGTAGATGGTGGACAGGCTTTGGGAGTCAGGTGGTGAGTTAATCGCCATAGGATCTCTAGCCTGTGACCTGCCCTGGTAGTCACAGTATTAATATGGCTAGTCCAGTTCAGTTTCTCATCAATGGTAACCCCCAGGATGTTGATTGTGGGGGATTTGGCAATGGTAATGCCATTGAATGTCACGGGCCGATGTTTAGATCCTCTCTTGAAGGAGATTGCCATTGCCTGACACTTGTGTGGCACGGATGTAATTTGCCACTTGTCAGCCCAAGCCTTGATATTGTCCAGATCTTGCTGCATTTGGACAAGGACTGATTCATTATCTGAGGAGTCACGAATGGTGATGAAATTGTGCAGTCATCCGCAAATTTCCCCACTTCTGACCTTATGATGGAAGGCAGGTCATTGATGAAGCAGCTGAAGATGGTTGGGCCTAAGACACTACTCTGAGGAACTCCTGCAGTGATGTTCTGGAGCTGAGATGATTGACCTCCAACAACCACAACCCATCTTCCTTTGTGCCAGGTATGACTCCAACCAGCAGAGTTTTCCCCATGATTCCCATTGACTCCAGTTTAGCTAGGGCTACTTGATGCCATACTCGGTCAAATGTTGCGTTGATGTCAAGGGCAATCACTCTCACCTCACCTCTGGCATTCAGCGCTTTTGTCCATGTTGAACCAAGGCTGTAATGAGGTCAGGAGCTGAGTGAGCCTGGCGGAAGCCAAACTGAACGTCAGTGAGCAGGTTATTGCAGAGTTGGTGCCGCTTGAAAGTACTGTTTTTTTATTTATTTTTTTATTTTAGATTACCCAATTATTTTTTCCAATTAAGGGGCAATTTAGCGTGGCCAATCAACCTACTCTGCACATTTTTGGGTTGTGGGGGCGAAACCCACGCAGACACGGGGAGAATGTGCAAACTCCACACGGACAGTCCTTGAAAGTACTGTTGATAAATCCTTCCATCACTTTGCTGATGATGGAGAGTAGACTAATAGGGCCTCACGGTAGCATGCTTCACAGCTCCAGGGTCCCAGGTTCAATTCCCGGCTGGGTCACTGTCTGTGCGGAGTCTGCACGTCCTCCCCGTGTGTGCGTGGGTTTCCTCCGGGTGCTCCGGTTTCCTCCCACAGTCCAAAGATGTGCGGGTTAGGTGGATTGGCCATGCTAAATTGCCCGTAGTGTAAGGTTAATGGGGGGATTGTTGGGTTACGGGTATACGGGTTACGTGGTTTTAAGTAGGGTGATCATTGCTCGGCACAACATCGAGGGCCGAAGGGCCTGTTCTGTGCTGTACTGTTCTATATTCTACAGTGGCCCAGAGCCGGGATCGAACCTGGGACCTCAGCGCCGTGAGGCGGTTGTGCTAACCACTAGGCCACCGTGCTGCCCTTGAAAGTACTGTTGATAAATCCTTCCATCACTTTGCTGATGATGGAGAGTAGACTAATAGGGCAGTAATTGGTGGGTTGGATTTGTCCTGTTTCTTGTGTACAGGACACACCTGGGCATTTTTCCACATTGCCGGGTAGATGCCAGTGTTGCAGCTGTAATGGAACAGCTTGGCTAGGAGTGTGGCAAGTTCTGGAGCACAAGTATTCAGTATTATTGCCGGATTGTCATCAGGACCCATAACCTTTGCAGTATCCAGTGCCTTCAGCTGTTTCTTGACATCACGTGGAGTGAATCGTATTGGCTGAAGACTGACATCTGTGATGCTGACGACTTCTGGAGGAGTCAAAGATGATCATCCACTCAGCATTCCGGCTGAAGATTGGTGTGAATGCTTCAGCCTTGTCTTATGCACATACTGGGCTCCTCCATCATTGAGGATGGGGTTATTTGTGGAGCCTCCTCCTCCAGTGAGTTGTTTAATAGTCCACCACCATTCATGGTTGGTTGTGGCAGAATGACAGACCCTAGATCTGATGCGTTGGTTGTGGAATCGGTTAGCTCTGTCTATTACTTGCTGCTTATGCTGTTTGGCACACAAGTAGTCCTGCGTTGTAGCTTCATCAAGTTGACACCTCATTTTTCGCTATGCCTGGTGTTGCTCCTGGCATGCTCTTCTGCACTCGTTATTTAACCAGGGTTGATTCCCTGGCTTGGTGGTAATTGTAGAGTGGGGGATATGCCAGACCATGAGATTGCATATTGTGGTTGAATACAATTTTGCTGCTGCTGATGGCCCACAGCGCCTCATGGATGCCCAGTCTTGAGTTGCTAGATCTGTTTGAAGTCCATCCCATTTGTCACGGTGGTAGAGCCACACAACACGATGAAGGGTATCCTCAATGGGAAGACGGGACTTTGTCTCCACAAGGTCAGTGCAGTGGTCATTTCTACCGATATGGTCATGGACAGAAGCATCGGCAGCAAGCAAATTGGTAAGGATGAAATCAAGTATGTTTTTCCCTCCTGTTGGTTCCCTCACCACCTGTTGCAGACCCAGTCTAGCAGCAATGTTATTTAGGTGGTATTAGCGAGCCACTCTTGGTGATGGACATTGAAGTCCCCCACACAAATCATATTCTGCATTCTTGCCACCCTCAGTACTTCCACCAAATGGTGTTCAACATGGAGAAGTACTGATTCATCAGCTGATGGTGGCCGGTATGTGGTAGTCAGCAGGAAGTTTCCTTGCCCACGTTTAACCTGAAGTCATGAGACTTCATAGGGTCCAGAGTCGATGTTGAGGACTCCCAGGGCAACTCCCTCCCAACTGTATACCACTGTGCCACCATCTCTGCTTGGTCTGTCCTGCCGGTGAGACAGGACATATCCAGGAATGGTAATCGTGCTTTCTGGGATATTGTCGGAAAGGTATAATTCTGTGAGTATGACTATGTCAGGCTGTTACTTAACTAGTCTGAGATAGCTCTCACAACGTTGGCACAAGCCCCCAGATGTTAGTAAGGAGGACTTTGCAGGGTAGACAGGGCTGGGGTTACCGTTGCCATTTCCAGTGTCTGGTTCAATGCCGGGTGGTCCGTTCAGTTTCAGTTCTATTTTGTGTTTTTATAGCGGTTTAATACAACTGAGTGGCTTGCTAGGCCATTTTAGAGGATATTTAAGAGTCAACCACTTTGCTGTGGGTCTGGAGTCACATGTAGGTCGGACCAAGTAAAAAACTTAGTGAACCAGATGGGTTTTTACAACAATTGACAATGGTTTCACGGTTATCATTCGATTTTCTTTTCCCTATATTTTTATTGAGTTTAAATTCCACCAACTGCCGTGGTGGGATTTAAACCCGGGTTGCCAGATCATTATCCTGGATCTCTGGATTGGATTGGATTAGATTTGTTTATTGTCACGTGTACCAAGGTACAGTGAAAAGTATTTTTCTGCAAGCAGCTCACCAGATCATTAAGTACATGGGAAGAAAAGGGAAGAAAAGAAAATACATAATAGGGCAACACAAGATATACAATGTAACTACATGAGCACTGGCATCGGATGAAGCATACAGGGTGTAATGTTAATGAGGTCAGTCCATAAGAGGGTCATTTAGGAGTCTGGTAACAGTGGGGAAGAAGCTGTTTTTGAGTCTGTTCGTGCGTGTTCTCAGACTTCTGTATCTCCTGCCCGATGGAAGAAGTTGGAAGAGTGAGTAAGCTGGGTGGGAAGGATCTTTGATTATGCTGCCCGCTTTCCCCAGGCAGTGGGAGGTGTAGATGGAGTCAATAAATGGGAGGCAGGTTTGTGTGATGGACTGGGCGGTATTCACGACTCTGAAGTTTCTTGCGGTCCTGGGCCGAGCAGTTGCCATACCAGGCTGTGATGCAGCCAGATAGGATGCTTTTATGGTGCATCTGTAAAAGTTGTAAGGGTTAATGTGGACATGCCGAATTTCCTTAGTTTCCTGAGGAAGTATAGGCGCTGTTGTGCTTTCTTGGCGAGAGCGTCGACGTGGGTGGACCAGGACAGAGTTTTGGAAATGTGCACCCCTAGGAATTTGAAACTGCTAACCATCTCCACCTCGGTCCCGTTGATGCTGACAGGGGTGTGTACAGTACTTTGCTTCTTGAAGTCAATGACCAGCTCTTTAGTTTTGCCAGCATTGAGGGAGAGATTGTTGTCGTTACACCACTCCACTAGGTTCTCTATCTCCCTCCTGTATTCTGACTCATTGTTATTCGAGATCCGGCCCACTATGGTCATATCGTCAGCAACCTTGTAGATGGAGTTGGAACCAAGTTTTGCCATGCAGTCGTGTATGTACAGGGAGTAGAGTACACTGGAGATCAGACTTGTAATTTTTTCTGGTCTCTGTAGCTGAGCTACTCACTGGCTAAACCAGTTGTGTGAAAACACACAAACCTCTTATATCTGGATTATTGGTCCAGTGACAATACCACTATGCCACCACCTCCCCCTATTCTCTTATCCTAAGGATATCGACTTATCATTGCGATATATTTAATGGGCATCATACACTTTTCTTCTAAGTGATTCTCTGGATATGAATGTTCACTACAAATGAAGGGTGTTGGGGAAGGTTGGGGGCAAAGAACCACAGCATCTAGTAACCAGACATGCGCTTCCAGTGTTAGATAGGAACCAGGGAATCAGGAATGCAGGTCAATTTTCCACTTCTTAACCAGGGGTGCCGAGGAAATTTTTGTATCATTACTGACATCCTGCACAGACTGGAGATCAGACTTGTAATTTTTTCTGGTCTCTGCAGCTGAGCTACTCACTGGCTAAACCAGTTGTGTGAAAACGCACAACCCTCTTATATCTGACATTGATTTCAATGAAATCTTCAAGGCCAAAGCTAAAAGAAAGAAAATGTGTGTCAATTCACAAATTTCATTATTAGCATGAACAACTTTGTTGAGCTGCCTCCCATCGGCACAACACCACTGCAGCTACCCCTGCAATTCACCAACAATAACAAGGAAACAGCTTTATCTGCTTCCCTTGCATCGCACTGCGCGTCCTACAGCAGGGAAAACAATTCACGTCTGTTCTGCCAAATAACATAAAGGTGAACAAAATTAAGTTGAGGTGGCAAATGTCGTCAAACATAACAGTAAGTGAATACCAGTTTAAACTAGCTACAGTTGATTAACTGTTTCCAGGAGCTATAACATGGATCTATAAATTAACTTGATAAACCTGGACTTGTATTACCCGAGCTATAGCGTTTTTTTCATACAATGCACCACCACTACACAAATAAGAACTTTATGTTAATTGGTTTTAAGCATTTTTATTCATTCACTCAGAATCCCGACAGTGCAGAAGGAGGCCATTCGGCCCATCATGTCTACACCAACGCTTTGTACCATCACACTGCCTAGGCCCAATCCCCTATCCTATTCCTGCAATCTCATCCTAAGGGTCAATTTAGCAAGGCCAATCCACCTAACCTGCACATCTTTGGACTGTGGGAGGAAACCGGAGCAACCGGAGGAAACCCACATAGACATGGGGAGAAAGTGCAAACTCCACACAGTTACCCGAGGTCGGAATCAAACCCGGGTCCCTGGCGCTGCGAGGCAGCAGTGCTACTTACTGAGCCACCGTTTTACCCCAAAATGCATAGCATAACACACAATTATATTTCAACTAGAGTACACATTGGCCTGGTTAAAAGATAGAACTTGAGGGCAGCACAGTGGCGCAGTGGGTTAGCCCTACTGCCTCACGGCGCCGAGGTCCCAGGTTCGATCCCGGCTCTGGGTCACTGTCCGTCTGGAGTTTACACATTCTCCCTGTGTTTGCGTGGGTTTCGCCCCCACAACCCAAAAGATGTGCAGGCCAGGCGGATTGGTCATGCTAAATTGCCCCTTAATTGGAAAATATTACTCTAAATTTTTTTTTTTTAAAGATAGAACTTGTATTTCTATAGCACTTTTCACATCCTTAGCATGTCCAAAGATGCTCTCACCCAACTAATTTTGATGTGTAGCCACTGCTTTTGTAGTCACACAATCTAGACACAGCAAGATCTCATAAACAGAGACTAATGTCATGTTAAGCTGTTTTATAGTGTTGATTGAAGGGTAGGATACAGAAAGCCCTTCCTATTTCAAAAAATAAAGAAAAGTATAGTACAGGAACAGGCCCTTTGGCCCTCCAAGCCTTTGCAATCATGATGCCCTAACGAAAAAAAACCTCTGCCCTTACTCGGTCCGTATCACTCTAATTCCTCTCTATTCATGTGCCCATCCAGATGCCTCATTTTATACCACTAAGTATCTCTCACATGCAACATTATGAAAGGGTGCAGTTTCAAAACTATTGGGGGAAAGGTCAAATGCAAAATTGGCTGTTTTTACCAGGTTAAGGTAGTCCACAAAACAATTGTCCCTTTTAGAGTCTCAACATACATACAAAAAAAACTTATCAAGAATCATTTGACTCGCCAGAATTAGAAAGGTGCGCCAGAATTAAAAAGAAGCTACTACAGAGAGGAAGGCAGCCAGGGGGTTGGATCTTCTGAACCTGATATATTATTACTGGACAGTGAATGTGGCGAAGGTGCGAAGCTGGGTCAGAGGGGTTGATTTCCAGTGGGTGAGAATGGAAGAGAGTTTGTGCAGGGGTTGAAAGCACTAGCAACAGCTCCGCTCCCTATGGCCCCGGGGAGATACTCAGGGAGTCTGGTAGTAATAGCTTTATTGAGAACTTGGAGGCAGTTTTGGCAGGTCTTTGGGTTGGGGGGCAGGGTCAAGGGAAATGCCGATTCAGGGGAACCATAGATTTGAGCCAGGGAAGTGGGATGGAAATTTTTGGAGCTGGGAGGAGAAAGGAATTAGGACACTAAAAGATTTGTTTCTTGGGGGTAGGTGTGCAGGATTAAAGGAGCTGGGAACGAAGTATGGGCTGGAGCAGGGGGAAATATTTAGGTCCATGCAGGTACGAGACTTTGCCAGAAAGGAGATACAGAGCTTCCCAGTACAGCCAGCTTCCACATTGCTGAAGGAGGTGCTGATGATAGGGGGACTGGAGAAGGGTGTAGTATCTGCGGTTTATGGGGCTATTTTGTAAGAGGAGAAGGCACCACTGGAAGGGATCCAGGCAAAGTGGGAGGAAGAGTTGGGAGAGGGTATGGAGGAGGGGTTTGGGTGTGAGGTGCTCCGGAGAGTGAGCGCCTCCACTTCATGCGCGAGGTTGGGGCTGATACAGCTGAAGGTGGTATATAGTGCGCACCTCACAAGGGCGAGGATGAGCCGGCTCTTTGAGGGGGTAGAAGATGTGTGTGAACGTTGCGGGGGAGGCTCGCAAACCATGTTCATATATTTTGGTCCTGTCCAAAGCTGGAGGATTACTGGAAGGAGATTTTTCCGGTAATCCCGAAAGTGGCGCACGTGAAACTGGACTCGCTCCCTCGGGAGGCCATATTCGGGGTGTCGGACCAGCCAGGGTTGGAAACGGGTGCAGAGGCAGATGTTGTAGCTTTCATCTCGTTGATCGCCCGAAGGCGGATCCTGTTAGGGTGGAAATCAACATCTCCACCCTGTGCCCTGGCATGGCGGGGATACCTGCTGGAATTCTTGGTTCTTGAGAAGGTCAAATTTGAACTGAGGGATAGGCTGGAGGGGTTCTACAATTCATGGGCGTTATTCATTTTGCACTTTCGAGAATTGGAAAACATCGAACATAGTGCGGTGCTGGGAGGGTTGGGGGTGGGGGAACTGTTTGTGTTAATGGTGACTATGTGTGATTACTGATTCCTTTTTGTCATTTGTTTATGTTAACATGCGGGCTAATGTTTGGGGGTTTGGTGGGAATGTCCGAAAACAAAAAGTGGGAATCAATATCTTTTGACTATAATGGATGTGTCTACTAGGGTTCCAGAGGCCATTTCAGTATGTAATATTACAGCTAAACGGATTGTGGAGGAGTTACTTAAATTCTTTACTAGATATGGACTACCCACAGAAATCCAATCGGATCAAGGATCGAATTTTACTTCAAAGTTATTCAAAGAAGTTATGTATAGCTTAGGAATAAAACAATTTAAATCAACTGCGTATCATCCAGAATCGCAGGGAGCATTAGAAAGGTGGCATCAGACATTAAAGACAATGTTGAGGGCGTATTGTCAAGATTATCCAGAGGATTGGGATAAAGGAATTCCATTCGTATTGTTTGCAATTAGGGATACACCGAATGAGTACGCCAAATTTAGTCCTTTTGAACTCATTTTTGGTCATGAGGTAAGAGACCACTTAAATTGATAAGGAAAAATTGGTGGGTGAGAAATCGGAAATTACACTATTGGATTACGTGTCAAATTTTAGGGAACGATTAAATAGAGCAGGTGAATTGGCTAGACAACATTTGAAAGTTGCACAAAATGTGATGAAACGGGTAGCGGACATGAAATCCAAAGTTCGTAGTTTTGTCAGTGGGGATAAAGTTTTAGTATTGTTACCAGTGGTAGGTGAGCCTTTAAAAGCTAGGTTTGTGGACCGTATCAGATTGAAAGGAAATTAAGTGAGGTGAATTATGTGGTAAAAACACCAGATAGAAGGAAGACTCACTGAGTGTGTCATGTGAATATGCTTAAAAGGTACTTTGAAAGGGAAGGAGAGAAAAAGGAAGTATAAATGATTCTAACTCAAAGTGACGAACCAAATCCGGATGACTGTGAATTTGACATACTTCAAATTATATTGGAAAATGAGGATGTTCTTAAAAATTGGGATGAATTGTTAAGTTACTTTCCAGACGAAAAACAAACTGACCTGAAAAAGTTATTGATATCACATGGGCAAGTTTGTAGAGATAAATTGGGAAGTACTAAAATGGCTATACATGATGTAGATGTGGGAAATGCTGTTCCTATCAAACAACATCCATATAGACTTAATCCTTTAAAATTGGCACAGGTTAACAGAGAGATTGAGAGTATGCTGAGAAGTGGCATAATTGAAGTGGGTTGCAGCCAATGGAGATCACCCATAGTGATGGTACCTAAACCAGATGGTACCCAACGGTTGTGTGTGGACTATAGAAAGGTGAATGCAGTTACAAGAACAGACTCTTATCCTATCCCACTTTTGAAGGATTGCATTGAGAAAGTGGGACAATCTGCTTTTATTTCCAACTTCCAGACGTGGAAAGAACATTTAAAACATCGTATGGAGTTCTTCGATCGACTTCAGGAGGCGGGTTTGGTGATGAACCTAGCCGAAAGTGAATTTGGAGAAGCCCAAATCACTTTCCTTGAGGAGTTTTCGATACTCTCAAGACGAAGGGAAATAATGCGATTTCTTAGCATGAGTGGATTTGATCGAACATTTGTGCAAAAGTTTTGTGGCGTGATTACTCCACTGATGGACTTGCTAAAGAAACTTCCAAAAATTTCAATGGACAGCGGACTTTCAACAGGCATGTGACTGCCTGAAAGCTGTGATCACCAATGCTCCTGTATTGGAGAATTGCAAGGGACTCTGTGATCAGATTGAACTGAAGTATCTAACTTTAAAGAGAATTGCCGAGGCATGGAGGAATTGATGGATCATGTATTGACTTTCTTGTTCAAAGAGACCGTCAATCGAGAAGGATTTCGGTTGGAGGAAGAAGAACGGGAAAGATGGACTTTATTATTATGCCTGTTTGCGTGTGTTTTTTTTTGTGAAACGAAAAAGTATATTTACTGTGTACATTTCTTAGTGGATGGTGCAAAAGTGAAAAATGAAACCATCTTGAAGTTGATGATTTATTTTGTTTTTCTTGGGGGAGGTGTCATGTGAGAGTACCTTTAAGAAATGGATGTTTAAGCAATGTATCTTTAAGAAATGCAGCAGCTCATATTACTGAAGTGATGTCAGAGGGTGGGGGAGCTGAGTTCACTTCTGCTTTTGTTTTCAGTTTGAGAGAGCAGTTGAAAAGTGCCTAACTGGTTTGCTGTGAGCTGTTTTTGGTTTCAGTTTTGAGAAAAAGAGCTTGGGTGTGTCTGTGTTTGCAGTGAGCTGGATCTGCGGTGATCTCTGGCAGGAAAGACTATCTCTGAATCATTTGGGTGATTTAACCTGATGTGTTTCTGTTTAAAGGTGTTAAGTCTTTTGGAGGTTTGAAGGAACATTTTGAGGGATTATTTAGTGTTTATTTTCGGGGTTATCTTTGAAATAAGGGGTGGTAAGTGATCCAATGTTTATTTGAAAAGGTTAAGTTGAATTCAAGGAATAAACATTGTTTGTGTTTAAAAACCCACGTGTCCATAATTGTAATACCACACCTGGAGACCAACCCATGTGCTTCAAAAGCAACAATACATTAAAGGGAGAGATTGGTTAAACTCCATGATACATTTTGGAGTTCTGAAAATGCCACTCCCATAATAGGATGGAGGGGTTCTACAATTCATGGGCGTTATTCATTATGCACTTTCGAGAATTGGATTACATAGCACATGGTGCGGGGCTGGGAGGGTTGGGGGGAGGGGGACTGTATGTGTTGATGGTGACTATGTGTGATTACTGATTCCTTTTTGTCATTTGTTTATTGTTAACATGCGGGCTAATGTTTGGGGGTTTGGTGGGAGGATAGAACCGTTGTTATTGATGTGGGTATTTACATTACACTCGTTACTGGTTGTTGTTTGTGGTTGGGTGTAAATTTGGGAGAAAATGTGAAAAAGGAGGAGAATAAAAATATTTTTTAAAAAAGAATCTTTTGACTCATACATATTGGCATTAATGGTTTGCTGAATAAAACCATAAAAATATTAAACATCCTTTCATATTCTTGCATTGTTTCTAATGAAAACCTGTTTGGGATTTTGAAGTTTGATGAAAGGCTTCCTCATTTTAATTTATTGCTGAAGCAACAAACTTCCGTCAAAATTTCCATCCCACCAGTGACGATTGCCATGGCGGGTAGGACCAGAAAGTCCTAGCCTTTGTTACTACTACACTCAATAGCGAAGCTGGTTCTTTATAGACTATCTGACATAATTATTAGAATTTTAACTTAATTCAACAGAAAAAGAATGGGATCATTTTCACTTGGCTGTAATTATTGATTTTAAAGAAGCCTGATAAAATTGCACACATTTTGGAAAGAGTAGGATACAATATAATTTAATAATTGTTCTCATATTTCTGGGTCCAGCCTCACACGTGCAACCAGGTGATGCTCAGAATTGTTCAAGGTAACTACAACCTAATTGTTGCAGTTCACAACTGAGAAATTGAGATTGCATCATGTAACAAATTAAAGTTATACATTTTAAGAATATTACTTTAAATAGCACAGTCTGAATAAATTGGGGACCCTCATTTTACTGTTAGTTTTCACATGAAAACTAACAACATACAGCTCTACCTCACTACCTGCCGCCTCACAATTCCTCCACTGTTGCTAAATTACCAGATTGCTCATCTGACATTAGCATGGAATGAGCAGAAATTCCCTCAACAAAATGTTGGGAAGACCAAAGCCATCGTCTTTGGTCCCCACTACAAATTCCATTTCCTAACTACTGACTCCATTCCTCTCCTTGTGAGCTGTCTAAAGCTGAGCTAGACTGTTTGAAACCTTGATGTCAATATCTGACTCTGATATGAGCTTCCAACCACATCTGCTTCATAACTAAAACAGCCTACTTCCATCTCCATAACATCACCTAACTCTGCCCCCACCTTAGCTCATCTGCTTCTGAAACTTTCACCTATGCCTTTGTTGCCTCCAGAATTGACAATTGCAACAGAGTTCTGTTCAGCCTCCGACATTCTGCCTTTGGTAAACTTGAGGTAATCCTATATTCTGCTTTTTGTGTCCTTACTCTTCAGGTCCAGTTCATCCATTAACCCTGGGCTCACTGGCCTACACTGGTTCCGGAGCTGGGGAATGTCTCTATTTCAAAATTCTAATCTTTGTTTTCAAATCCTTCCATGGTCTCACCCCTCATCTCTATAATTTCCTCCAGCATCATGACACTCCAAGGTATCTGTGTTCATCTAATTCTGGCCTCTTAAGCATTCCCAGTTTTAATCGCTTCACCCTTGGTGGCAGTGCCTACAGTTGCCCAGGCCCCAAGCTTTTCCCTCATTATCTCTGTTCACTTCTCGACTTTACTTTCTTCCTTTAAACATTTCTTAAAATCTACTTCTGCCACTAACCTTTTGGCAATTTGTCCTAATTATTGCCGTACATGATTCAGTATCAAATTATTGCTCCTGGAACATATTATTAGATTAAAGGTGTTAAATAAATGGAAATTGTTGTTTTTCATATTTTGCATCATTGGAGCTGTTTGTAGAGTCCTCATTATAAAAATTCTGTTTGCGTGGAGGGGGAGAAGAGCGATGTGGAGGCTCTTCAATAAGGATGAAAAATAATTAATTTCATATTCCCTATTGAAATGTTTTCGGATATTATGAGCAACATAGAATATAAGAATGATAAACTTAATTCCAAGATTCTCAAGAACGGCAAGTGCCCTTTTTAGTCAATTTTCTTTCCAAACCTCATTTTTGAAGACATTGGGCTGAATTGTCCGCCTCCCACCATCAGCAGTGGAGTTACCGATGAGGCGGAGAATCCAACATTGAGAGAAAATTAGATTGGCATCACACGCTGACCTGTTTCCGATCCCCCCCCCCCCCCCCCGTCGAAATTGAGGTTTGCGCCCCATCCTAACGGGAGGATACAAATGGGTTATTAAGACCCATTAATGGGCCAGGTACCATATTCTCTGGGCCCGGGTGATTCTCCGGTCCTCTGGGCCGGGAATCATGTAGGTAAGAATTACTACTGGTCCTGACAAACATAGCCCCGACGGGGTGAACCACGCAGTGGAACAAGGCAGTAGCTCTTTAAGGGAGTTGCCCCCAATGTCTATCAGATGGCCGCCCTCCCCCCACAATGCAAGATCTGACCATGTGACCTCGTTATCAGGCCGCCCACTCAAAATGGCAGCCCAATAGCGAGATTCCAGCAGGAATCCCTCACCATGCATAAACTGCACGGCTAAGGTTTGGGAATCGCTTCCTGATTTGCCCTCTCAAATCAGGTGCAATTCAGCTCTGGCGGAAGAACATAGTCTCACAGAGAATTTTACCTCTTGCCAATGCCGAGCACTAGCCCATGTTTTGGCCAAGTGATGGTGTGGTTTGCGGTGCATCATTGTTCAGCCTGATTCTGCTTTCACTTAATAGATAGATTTCCAAAATTAATCTGGAATTGAAACCTTGGCTTGGTAATCTCTCTTGAGCTTTGGGGTATTGAGCTTATTGTAGCACTCTTCTCACAACCCTGGCAAGTATCAGTAAGCTCTGGAAACTGAAACCAAAATCTTATGGGGAATCTGAGCAGGCTTTCTTCAAATTTTCCATACATTAAGATTTAGAACATCTCATTGACAAAACAATCTAATAACCATTCAAAATAACTATTATTATTCCCACATTTATTTCAGTAACAATTCAACAATTTCCAACCCGCTTTGCAGAATTAATGGTTAATTATTGCTTTTCCTGAAAGAATTTACTTTCCTTCAAGAGACAAAAGAATGGCTACAAAAGGGCAATAAAGGAACAAGACAAGTATTATGTTCACATATTTAAACACGGACAACATTCATTCCACATCCAAGAAATTTGTTTGTCAAACTTTACAAGTGATGATAGTCACAATATGCATTTATTCACCTTCTGAAAAGATGCAACAGAATTGAATACATGCACAGCACAAAGACATTTTCAATGTTATTGTTATAAAAGAGAAAAGCAGAACCGCTTTTGTTTTCCACTGATTTGGACTATATTTTATTTATACCTTGCATTTTAATTACAACTGCTCACTAGAGTATCCAATATTTAGGTCAGTTGAATTGAGACAAAACGTTGTGAGCCTGTACAATTGAGAAGCAGGATTATCACCATGGTAACTTGCACTATCTTTTCTGCTCACCCATCTTCACTGGCTGACCATAGGTAAATATGTTTTTCTGTATTCCCATCTCACCACACAAAGCTTTAGTGCTTAATTTAAAAAAAATTCCCCAACAAAATATATTCCATTATTTCTTTTCGACTCTGTTCATCTTTATGATCATTAGAGCGGAGTATTATTTAATTGGGGTAATTAAATTGCATACAACACATAGCCAGCAGTATCACGTTATGTTTGTTCACTATTACTTTGATCAAACAATACAGAAATGATTAGCAATTACCTAAACCTGTCAGCACTGCATCTTTTCGTTTGACCATTAACTGTCAATGTTCTTTGTGGTTCACCAATGAACCATGACTTGTACTTCACTGTGTTTTGTCTTGTACGTACATCAGACTACTCCAAATCGTTTTGTTCAGAAGAAAAATGGATTGACCTGTGGTGCCATTCTAACTGGTTGGCTCAGCCCAAGTCTTTTACAAACATATTCAAACTCACTTCTCTGACCTAGGGGGCTCGAAGGAGTGACAAGGCTTCAAAGCTTTGTCTGGAACTCTCTAAGGCTGCAATAAAATTTGAACAAATCTCCCAATAAGTGGGAGCATTAGATCAATAAGCCATAAGGCAACAAAAAGCAGCAAATACAGTAATTAAAGACTGAGAAATACCATACACTTACCTGAAGAAGAACATGTACAGGGCAGCTGTGAAGCAAAACAACAGGACCTGTATAAAATCAAGCAGATAAGAGGGATGTTATTCTGAGTGTAAAGATTCTTCATCCACTTTCTCTCTCACCTGAAAATATAATTCACATTTGTGCAGTGAAAATCTGAAATAGTAAATTTACCAAGTTAGCAGATCTAGCCGAACATTGTTCCTTTTGTGATAAAAAATCATTAGAGTGTTTCTAAGAAGTTAATTTGAACATATATTTGTTGGTTAAAATAACTCATATTTGTGTGGCTTTTTTAAAATCACAGACATTCATGTTTCATATTGGCAGTGCTGCTAATCCACTTTTGGAAAACAATCCGTAACCAACAACCCTGAATCTCATGTGACTACTGCATACTGTTCATTCAATCATCGGATAAATAGCTTACTTGACAATCTTATTCTCATAAAAAGTCTGCAAAGTTGGGACTGAAATACTTTCATGGTGATTCAACTGTATTTAAAAGCTTTAAAGAATCAAGAGATAACACACGATTCAAACCACGTGTAAAACAAAACTATTTTTTGGTTAAAATATTGCTGTTAAAAAGGTCATTTTATAAATAAGTAACTTTGCACTTTCAAATGCCTTGGCATAAATTTACACAAATTTATATCAATTTATACCAGTAACATGCCAGTTTGAGGCTTGGTCTTTTATCAGTTAGTTATCTGAGACTGTTGGCTTCAGTACCTCCGGACTTATACAGGGAGAAAACAAAATGAAGACAAGATGCCCAACTAAGTGACCTGTAGGCATTGCTTTTGAGTTATTCACAAGCACCCACCAGATGCTGACTAGTGGGGTATTTGGGAAGAAATTACTCATTTGCAATGCAAGTAACCCAGAATGCCAAGGGGGAGAAGTTAAAGAAAAAATCAAACTGATGACGAGGAAAATGAAATTGAACCTGTCTGATTAGGTTTAAATTATTCACAAATGTAAGCAAAATAAGTGTACCCCATCCAAAATATATCAATATTAACGGACTGTTTTGTTTAAGGTTCGATATAAAGAAATACAGCACTAGATGGTACTGGGCAGCACGGTAGCACAGTGGGTAGCACAGTTGCTTCAAAGCGCCAGGAACCCAAGTTCGATTCACGGCTTGCGAAGTCTATCTGTGCGAAGTCTGCACGCTCTCGCCGTGTCTGCGTAGGTTTCCTCAGGGTGCTCCAGTTTCCTCCCATAAGTCATGAAAGATGTGCTTGTTAGGTGAATTGGACATTCTGAATTCTCCCTCAATGTACCCGAACCAGGTGCCGTAGTGTGGGGACTAGGGGCTTTTCACAGTAACTTCATTGCACTGTTAATGGAAGCCTACTGTGACACTAATAAAGATTATTATTAAATCAGTATGTTTCTGCACCTTACTGTAAACTGGAACAGTCAGTAACAAATGTTAAAAAAAACACAGTATCAACAGTGGAATGTGTACTGTCAATACTTTGTTTGGTGATGGCGGGCTGGACTTTAAACTGTGACTATGTCTATTCCTTCAGAAAGACGCAGAAGGTCCCAGGCATTATTCAATGAAGAATAGAGGAGTTCTCATACTGTTCTGGTTAACATTCATGGTCAATAAATATCACTAATATCGCTATTTATTTTATGTGTTGTTTGTAAAACCTAGCCACGCAAGGAAATATTGCAGTCATTCGCCCAGGTGATTACACTTCAAAAAAATCTATTTCATTCATTCATGTGCTTTGAAACATCCTGCAGTCGATGAAGGTGCAATCCAAAATGAAAGCTCTTCATTTATTTATGGAGAAACGATAATGGAATGGTACGAAGTAGATAGGCCTTTCAGAGATCCAGTGCAGCTGGAACAGGCTTAGCAGCTTGCGCCTGTACTGTAAACTTTCACATTTCTATGGAGACATTTCTTCATTGATGTTGGTATCCGAGTCAAATGACAATACCTTTCCTATCCCGATGTGGAGATCACCTGAAGAAGGAGCCGTGCTCCGAAAGCTCGTGTTTGAAACAAACCTGTTGGACTTTAACCTGGTGTTGTAAGACTTCTTACTTTCCTATCCCCAACACTACAATATATTCTAAACTTGCAGTTAAAACAACTAGAAAGATATTTATTCAATATTCCTACAAGTTAATGAGTTGGTAACACACATTTCAAACTGGACTGTGAGAGAGTGTGTATATATTGGAATTGGATATATACATAAAAAGGTAACAGGAAAACAAAATTAAGGTTTTGGAGAGAGCAGGGGAGTGGGACAAATGGAAAAACTCATTCAAAGAGACAGCACAAATATATTGGGCAGAATGGCCTCCTTCTGTGCTGTGTGATTCTGTAAATTGAAACTATTTGAAGGCTTTAAAAGGGGGATAACAAACTGTTGTTAAAAAAAACAAAGAAAGCAGACAACTGAACTGACTGCACCTCACAACCGGAAAGACTGATTTCCAGGAATGAAGACTGGATAAACTGAAGAAACAGCAATGTGTCATTTTAAGATATTGGGTTAGAGTTTGTTCGATTGCATTGGTTTTTCCTGTACCATTCACCCAGAATCAGCCAAACAAATGCAAAAGATCATTGAATGTTTCCGTATGCCAATGATGCTAGTCAATGATTCAATATATAAAGGGCAACACGGTGGCGCAGTGGGTTAGCCCTGCAGCCTCACGGTGCCGAGGTCCCAGGTTCGATCCCAGCTCTGGGTCACTGTCCGTGTGGAGTTTGCACATTCTCCCTGTGTTTGCGTGGGTTTCGACCCCACAACCCAAAGATGTGCAGTGTAGGTGGATTGAACATGCTAAATTGCCCCTTAAATTGGAAAAAATGAATTGGGTACTCTAAATTTTTTTTAAAAGATTCAATATATATTTTTACTTTCAGTTTTTAAAATCAAAAATGGTGGACTAAACACCAACAATAAATGTTTATTTTTTGTGATAGCTGCATTTCAAACGTTAATAAAACTGCATGGTACTCATATTTTTTCACACAAGGGCCAAAATCAAAACAATGCTGTCCAGTTGCTGGTTTATGGAAGATTTTATATTTGGTGATATGCAATTTGAATTTGAGCAGAAACTTGAGCAAAACATCCATACAAGATAAGTGGAGCAATTCTGAGTGCAATTTGTTCTAGATTGTCAATTTGTGCCCAAAGTTCACATTTAATTATGAACTAATTAATTCAGATATTACTCTAGCTTCATTTTGCAATAACAGCATTGAAAACATTTATTTTGAGCCTCTGCAATTATTTATGTGCCAGGGGAGTCCCTGAGCCACCGGATCTGCACTTTGTGGGTAAGGGTCAGGAACAAAGCACTGTTGTCAACAGATAGATATGCTTTCACTGGTTAAAGATTGCACCACCGCCTGCCATCCGTCCACCCCCTACCCACAACTTTAGACAGCAGTATGTCAAACAAAATGAACTGCTCTATGCAGCCTGCCATCAGACAAAAACATGCCAAGTATGGATTATCAGCAACGCATAGTTCAATTGCTGCAACTTCCTCTGACATTTCCAAATAGTGGTACAGCAGATGGCCTGAATACCTAAATCAATTCAATATTCCTCAGGTGGGATTGTGAAACCTGACAACACAAATAGGCTGCGTACAAGCATTGGACAAGTACAACAAACAGAAATGCTGAGTGCTTATTTGAGGGGATTATGTTGCATAGAACTGAAATTTAAGCTGCGGATGTTTAACTTTGTGAAAAAATCCCGCTGTACAAAAGATTCATTTTCCTGTACAAATAAAGGCAACACAGACAAAATAAATTCCTTTAAATCAATTCACAATTATTAGATCATCATACATTTCACACTCCAAATTAATTTCATTAGTTGCACTAAACTGGCCACAAAGCAGCTGACAGACTTAAATCTAACAAAATAAATTCAGGCAAAAAGGCTGCAAGTTTCGTCATGCTGTTGCTCGGTTGCCTGCAGTATATCATGTAACCAAATAGAAGCTGGAAATCTCTTTACTTTGGGTTAGAACCGAGGGAAACAAACACAAGCATGCTGTTGTTTCACAATAACTAAAGAATTGTCCACTTAAAATGACTTATATGCTGTGATCTAAAGCCTGGAACTGAGCAAGCCAGAAACAATCAATGCACAGTAGCCCAATCCATCTTCCCCGACCTTCCCCATTGCCCTTCCATCCTAATCCTTACAGCAGGCTCTAGCCAACAAACCACCTCCCCTTCTGTATTTGAGTTTCCAAGGGGCATTTAATAAGGTGCCACATCAAAGGTTACTGCACAAAATGGTGTAACGAGTATCATATTAGTATGGATAGATGATTGATTACCTTACAGGAAATAAAGAATAGGGATAAATGGGTCATTTTCAGGTTTGCAAGCTATAACTAGTGGAATGCCATAGGGATCAGTACTGCACCCGCAATTATCTATAATCTATAATCAATGAAGGGAACTACTGTATGGTTATGAAATTTGCTAATAACACCAAGATAGGTTAGAAAATAAGTTAAGTGGACATATAGAGTTTATAAAGGAATTTAGATAAATGAGTTGGCAGAAGTTTAACAGCTGCAGTATAACCTTCTTGAAATTCAGTGTGGCTTCCCCCAACAAGCGACGCTGTGTGCTGTCGTCATTAATGCCACAGAATAATGTGGTGTGAAGCATATCCTGCAAAAGTTGTTGTATGTTGAGAACACATGAATTAGGAGCAGTAATAGGCCACTTTGCCTCTCAAGCATGCTCCGCCATTCAATAAGATCATGGCTAATCTGATTGTCGCTTCAACTCAAAATTGAAGACTTCCCCACTAGGTGAAGCATCCTCTCAGCATCAGCTCTGACAAGTCTCTTCAAGATCTTATATATTTCAATAATATCATCAATCATTCTTCTAACCATCAATGGTATAGGGTCAATCTGCTTAACCTTTCCTTATAAGCTGACCCCTCCATCCCAGGAATTAGTTAAATGAACCTTCTCTGAACTGCTAATGCAGTCATATCATAGTATCATAGAAGTTACAGTGCAGGAGGCCATTCGGCCGATCGAGTCTGCACCAGCCCTTGGAAAGAGCACCTTACCTAAGCCCACACCCCCACCTATCCCTGCAACCCAGTAACCACATCCAACCCAACCCTTTTTGGATACTAAGGGCAATTTAACATGGCCAACCCACGTAACCTGCACATTTTTGGACTGTGGGAGGACACCGGAGCGCCCTGAGGAAACCCACGCAGACACGGGGAGAAAGTGCAAACTTCACACAGTGACTCCAAGCCGTGAATTGAACCTGGGACCCTGGAGCTCTTTCCCTGCTGTTCCCTCCCTTCTAAGGAGACTTAAACTGTACACAGTAGTCCAGATGTGGTCTCAATATGGCCCTATACAGCTGCAGCAACACTTCGCTACTTTTAGATTCAATTTCCCTTACATATAAATGTCAACATTCCATTTGTCTTCCTAATCACTTGCTGTACCTGCATGCTAATGTTTTGTGACTTCTCTCTCCGCAGATGCGGCCAGTCATGCTGAGCTTATCCAGCATTTTCAAATGCGACCTCCAGGGCCTGATCCTCCTAGGGGGTGAAGACTCTGACGTCCGGAACCCCACTGTCCTCTCCTGTCTGTTGTGGGCCAACCTCTTCTGAGAAGACGCAGAGGGGGGCATCGATAGCCGCACGCATGGTTCAAGGAGCTGGGGGTGGGGGTCTGGGGGAGAGGGGGAGTTTTGGGGGCATTGGGGAGTATGGGATGGAGGGGTTTGAGTGGGACATAGGGGCAACATACATGGCGTCTATTAGCCCCTGTACTTGGGGCATCCCATCGATGACAGAGAATCCTGCTGCCCAGGAATCCTGCTGAACTTGGACCGTGTCAAAGTTTATATAGTCCACTGCCCAGCAAACTGGGCATCCATGGCCTCACAGATGCACTTGTAGGCTGTAGCTTGTGAGATGCCACACAAGTCCTCGTTCGAGCCCTGGAATTATCCTGAAGTGTCGAAGTTCAGGGCTGCGATGACCTTGATGCTCAACGGGAACAGATATCTTCCTCCTTCATGTGGTGCCGCACTGTCTCATTGCTGAGGCGGAACCTCCTGCGGCACCCATTGTCCGTCATGTGTTCGAAAGAACAGTGACGCCTGGATGCCTTGGGCTGTCGCGGGTTTCCCCCTCTGGGTCCCTCCTTGGCCTGTTGGGTGGCCGGGGCGGGGACTTGCACATTGGCCACCACTTCGAGCCTCTGTTGTCGCTGCTGCCGCCATGTCCTCCAGCGTTGTGCGCCTGGCATGCCAGCAACAGCACGAGGGCAATTTCCGCGGTGTCCAAGATATCGTCCATACCGTATACTATCTGTAAGCAATTGGGAGATGGTGTGAGACGGGCTCCCGGAATTGGACCAAGCCGTTCAGGGATTGGCATGGCGGAACTGCGGCCGCTGAGACATCCATTCCACCCCACCCCAGCCTGGCCATGGGAGGCCACCCCACCACCTCACTGATGGCGGCCCAGCTTGACCAAGCTGACCCCGCGGTGGCTCCCCCACCTCTCCTCCAAACACCAAGGCAGCAACCCCAGTACCCCGGGGCTCTTTACCTGGGAGCAAAGATGGCTAATCACCTTCTTGGGTCCCCGCAGCAACCTTTCCGCCAGCTTCACATTTTTAAAAAGAAGTACTAATCGGCGTCCATGTAAGCAATTGCTGGGGAGGTCATTAGATCACGGGGTCTGTATGATAGAGGGTCGATCCTGATATTTGTATGGAGATTAGGCTTAAGTGGTGATTATTGGCTTCTCGTCACGTTACGACGGGATCTTGAACACGCCAATGGGAGTGGGCCATCAGACCGCCAACAGATCGGCACCAGCCATAATTCTCGATTTTGGCCTCTCCCGTGATTTAATGGCCTTGTCGCACTCTCGTTTAAGAGCAACGGAGCCATTAAATCGCATCTTAAATCTGTTTATCTCTCCACAGCTGCTGCCATTAGATCACAGGGTTTTTCCAGCACTTTGTATTTAACTGAAGTAGTAGTTTTGTCAGTATTGGAGGGGATATGGATCAACAGATATCCCCACATCATCTAGGTCGCAAACACCCTTTTGGTGTTTGGGTATGCATAACATAACAATCACCTAAAACTGCATTCCAACTAATGTCCTACACAAGCATTCAGTCACAATCCAGTGGACTCCAAGTTTCGAGTTTGACACTCGAAACAACAGCTTTAATTTTAGTTGAAAGTTATATCATAAATGTGTGATATAAGGTACAAATATTTTGCAATTTCATCAAACGAGCAAAAGATAATTTTTAAACAATATGACTCAATGTCAAAATCACAAAAGCAGCTCTTAGATCATCAGCACGATTATATCAAGTTCCCAAATCAACAGTACTTGGGGCCTGCGTGAGATTATTCATTTGTTTCAAATTATGGGTCTGTTTATACTGTGGGCCCATGTGCATGGGTAAACTGTTGCACTTTGTTCAAATTCATTCATGTAGAAAAAGCAAAAGATTTTTATCCCACCAGTCAATGTTGGATTAAAATCCAGGTGAAATGAGAGTATTATTTCCTACTGCCCCCACCAGTCACTAGAAACACAACTTTCATTCAGATCTAATGCATGCAAATCATCAGGGTCCTCAAATACAAGAAAACACCTTGTTCTAAATGTAAACTGGCAATGTTCGACTCTATATTACATCGTTCAGAAGCTATTAGTAACAATATGTGCATTGTAAGAAATACAAAGGATTAACAATAAGATAATAATACTTCTCACCACCAATTGGTGATATGGAGTAGTCGTATAAATATCATGTGATTCCTGGGATTCTGGGAGAAGGTCGTTAGGCACGAGATTAGGTGCATAGCATAGAGTTCTGTTGTAAAATATGTCGTATAGTTTATTTAATAACTTATTACTTGTTGACCGGTGAGAATCTTTAATTTACTAGTTTAAATAAATCAGCTTTAATAAACAACTCAGTTTGATGTTCTTTGTTGACACTACGTTCTCAAAGCATCTTAATAGACCCAACTGAGAACATCGCATGGTACCAGGTGTGTACAACAAGGCAATTTAGTTAATTTAGAGAGAAAAAGAAAAATATTTTGATGAAGAAAAAACTTGCGAAAAGAAAAACAAAATCTCACCCAGGCTTCGATCACTACGATATCGTAGAAGCTAGTCGCATCAAACAGCAAAGTCTAGTCGAAGCTCAATGGAAAGTCTACAGACTCCGAAGCCATTCACGACAACGGATAAAGTAGATGTGAACTGGAGGCAATTCAAACAATAGTTTGAACTCTACCTCTCAGCCTCAGACTCGAAGCGGCCAGTGATAAGTGAAAGATTGCGCTGTTAATGGTAATGGCTGGACCACTGCCTATAGAATTGGATAACTCATTCCGCTTTAAGAAAAAGAAATATGACAAAGTCATGGGAAAGTTTGATAGCCAGTGTGAGCTTCAAAGAAATGCAAAGTTGCATGAAAAATTGCAAAGCAATAAAAAGTAACGCTCGAAAATCCCATTAAAATCTGCCATGCGAGCGAAGTCGCTAAAAATAGATGTTCTGAAATATTCAGTCGGGAAGTGGCGGGAAAGTGCACAAAATGGTTCATGCCATTGAAGCGGAGGCACAGCTAAAAAATAAGCATACTACAGAAGGCGGCCGTTTTGAGCAGGGGTGCTTGGAAAGTCAGCACGATCCGGAAGTTGACCGTTCTGTGCACGCGCATCACCAGTTTGCGCATAATGCAAGCAGCGTCATGACCGGCATGTGTTGTGGCCACACCCACCCAAGAAAAAAATGCCCAGCTTAGGGAAACACATGTGCAAAGTGCAGCAGTTTAAACCATTTTGTCTCGCAGTGCATAACTCGCATGAAATCTCTACGAACAGCTGTACAAGACATTCACAGCATAAAACAAGAAGAAAATGTTAACAAGTCTAACAATGAAGAGGATACACCCGACATTTTAGCAGATGAATGAGATTTGGAAGATATATTTTGTATTGTCACGATTGACAAAATAAATAGAATTCCACTAACGATTGACGGAACCAATAAACAGATGGAATTGCATACAGGTGCATCATTGGCTACATGTGAGGAATCTGACGATGAGTCAGAAAAGGAAGACCATGAAGGTCTATTTACTTTATTTGCAAGTAGTAATGAGGTGATCAAAAGTAGCATACAAGCTGTACAGGACAACGGCGAGACTGGCAGTTCTCAGCTGGACTGTGCAGGGGCTGATAATGAGAGTGCATCAGTGAACAAATCAGTTGAGAGTACATCAATTATGAACAGCCAACAAGCAGCTGAAGACATCTTGGAGATGTTGACTCCAGATGAGAAGCACAAAGAGCTCAAAAATACATCAGATAAGCCAAAGGGAACTGATCTGGAGAACACAAAGAGTAACTGCAGACCAACAGAATTTGCACAAAGGTACGACTTTGAAACCAAAGAGCAGCTGACCAACATGTTGCAATTCAATGGAAACAAAGCGTTGGGACTTGCAGTCACACTTGACAAACCATGCAATATGGAAAGCAATCCAGATAGCAACCAAGTGAGGGACTGCAGGACATTGTTTTAAGAAAATCTACCATCATGAATGCACAGACAGATGTTTGTGTAGATCATACCAAGTTCACGTATGCAGAAAAGGGAGAAGAAAAAAGCATCATTCCAACAAGCTGGAAGAGTTGGTACTTACTCAAGGACCAGAAATCCAACCAGTTTCTTGGGCAAAGGAGACACAAAATCAACACCGCGAGAACAAGAAAAAGACCACGTCAAGCAACAAAGGTGGTTCAACAGCAGCATCAGTCGAAAACCGAGTTGGTTATGTGCCACAGTGAATACAGAGTACAGACTTAATTGATGAACCGTAAAGAGTTAATAACTTATTGTTTACGTAACAATATGCATTTATATGTACAGAGCATACATTGCCTACCGTGTATAAATGTTTGTGATGATGTAAAAACATCTTCAAAGAAAGGGGGATGTAACAATATGTGTATTATAAGGAATACAAAGGGTTAACAATAAGATTATAATACTTCTCGCCACCAAATGCAGATAAGGAGCAGTCGTATGAATATCATGTGACTCCTGGGATTCTGGAAGAAGGTTGTCAGGCGTGAGATAGATTGCATAGCATAGAGTTCTGTTGTAAGAGAAAAGCTATAGTTTATTTAATAAGTTATTCCTTGTTGACTGGTTAGAATCTTTAATATAGTAGTGTAAATAAATCAGCTTTGTTCAATAACTCAGCTTGATGTTCTTTGCTAACACTACATTTTCAAAGCATCCTGATAGACCCAACTGAGAACATCACAATCCTGTCATGTTGTAAAACACCAGTTCTAGGCTACAGACACTCCAGAGCTCCCTCCTGGTCAGCGATCCTATTACATCAGAAAAGACTAATACTAAAATTCAAATGAAAACAGAAGATGCTGATAATACTGAGATGATCAGGCAGCATCTGTGGAGATAGAAATCGAGTTAACGTTTCAGGTCAATGTCCTTTCAACAGGTTTTGAGCAAGGAGTGGATGGGACCTAAAGCATTGCATTGGGTTAAAAACATTTAGATTTTTTAGACAAAATGGTCAAGATGGAGAAAAAGTTCACAGTCCAAATTTTTGAATTCAATGTTGAGTCCAGAAAGCTGTAACATGCCTAATCAGAAACCCAGAAAGATGTCATGTGTCCATGACATCTTTGTCAATCTCTCCTTAGCCCTCATGTATCCTTTTTCTATCCAAGAACCTAAAAATACAGCGGACGGGGCCAGTGATTCCTGCCTGCTGCACCACTCTGCCAAAAAAAGAGAGAAAATTCTCCTCAATAATAGAAACAAATTGGATGGGATTTACTGCACCACCCGCCTCGTATTTCATGGTGGTGGGAGGCAGCCCCCCTTTGGCCGGCGGCGGAATCTTCGGTCCCACTGTTGTCAATGGGGTTTCCCATTGAATGCATCCCATTGAATTATTCCAACTTGTAAATTTTATGAGTTCCTATGCTCCTCATATTGGGGGCTATGTTCAAATACTTGCTTTAAGCACCCACAAGGAAGGAAAAGTTATATCTTAAATCATCAATCTTCTTGATTTACTCACAGAAGCATTCAGGGATTGATGTATTCTAACATCAATCCTTATACTAAATAGCCTTCCAAACGTACAACCACTACCATTCAGAAGGACAAGGGTAGCTCACGACATCGAGCTGATTCAGCCTGCCCAGCCAGCAACTGAATTTCTAAAAGAGCAGAGCGCATTTTTTAAAGGATGCCCCAATTAAAAGAAACCCCCCCTCCCACAAAACGGAACACCCCCTCATAGGGCCCCTACCACGGAACACATCCCACAGAACCCACCCCTCCATCCCAACAGGGAACAACCTTTGGCACTGCCCCCCCCCCCCCCCCCCCTCCAACTAGCCCCTGGCACATCCAGCTTAAGAATGCATAAAAGATGTTGCATTTATGGAGTCCAGAACTGTCAAGGGAAACAATTGTTTGGTATGGGAGAAGAAAAGTGAGTTCCTGGGCAACGGGTAAGTTTAGCAATGCACATTATACAAGTGAGGTAAAAGCAGTTGTTCATGAGTTAATATCTTTTTTTCCCTTTTTATCAATTTTTAGATTGCCCAATTCCTTTTTTCCAATTAAGGAACAATTTAGCGTGGCCAATCCACCTACCCTGCACATGAGGGCGAAACCCATCCAAACACGGGGGGAAGGTGCAAACTCCACAAGGACCGTGACTCAGAGCCAGGATCGAACCTGGGACCTCGGCGGCGTGTGGCAGCAGTGCTAACCACTGTGCCACCGTGCTGCCATTCATGAATTTATATCACTGGACAAAAGACTGCTACAAATAATGAAACTCCCTGGCTTTCAGAGTAAAGGAAGTTTCAATAATGTTTTAACAGTGGGTAGTGACACTGACAGTCAGGGACCTATACATGGACGACAGGATCGCAACACTGGACGAACTGACAGAGAAATTTCGGCTAGCTGGGGGGAACGAGCTACAGTACCTGCAGCTCAAAAACTTCCTACGAAAGGAGACAAGGACGTACCCACAACCGCCACGACAGACACTACTGGAAGACCTACTGGACGCAAGTATCCTAGAGAAAGGGAACTGTAGTGACATGTATGACCGACTGGTAGAAAGGGACGACACCGTACTGGACGCAACAAGAATGAAATGGGAGGACGACCTGGGGATTGAGATAGGGTGGGGACTCTGGAGCGAAGCACTGCATAGGGTCAACTCCACCTCCACATGCGCAAGGCTCAGCCTGACGCAACTAAAAGTGGTACATAGAGCCCACTTAACAAGAAACCGTATGAGTAGGTTCTTCCCGGAGGTGGAGGACAGATGTGAACGGTGCCAAAGAGGCCCGGCCAACCACGCCCACATGTTCTGGTCTTGCCCCAGACTTGTGGAGTACTGGACAGCCTTCTTCGAGGCTATGTCCAAAGTGGTGGGGGTGAGGGTGAAGCCATGCCTGATAGTGGCGGTCTTCGGGGTTTCAGACCAGCCAGATCTATTCCTGGGGAGGAGGGCGGACGCCCTTGCCTTTGCCTCCCTGATCGCCCGGTGTAGAATCCTGTTTGGCTGGCGGTGAGCAGCACTGCCCAGAGCTGCAGACTGGCTGTCCGACCTTTCGGAATCTCTCCAAATGGTGAAAATCAAATTCGCCATCCGAGGGTCAGACGACGGCTTCCACAGAACGTGGGAGCCATTCATGCAATTGTTCCGGGACCTGTTTGTGGCCAACGTACAAGAGGAAGAATAGTCGGGTGGCCAAGAATCAGGGAAAAATGGACGGGAATCGGGGGAAGGTAACCGGGGGGGGGGGGGGGGGGGGGGGGGGGGGGGGGGCTACGGGTTCGTTATGGGGGTTTGATGGCTAGCTATGGCCTAAAACCAAACTGTAAATAAATGCCTATAAACATGTGCCTCGGCCATATTGGGGAATGTAAAATATGTATGCCGGCTAAAGGGGGCGGCCACAGTTGTTATTATGAAGATGCTTACCTGTAAATATACATGTTAATTTTTGCGTGGTTTTTTTTTCTTTCTCTCTAATAATTTGTAATTTGTTGGATATAAATATGAAACTCAATAAAAAAAATTAAAAAAACAGTGGGTAGTGTTTCCCTCCCCCACCCAACCCAACCCTCTCACCCATATTCAATTGAATTTTCTCCCCATCGCTGAAATCCATCTAATACTGAAAAGAGCAAGGTGACAATAGTGGTATTGGGTATGCCCACTGCCCCACACAACTGAAACTGCTTTGTTATGTGCACAGTCAATGCTCACGCACTTCGGATTCACTAATGGAGCAGCTGCAGGAAGTCAGAAAGCAGTAAAATAGAACTAACTGCAGCAATCACCAGTCGAGCAGAATTCTTTTGCTGAAATTTTTTTACTGAAAGCAGTAATTGGAAGATAAATCTTCAATTCCATGAGACTATCAAACAATCCAAGGTTAGCAATTTTTTCCTGTCTAATTGCAACGGTGACCATCAAATTCACAGCAATGAAAATCAGACAGTAAATATTTATTTAACTATACTGGATTTTTGGGTGGCAAGGTAGAGCAGTGGTCAGCCCTGCTGCCTCGCACTGCCGAGGACCCGGGTTCGATCCCAGCTCACTGCCCGTGTGGAGTTTGCACATTCTTACGTGTCTGCGTGGGTCTCAACCCCACAACACAAAGATGTGCAGGGTAGGCGGATTGGCCACGCTAAATTGCTCCTTAATTGGAAAAATATTTTTTTAAATTATACTGGATTTTCAAAAGGCATAAAAAGATGGATCGAAGGGCAGCACGGTGGCGCAGTGGTTAACATTGGGAGTACGGCGCTGAGGACCTGGATTCGAATCCCGGACCTGGGTCACTGTCTGTGTGGAGTTTGCACATTCTCCCCATGTCTGCATGGGATTCACCCCCACAACCCAAAAACGTGCAGGTTAGGTGGATTGGCCATGCTAAATTGCCCCTTAATTGGAAAACAAAACGAATAATAATTAGGTAATCTAAATTTTAAAAAAGACGGATCGTGTATGTCCAAAATTAAGATCAATTGTACATGTACAAACCTGAAAGTATCATGCTCATGGGGATACATGATGGACTATTTTTACCTAGCCACAGTGGACTCTTTGCAGTCTTTTTTCTTTTAAGTACTACAACAAGATGCTTTCAAATATTTTCTCTCAAAAAGCACATTAGATAATGTGCCACCAGCATCTAACGGCGTCAATAATTTTTTTAAATTGCGAAACATTGTAACAAATGCAGGATTGTAGATACATTGGATTATAAACATATGGCAATTTAGGTTTAAGAGTCTGAATTAGAGCATGTTTGACTACAGTACTCATGTTTTAAAAGAATCTTGTTTTGCAAGGCCAGAAAGCTTTTAGGAGCCAAAGGCGAAATTGACCATCGTAAAAGCCTGGGCTAATGCACTGTTGTTTAACTAGGGGGAGTCTCTGGAGAGTTAATGTGTTTTCAACTTGGGGAGATTATGTCATTGCTGGCTGGAGCTAAGGCATTCATACATTTTGAGAGAGCTGTTGAGTTGAGTTCTGATCTGGCTACTCTTTAGACGACAAGTAAAGTATTTTGCTCTCGCAGTAGGGTAGTTTTTTAAAAATAGTATTTAAAGCAGTGCAGACTTGTCAGAGGACAAGGGGAACCGGAAACAAACCAGTTGAAACAGCTTTTTGAAGATATCCAGCCAGAATGTGAAGGGGTTCTAACATGAGCCAAATCTTTTCTCGAAAGCAAGTAATTACTCTGTCATTGGGATGTAGGATGGATTGAGAGCTATATGTTTTTTTCTTTTCTTGTTGTTTAATTAGGAATATAGATAGTAATTAGTACTTGCAGTATTTATTGTATTTAGTAGTATTGTTTAAGGAGTAATTGTCAGCTATTTTCGGGTGCGAGGTTAAAGAGTTTAATATTGTGTTAATAATGTTACGTTTTAAAATACCAAATCCCTATTTCTTCATATAACCACTCCTGGAGTCAATCATTCTTTCCGCACAGTCTTACAAATACACTAAAATGTTGGTTTCGGTCCAGTAAACGAGCCACTGTTGGGGTCTGGTCAGGGATTATTATAACTGGCATATTAGGGCAGCACGGTAGCATTGTGGATAGCACAATTGCTTCACAGCTCCAGGGTCCCAGGTTCGATTCCGGCTTGGGTCACTGTCTGTGCGGAGTCTGCACATCCTCCCCGTGTGTGCGTGGGTTTCCTCCAGGTGCTCCGGTTTCCTCCCACAGTCCAAAGATGTGCAGGTTAGGTGGATTGGCCATGATAAATTGCCCTTAGTGTCCAAAATTGCCCTTAGTGTTGGATGGGGTTACTGGGTTATGGGGAGAGGGTGGAGGTGTTGACATTGGGTAGGGTGCTCTTTCGAAGGGCCGGTGCAGACTCGATGGGCCAAATGGCCTCCTTCTGCACTGTAAATTCTATGATAATCCATGATAATCTATGATTTGGGGTCCCCTGAAGATCAACAGATTAAATTACATCACTGAATCCTGATGCCTCCTTCCATTTTTAACTGCAGTCAACTGATCTCCTTTAAGCAATAAGATATTTAATACTATACATTTATTCGAATTTTGTTTAGGATCTAACTCAAATAATAAAGGAAAAGTAGGAATCAAGATAATAACCTCAAGCAAAATACTATTTAGTTTTATTTGTTTTGATTAGTTTATAATATTCGGACCATTTTTCAATCTTTGTAATTCCGGTTATTTTTAATTTATAACATCTGGAACATGCGTACCCAATTTCACAGTTCATTTCTGATTATTAGTGACTCCATGTATTACGTTCATCCTAGTTCACAGCAAGTCAGATTTGGCCACCATGACCTCCACCCTCAAACCCTAAGGGCATTCTCACATGATGCTTCACATGAATCACTTACTTGTTTTGCTGCAGTGGATTTTTTTTAAATCTCTATTTTTAGGCAAACAAAGATTCTTTTCTGACAAATGTATTTTAACCACATGGATGTCTCAGTGATATTTTGCTCTTGTTCCTCAAAACTAATAAAAATGTTGTGCCCTTTTTAAAGCACTCTTGCAAATAATAGCATATTACATACTCTGCTTATATATGAAAACAGGTCTGTATTTTTAAAGTAGATTCATGATAATCTAATGATATTTATTAGTGTCACAAGTAGGCTTACATTAACACTGCAATGTAGTTACTGTAAAAATCCCCTCGTTGTCACACTCCAGCGCCTGTTCGGGTACACGGAGGGAGAATTCAGAATGCCCAATTCACCTAACAAGCACATCTTTCGGGACTTGTGGTAGGAAACCGGAGCACCCGGAGGAAACCCACTCAGACACAGGAGAATGTGCAGACTCTGCACAGACAGTGACCCAAGCTGGGAATCGAACTCGGGTCCCTGGCATACACCCCCACCCTGCTCCCCACTCCAACCACCACCAAGCCTAATGCATTGCAATGAGATTATGGTTGATTAGTGACCTAGATCCATATATCCACATTTCTCCAATTTCCTTAATATAATGGATGAACTAAATCAATCAACCTCGGATTTAAATGACTTGATCCAGCAATAACTGCTGTGTGTAAAAGTGTTAAATTTCACTCCTGAAAAACCTGACATTATTTTTTTTTTTAAAGAATTTGCTGCTTGATCTTAGACTCCCCAACCAGCAGAAATGGCTAGCTTATCTGTATCTACCCTGTGTCACTCCCTAATATCTTGAAAACTTTGATCAAATCATCCCTTAAACTTCTAAATTCTGATGAAGAAAATGTTAATTTGCATGTCATAATTTAACATTTGAGTGCATGTATCCTTCTGGCAAATCAATGCTGCACTCTCTCCAAGATCAAAACATCTTCCTAAATACTCACAATTCCATGAGTGGTCTAACCTTGATTTAGTGTAGCCGAAGCAATAAGATTGTACTCTAGATCTCTAACTATAAGGACCAAATTATTTTTTAGATCTATTCATGACATGTTGATGACCGACACAACTAGACTCAGTAGTCTCTTTGGACCCAAAATGCTTCTAGCTTATTACCATTTTGAAAATACTCTATTCTATCCTCTTTAGGTCATATGTGGGACTTAATATCTGCTTAAAGTGAAATCCATTTACCACAGTTTTGCCCATTACTCACAATGTTTTGTAATCTGCTTCTGGAATCATAGAATCTCAACAGTGCAGAAGGAGGCCATTTGGCCCATCGAGTCTACAGCGGCCCATGCCTCCACCTTATCCCTGTAAGCTAACCCAACCTTCTGGACACTAAGGGACAATTTAGCATGGCCAATCCACCTAACCTGCGCATCTTTGGACTGTGGGAGGAAACCGGAGCACCCGGGGGAATCGCACGTTGAAATGAGGAGAAAGTGCAAACTCGACACAGTCATCCAAGGACGGAATTGAACCCGGGTCCCTGGAGCTGTGAGGTAGCAGTGCTAACCACTATGCTGCCGTGTTAAGTAATAGGTCAAGAGACATTCCAATTCGTTGTTTCATTTATGTTAAGTATCCAATAATCGACACTGATATGTAAAGGGGCTTCAGGTGGCCATTGTGTCAGGTGATGTGATTGATAGAGTTTTGTGCAGAGTCTGTTGAAGTAAAAATAAAGGTGTTTGTGAAAAGGAGCAGAACCTTTGACTCTTTATACAACAGCAGCTAAACGTCTAACACGCCGTGCCGAATCATTTGTGACTTTTCAACAGTATTCATTCACAATTTGGCCAAAAGCAAATGCTCTCTCTTAAACAATCTATAAAATAAATTAATAACAAGGGTAAATAAATGTGTTCTTTCCTTACTTCTATCCTTATAAAAAACACCAACGATGGTCAATATTTATGAAAAATCATTTTAATAAAAAAATGTTTTAATGATTTTTAAAATCATTTTTAATCAGTTAGGAAGTCAAGGATTATGGGGATATGGTAGGAAAGTGGAGTTGAAGATTATCACATCAGATCAGTCATGATGTCATTGAATACTTGATGGGCTGAATGGCCTATTTCTGCTCCTATGTCTTATAATCTTAAACCGCATGTGGCATAAAAACCCTCTGCTTTTTTCTTTGACATAATTTTTGGGGTAATAACTTTCCCCTTTCTAATAAATTTAACATGTAACTTTTTAAAAACAGGAAATACCATTCTCAACAACACCTCCTCCACGATAGTCCTCAATACCGTGGCCCCACAGGCTGCGTACTTAGCCCCCTACTACATTCCCTATACACACAAGACTGCGTGGCAAAATTTGGCTCCAACTCCATCTACAGGTTTGCTGACGACACGTCCGTAGTGGGTCGGATCTCGAACAACGACAAATCAGAATATAGGAGGGAGATAGAGAACCTAGTGGGGTGGTGTAATGACAACAATTTCTCTCTCAATGCCAGTGTAGCCACCTGGGGTGGCCACTGCCCAACACAAAATGGAAGATTGCAAGGAATGTAGGGAAAATGGACATGTTGTAAAGCAAGCAGCTTGCAAAGCACTTGTATATTGGGACGGCTGCAGAAACCAGTTTTGACTGCTGCAGAAACCAGACAGCACTGTGAAAAGAAACCAGTTAACATACTAATGAGGCGATACCAGGCGATTCCCAGATACAATGGAAACAAGTTAAACACAGATCGATACATTGAATGGAAGGCCAGACTTTTCGGCGCCAGAGAAGCCCAAAACAATAAGTCCCAAGAACCGCCCCAGTGACCGAGGAACTGCCCCATGATTGGGGGGTTCAAACATATCGATTGGGAAGAGACCTAATTGATTCCAAGCAGGTAAGGGAGTCTGCCCAAAGGGGCGCAGATCCCCTGGGACCTATAAAAGACAGGTCCCACACATGGTTCAGTCTTCTGATCCAGCCCTTCTCTCTCTTTGACCAACACTCCTCCGTGGACCAGCTTTTGTCAAGAAGATCTTGAACGAGAGAGAGGAGAGGGTTCGAACAGCAGCCGCCAACAAGTAAGTGCCTCACAACGATCGCTACCAGGGATAGGCACTCCTGACCCCTTTTAATTGATACCAACCTGAAGTCTGCAGACCAGAGCAGAGCAAGAGGCCTTGTTCCCTGACCCAGCAGTTCCTTCGAGATAAGTATTAGTTTATTTAGCGGTAGGAATAAGTTTAATCCTTTTAGTGTGTGCATGGGTTGTTATTATAATTGTATTATAATAAACTCAGTTGTTTGGACTTACTAATTGGTGTATGGTTTTATTGCTTTGAACTTCACCTTGAAGCTTGTGGCGGTGTCTTAACGACACCTGGCGACTCCAGAGCTTAGAAAAGAAACAGAGCCAAATTGAGTGTTAAGCTCACTCACCCAGAACGACCAACACCAGCAAAACTGAAGAGCTGGTCATTGACTTCAGGAAGCAAAATACTGCAGCCACTCCTGTCTGCATCAACGGGGCTGAGGTGGAGATGGTTGACAGCTTCAAATTCCTAGGTGTGCACATCACCAAAAATCTGTCATGGTCCACCCACACGACGCTACCACCAAGAAAGCACAACAGCGCCTATACTTCCTCCGGAAACAAAGGAAATTTCAATGTCCATATTGACTCTTACCAACTTTTACAGGTGCACCATAGAAACATCCTATCTGGCTGCATCACAGCCTGGTATGGCAACTACTCGGCCCAAGACCGCAAGAAACTTCAGAGAGTCGGAAACACTGCTCAGTCCATCACACAAACCCGCCTCCCATCCATTGACTCTATCTACAACTCCCGCTGCCTCAGGAAAGCGGGCAGCATAATCAAAGACCCCTCCCACCCGGTTTACTCACTCTTCCAACTTCTTCCATCGAACAGGAGATACAAAAATCTGAGAACACATACGAACAGATTTAAAAACAGCTTCTTCCTCGCTGTTACCAGACTCCTAAACAACTCTCTTATGGACTGATCTGATTAATATGACATTCCTGTATGCTTCACCCAGTGCCAGTGTCTATGTGTTTGCATTGTGTGCCTGGTGTTGCCCTATTACTTATTTTCTTTTCATGTACTAAATTATCTGTTGGAGCTGCACGCAGAACAATACTTTTCACTGTACCTCAGTACACATGACAATAAAACAAATCCAAATCCAAAATTTTGTTTGCTGCTGAAATAGAATTGCAATAATAAAAGAAAGTGCTGGAAAAGCTCAGCAGATGTGTCAGCACCTGTGCAGAGAGAAACAAATTAACGTTTCAATCTTCAAAACTGAGCAGAGGCAGAGATGTGATGGGTTTTAAGCTGTAGAAAAAGGGGGGAGCATCAGATCGAACAAAAAGGGAAGGTCAGAGGTGGAGGGCGAGAGAGAGGGCGAGAGAGAGAGAGAGAGAGAGAGACTAAATTACAAAGATGTTATGGAGCGAAAGAGATAGAGAGTAGGGATGGAGGTTGGAAGGAACAAAGCATTATTAATAGAAGAATCAATGTCAGCGTTGTCTGAAAGTAAGACAGCAGAATGTGTTAATAGCAAAACAAAAGTTAGTGATGTCTCAAAGCACAGCCTGAGAACAAGATACAGACCAGCACTGGGGAAATAAGTTGGGGTCATGCATGCGGACTGAACAGAGAAGCTCTGCAAAATCGAATAAATAAACCAACACTACGATTTGAAATATTTTCTCTCAAATAGCTAACTCTTTCATCTCCAGGAGTATTTTGCTTTTGTTTTAGTTACGAAAGCTACTTCATTAATACACCATTAATACATGCTACCCTCAAATTGGATGAGGAAGCAGCTATGTGGGCTGTAACTAATATCACCTTCGCTCCACATATACAATAGTGTATGTCCTGGTGCTATTCCACCAACTCACTTAAATTGCATTTTTAAATATAAACCTAGTATTATTCAACTGTCAACAACCAATCATCAATGGCAAATTAAGAAGTACTGCTCCCAGGAGATTAAACAAAAGAATTAAACCACTTGCTATTGTGTATGGAGAAATCCAAGTTAAAACAATGCCTTTTTTCTACGACGAGGGAAAAACACTGCTTCCCCTCAATGCAATGAATTCTCAACAGGTTAGCATTCCGACAGCTAGCTTGTGGCCTGCTGCTGTGCTAAAAAACATGCCAGAAAAAAGTGCCTTGCAAACAAAATACTGAAAAGAAGATCCCCCAAATTCTGTAAAGTTTCTACACGTAAAATATAACAATCCACGTTCCCGGAATGCTTTGCTTGAATGGAACATATTGGTAAATTTAAAGACTTGTATTTATATAGTGTCTTTCACAATCTCAATGTTCCAAATTGCTTCACAGCCAATTAAGTATTTCTTGAAGTGGGCTAATACTTGCAACATGGGGAAGTGAGACAACCAATTGTCACACAAGTTAGCACTGTTGCTTCACAGCTCTAGGGTCCCAGGTTCAATTCCAGGCTTGGGCACTGTCTGTGCAGAGTCTGCACGTTCTCCCCGTGTCTTCGTGGGTTTCCTCCGAGTGCTCCAGTTTCCTCCCACAAGTTCTGAAAGACGTGCTGTTAGGTAATTTAGACATTATGAATTCTCCCTCTGTGTACCCGAACAGGCGCTGGAATGTGGTGACTAGGGGCTTTTCACAGTAACTTCATTGCAGTGTTAATGTAAGCCTACTTGTGACAATAAAGATTATTATTAGATACAACAAACAGCAATAATATCAAAGACCAAATTATACTGTTCTAATCGTGTTGCTTGCCGCATATTTGTGGACCAGGACATCACAAGAACTACCTTTATCTTCCTCAATTAGTGCCATCAAACCGGTCATGTCTACCTGAGAGAGCAGACAGGACCCAGAATTAACATCTCATCTAAAAGATAAAGCTGTGACTCAAAAGCAAGTGTGCTATCACTGAGCCCAGCATTCAAAAAGCAAACTCATTTCAGACTGCTTGACCTTTGGTACTGAATTAGTGAAAGGTGCTTGTTTAAAAATCTATAACGCAACATTCCCCTTTAAAAACTGCGGACACCACAGTGACATTTATAAATTGTAAGAAGTCTCACTACACCAGGTTAAAATCAAACAGGTTTATTTGAAATCACAAGCTTTCAGAGCGCTGCTCCTTCCTGTTGGACTTTAACCCGATGTTGGGGCAGCACGGTGGCGGTGGGTTAACACTGCTGCCTCTCGGCGCTGAGGTCCCAGGTTTGATCCCGGCTCTGGGTCACTGTCCATGTGGAATTTGCACATTCTCCCCATGTTTATGTGGGTTTCGCCCCACAACCCAAAGATGTACAGGCTAGGTGGATTGGCCACACTAAATTGCCCCTTAAACGGAAAAAATGAATTGGGTACTCTAAATCTTTCAAAGAAACTGCTGTTGTGAGGCTTCTTACTGTGCCCACCCCAGTCCAGTGCTGGCATCTCCACCTCATTTATAAATTGGGATGCAAGTAATTGTTTGGCCTCTCCTAGGTAATGCAGTGACGACTGGGATTCTATTTTCTACTGAGATACTTTAGTATCAGCTGTGGTTCAATTGTTAGAGCTCTGCCTCGGAGAGTTGTGTTCAAATCTCACTTGAGAACCTGAGTGGCATGATCCAGGCAGACCCTCCAGTGCAGTGCTGATGGAGTGCTGCTCTGCCAAAGGTGCCGTCAGCTGCCCTCTCCACTCGATGTAAAAAAATCCCACGAAACTATTCTGAGGAGGAGCATGGAAGGTTATCTGGCCAATATCACAATGCCACAAGTGGGAGCTTAAAATGTATGAATTACTTTGTTTCTTTTCCTACAACAGTTATATACTTGAAAAAGTAATTCAATGGGCAGCACAGTGGCAGAGTGGTTAGCACTGCCGCCTCACGGTACCATGGTCCCAGGTTCAAACCCGGCTCTGTGTCACTGTCCGTGTGAAGTTTGCACCTTCTCCCCTGTGCAGGGTAGGTGGATTGGCCATGCTAATTTACCCCTTAATTGGAAAAAACTAATTGGGTACTCTAAATTTATCGAAAAAAAGTATTTCATTGGGTATAAAAAACACTTAAGAGTTATCCTGTCATCATGAAAGGTGCTGCATAAATGCAAATCTTTATTTTTTGAATCTGAGAACAAAGTGAAAGAACCCCTATGTATTCATCAGCCAGTTATTTGAGTCATCTGTAGAAAATATTTGTCAATAGACTTGAGCTAATGATGCCATGATTATACCAGTGGGTTCCTGACAGACCAAGAAAAATGGATTCAGTGTATGAATGGAAGCAGTTTTGAAAAAATTCCACTCTGATAATTAAGTGAAGTTCTTTGTCTTTTGTCGACAGGCAGGAAGCACTAAATAACCCAGCAGTTTGTGCACAATTACATTCTGGCCTGTTTCCTGTAAGTTTACAGAATGTCTTCCTGTAAGTTTTTGCTTCGTCCCAAAACTCTCATCTCTTGAGCCATGTAAAAAATGTACTGGAGGCACACATTAGGGAGCACTTTATGCAGTCCAGCCATTAAAGAAAGATCCTCACACCCTAATAAACAAAGCATTCCTATAGTGGGGTACCTCACATTATAGCTCGGTTTCCAGGTGAATTCTTTAATCCACAAAGTTCCCTTTTAACCCCACTACTTTTTCCACAGAACTCCCCTGTGCAATACACTGCTTAAGCAAGCATTCTTAGCTCTAACTAATAATTTTTAGGTTAAATAAATCACTGCGGAGAAAAAAGTACTAGTCAGAGGGCTAAATATCACAAATTCAGCAATTCTTCAGGCCTTAGCATCAAAAGAATGAGACACCTTCTGGCTCTGCTATCAACACATATGCAAATTCAGAACTAGCAAAAGCTTCCAAAAACTTCAAAACAATTCCACAATTTGATGGATGTGATTGTACCAAATTGGAACTATGTCCCATAGAGAGCGCGTTTAGCCGCGTGTTTCCCGGGGTTCGCAGTGCCGAGAAACACAACGCTATGTAACACCATTGGAAACGGGGCCTCAGCAGGGAATGCCTGGCCGTGGCCCCATTTCGTCCCGTTTTCTGCACTGAGGGGGTCCCATTTGCCGAAAATCTCCAGTGCAGAGAGATTAGAACGTCATTTTTAAATGGAGGTGGTATTGCCAGGATATCAGTTTGGCACTGCGACGGTGCTAGTGCCAGGGTGGCAGGCTGCCAGTGCCAGGTGTCGAAAGCTTCGACCTCCGAGTAAGACTTAGATTGAAAATGTAATGGGTAACAACGCAGTCAAGTTTATTAAGTTTTACTTGCGCAAGGAGAGTGACCACCACAATCAAAGCAGAAAATGAAAATAATTCACATACATGAAATCCCAAAGGGGAACACTAATATCAAAGGCATGCAATTTTTACTGTATCTCTACAAGACAGTATACTCCCTTGGAGAAATTCACATTAAAGCAATACATTGATGCTAATGTTAAACAGGAGTTGATCATTTTGCCCCTCAAACCTGTTTTGCCTTTCAGTGAGATCATGGCTTACCAGTGAATGAACTCCATTTTTACCCATATCCCTGAAAACCTTCGGTTAACAAAAATCTATCAATTTCAGATTTAAAATTAACAAATCAGTTCGACCATCACCTCCCATATCTAACAATCACTCCCAAGTTAGAGTAACCATTGCGGCATGTGAGAGTGCCTTTAAGAATTGGATGTTTAAGAAATGTACCTTTAAGAAATGAGCTGATCATATTATTGAAGTGATGTCACGGGGGGGAGCTGAGCTCACTTCTGCTTTTAGGGAAGAATTTGAAGAAAGCTTGGGTGTGGCTGTGAGCTGCATTGCTGGTGATCTCTGCCATGAAGGACTATCTCTTAATCCTTTGGTGAAATCGGAATTGTAAAAAGGTCTCAGTATTGAATACAAATCTAATGTGCTTCTGTTTGAAGGATTTGTTAAGTCTTTTGGATGTGTAAAGGAACAGTTTGCAGGATTGGGTAGTGTTGTATTATTTTCGGAGTTATCTTTGAAGTAAGGGGTGTTAAGAGATCCAATTTTTATTATAAAGGTTAATTTAAATTCATGGAATAAACATCGTTTTGTTTTAAAAACCACATGTCCATAATTATAATACTACACCTGGGGAACAAGCCGTGTGCTTCAAAAGCAACAATCCATTAAAGGTGGGGGTTGGTTGAACTCTATGATACATTTTGGGGGTCCAAAAACAACTCTCCCATCACAATTGTACCTTGTAATTCGCTTCACCCTACTGCAGGGGCCATCTTGCCAGGCTCAGACTGCATTGTATTCCCTCTCTTCACACCCCTAATTCATGCTAATATTGCTCTTCTCCACAATTTACAGATTCCATCTTCTTCCCCCAAAGGGACACTTCCAACTTCTTACCCTTTCTTTGCCATCTGCTGGGCCTGTTGCTACTTGAGATGATGCTGGCTGTTGCACACTGTAGACCAGAATGATCATTCTCACAAGAATTTCAATTGGTAGTGTGCAGTGAGGAGAATGACTTCAAAGAGTAGGCAAAGAGTAGGATGCTGCTAGTAGTGCAAAGGGAAATGGATGTGTTCTGTAATGTGACAAGTATCGTCTGATCCAATATTCCTTTAAGCCTTACAGGACAAATCAATTACTATATGATAAATTCAATACAATTTAACTTGTATGATAACCAATACCAATCATTTCAGTCCCAGGATATCACTACAGGAGTTCCTCAGGTAGCGTCTTCTGCCCAACCACCTTCAGCTACTTCATCAATGACCTCTCCACCATCATATGGTTAGAAGTGGGGTTGCTCACAAATTTCATTATAATTCGCAAATCCTCAAATACTGAAGCAGCCCATGTCCATTACAGCAAGACCTGAACAACATTCAGGCTCAGGTTGAAAAGCGGCAAGTAACAAACGCACCATACAAGTGCCAAGTAATGACCATCCCCGACAAAAGAAAATCTAATAATCTCCCCATGACATTGGGAGGTACCTTGGGCAGAAACTGAACTGGACCAGACGTTGCGTCAGGCATAGCCAGATTGTGGCTAAAGAGCAGGTCAGAGGCAGCAAATTCTGACCCATCTCATGACTCGCCAATCACCATCCACAAGGCACAAGTCAGGACTGTGATGGAATCCTTTCCACTTGCCTGCATGAGTGCAGCTCCAACAAGACTTTGTAGCTTGCCAGCATTCAGGACAATGCAGTCCATTTGACTGGCACACTATCCACTACTTTAAACACTGACACCCTTCATCGCTGATGCCAGTAGCAGCAATGTGTACCATATCAGCAGCTCACTGAGGCAACTCATCCAATGCTCCTTTGACAGCACCTTCCAAAGCCATGACTCTCTACCAACTAGAAGGGTAAAGGCAGCTAATAAATGGGAACACCACCACCTGCATGTTCCCCTCCAAGCCACTCACCATCGTGGCTTGGAAATATATCACCATTCCTTCACTGGCACTGGGTCAAAATCCTGTAACTCCCTTCCTAACAGCACTGTGGGTGTACCAACGCCACGTGGACTGCAGCAGTTCAAATAGCTGGCATCAACTTCTCATGGGCAATTAGGGGTGGGTAATAAATGCTGGCCTAGTCAGCAATGTCTATATCCTGTGAAAGAATAAAAACACAGCAAAATGATGAATGTAAAAATAATCTATCATACGCTTGATGAATTAAATGCCCTCAAAGATGAGGGCTGATCAGAACATTATTCAACTGCAACCCATTCTTTCCGAAGTATTGTACGTCATCAAAATCATACATGTGGAATCAGTACGACTGAACTCCGATTTACTTCCACAACTTGACATCAATTCAGGGACTACGTTGAAAAAATAGTTCATGGATATAAAGTGCTTTGGGACCTCCTGTGGTCATAAAAGGAACAATACAATTGCAAGCTCTCTTTTTGTTTTGCATAATTTTACATATTTTTCATAAAAGCAAATTACTGCGGATGCTGGAATCTGAAACCAAAGAGAAAATGCTGGAAAATCTCAGCAGGTCTGGCAGCATCTGTAGGGAGAGAAAAGAGCTAACGTTTCGAGTCCCGATGACCCTTTGTCAAAGTCATCAGCTTTGAATAGCATTTTCTCTTTGGTTTTATATATTTTTCAGCAGACTGCTATGCTGAATTGCTGACTTACCCATGTGGATCACATTTTGTACATAGCGCATTGCAGCTAATTAGTTCAAATTAATGTACTGTGTGTTTCATACAGGGTTTTAAACTTAAAACATTTAAAATTTGAATATGACTAAAAAGAGAAAACATAGCTCAACATGGACTATCATACTGAGAGCAGTGCCACTATTCCATTATTTATGTTATCTCAGCTGGCCGAACACTGCCACAGGATCAGAAGTTGGTGGCTTTGATTCCAAACCAGGATATTCCAGTACTCAGGGAATGCTGCAGTTCTGAGGCCCGTCTACCTTTTTCAATGAATGTTAAAACTCCCACAGCACTATTCAAGGCTTGTTCCTGGAATCCTGGCCAATATTCCTTCCTTCTTTAAAAATTACCACCAGAAACAGACAAAATGACTTATCATCCTATCACTCTTTCTGGGATGTGGCCTACGCAAAATGATCATTTGATTTGCCTATAAAACAGCTGCATGCAGAATATAATTGTGAAATGTCTTGAGATGTTTGGATATTACAAAGAATATTCAAGTATTTTTAAAATTTTATTTCGATATCATGGGCTGGATTCACCATTTGGGAGACTGAGTCCTCGCGCCGGCATGAGAATGGTGATGTTTTACGCCAGGAAAACTGGCGCAAAATGGCCACCGATTCGTCGTTTTGCTGATTCTAGCAGGGAGACAGCATAGAGCTCCCAGCTCTGGCTGCCGATATGACCCGGAGCATTGCCGGGTCCATGACCGTGCATGGTGGCGGCCTGCCCCTTCGGCTGCTCATGCGCCCCGGACCACGAGGCCACAGTGCCCCCAACCCCGAATGAAGCCCACTCCCCCGCCCGCTGATCGTCCCTCCCCCGACTGTGGATGCACTGGTCTGAGTCCACAGCCGCTATGCTGAGTTCACGACGGATGAGACCACACATGTCCCATGCCCATGGGAACTCGGCCGAACAGGGACGGAGCTTCGCGGGGCGGGTCTCGGGCAATGGTCTGAGGCAGTGGATATGTGGCTCGGCGTACTCCTTCAGGGGGTGGAGCATCGCGAAAGCGGCGCTGCCCCCAATTTTGATGTCATTGCGAATTCTCCGCCTCCTTGCCAAGCGCAATTTAGCCGTCGGGGAGCAGAGTATCCAGCCCCATGTATTTAATTCTTGTTTTAACTTCAGATTCTAGTGCAATGGCCGTCATCTTTTTTTAAAAAATATTCGTTCATGGGATGTGGGCTTCGCTTGCTAGGCCAGCAATTATTGCCCATTCCTATTTATCTTCGAGAAGCTGATGCTTCGACTACTGCAGTCCATGTGGCATAGGTACATGCCCAGTGCTGACATGGACGGAGTTCCAGGATTTCGATCCAGCGACAGTGAAGGAACGGCGATATATTTCCCAAGTCAGGATGGTGAGTGGCTTGGAGCGGAACTTTCAGATGGTGGTATTCCCATGTGCCTGCTGCCGTTGTCCTTCTAGATGAATGGACGGGACTGTCTGAGGAATTTTGGCAAGTTGCTGCACTGCATCTTGTAGATGGTACACTCTGCTGCCACTGTGCGTTGGTGGTGGAGAGTGTGAATGTTTGGAGTGGGTACTAATCAAGCAGGCTACTTTGTTCTGGATAATGTTGAGCTTCGAGTGTTGTTAGATCTGTACTCAACCAGGAAAGTGGAGAGGATTCCGTCACATTCCAGACTTGCGTCGTGTAGATGGTGGATAACTCCCACAGTCCAAAGATGTGCGGGTTAGGTAGATTGGCCATGCTAAATTGCCCGTAGTGTCCTAAAAAGTAAGGTTAAGGGGGAGTTGTTGGGTTACGGGTATAGGGTGGATACGTGAGTTTGAGTAGGGTGATCATTGCTCGGCACAACATCGAGGGCTGAAGGGCCTGTTCTGTGCTGTACTGTTCTAAATTCTAAAGTGCTTGGAAGTCAAGAGGTGTATTGTGTCACTATATAAATGCAAGATTTTCTTTATGCGCTTAGACTATAAAGTGTACAACTGCTTTACCCAATCTCCAGTCAGAACAACTTCTTACAATTTAATAAGCCACACAACAATTCACTTGACAACAGAAAATTCCATGTCAGCAGCAAGCGATTCACTGCCAAAATGGAAAATATATTGGGTAGGCTCATGTTAACATAAACAATTAATAAAGGGCTCTTTTGCCCAAAAATCCAGTAATTATTTAAGTGCACATGGTCAATGCAAACTGTTCAGATTCTCTATATAATGCTTAGACTCACATAGCCATCAAAAATATTTTATTCTCAAGTCTGAAGTTAATGAGATAAGAGGTGATATGACAATGTGGCAAAATTCCTGAAATAATTTAACAATAGGATGCTGCAGCCAATGTGAGTTGGGTTAGGAGGTTTGGGAGAGGTGGTATTAAAAACTGTCTGCACTGGGGAACCAACTTGAGTTTTTCTGATCTGTTACAATTTTGTAACATTGAGTTGACTAACCCCTTACCTTGCCTTCAAATCATTTTGCACTTCAATAATCTGGTCTACAGGAAAGAAACATGCAATTTCACACCTCCCACCTCCTATTTTGTTTTATTAGCCATCCTATCTTGTAAAAAGTAATTCATGCATGCTTAAAATTTAAGGCACTGACAGACTTTTGATACTTCACCCAAGACAGTATTCTTCACATAGAAGCCTATACAGGGGACTGACAATAAGCCAACATCAATCCTATTGTCACAGGCAGAATGCATTTTTTCTCTTACTGCCCATATATTTTGTATGAAAATAAGTGTGCATTTTCTTACCCTTGGTGTGTATTCCAATTACATAATTCAGCAGCAAGGTTTTGTGAGTTCAAAACAAAGGATATCTGCTCTCACGCACTTACCCTGAATTAATGCAATGTCACATGCACAAAAGAGACTGAATACGGGTAAAGACAATTGACTTTTACATATTACAGTTAATTTAGTCTCTGATTTATGATTGTCAGTCTTCCACAAGTAAGGCTGATGGATATCCTGAATGTGCTCTATGATTTGAAGTTGGCATTATATTCTTGTAAAGCATAGGGTTCACAGCTAGTTGCAAAGTTTCTGCCTGCTGAATATCTAAGAGGTTGGTTCTCAAGTGACCTTTGATACTGGAACAGGTTAAGTGCTTTGGTAGCTTGAAGACTTGCAATTGGTTCTCAGGCTAGCTGGTGACTGATGGATCTCCTCGGTCATGGGGTAATACAGGTGCAGTACCAAAACTAGATTTGACTACATGACCACCGGGTTGACACATCTGTGTCTAGTTTAGAATGGCAAAGGCCACTATGACACAATTGGAAGTTGATAGTGTCCATTAAGATTCAATCATCCCTTTTGTCCAATCTGGAGGCAGAGATTCTGGAAACTCCTTAGTCTTTAGGTATTTACCCAGTCTTGAACAATGAGGTTTGAATTCCACACACAGCAGTGAAGTACTCCCATCAATGTCAATATTTAATTAGATGTTTGCCAAAGACTATCTAATCTAAATGCTAAAATCAGTGTTTGCGGAAGCCATTTTCACAGGTTGGTTGTGTCCAATTTTAAAAAGTATTGACTAAAAGTTCATAATATTACATGCCTGCTCTGGGCATGAAACACCCCACCCCACGGGGAGAAGAAATTGAATTTAGACTTTTTTTTAACATGGCTAAGGAACAAGAATAAACTTACACATACATTATGCACACATTCTGACCTTAATATAGCAAACTAGTACTGCTACGGTTTTCCCTACATTCTGTATTACATTGCCGATTTATATTTGGGTTACACATCAGCAATGACATCATCCTTTCCAGAAATATGGGGTAATTTTTACATTGAAAGGTTGCAGGAGTAAGCTCCATTGCAGCAATCTGGTTAGTAACTTCTAATTTTTCTTGGAACTTTAAAGGGTCATGGTCCATGTATATTAGTGTCCCTCGGTGTCTATTGCTAGCATAAAGCTGGAGAGCTAACGATAGGGCTAATGTTTCTTTCATGACTCTAGAGTACTTCTGCCAGATATAGACAGGCTAGGAGATTGGCCAAAGTTTGGCAAATGGAGTTTAATGTGGATAAGTGTGAGGTTATCCATTTTAGCCAAAAAAAAGTAGTCAGGCAAATTATCTAAATGGAATGCAGATTCAAAATGCGTCTGGGCAGAGGGATCTGGATGTCTTTAGTCATGAATTGCAGAAAGTCTGAATGCAGGTACATAATGTAATTAAAAAGGCAAATGGAATGTTAATGTTTATTTATTGCAAATGAACTGGAATATAAAAGTTGTTGCAATTGTATAGGGTTGGTGAGACCACATCTGGAATATGGTGTCCGGTTTTGATCTCCTTATTTGAGGAAGGATGTGGTGGCATTGGAGGCAGTTCAGAGGAGGTTCACCAGGTTCAATCTGGAACAAGAGGTCACAGATATAGGTTAAGAGGCGGTAGATTTTAAAAAAAAATCTAGTGTACCTAATTCATTTTTTCCAATTGAGGGGCAATTTAGCGTGGCCAATCCACCTAGCTTGCACAACTTTGGGTTGTGGGGGCAAAATACACGCAAACACGGGGAGAATGTGAAAACTCCACACGGACAGTGACCCAGAGCAGGGCTAACCCACTGCGCCACCGTGCTGCCCCAGAGGTGGTAGATTTAGAACTGAGATGAGGATGCACTACTTCTCGCAGGGGTTAGTGAATTTGTGGAACTTGTTGCCTCATAGTGCAGTGGAGTCCAAATCATTAAATAGTTTCAAGAGGGAGATAGATATATTTCTGATAATGGGTTAAAGGGATATGGGGAACAGGCAGGGAGGTGGATTTGAGACCAGGAAGAGATCAGCCATGATCAGATTGAATGGCAGGTAGGCTCGAAGGGCAGATGTCCCTCCTTCTGCTCTTGATTCCTATGTTCTATGTTTATTTAGCGTTTTTGAGAAACAACCAATCGGGCTAAAAATTCCAGTCTTCTTTTTTTAAAATAAATTTAGAGTACCCAATAATGTTTCCAATTAAGGGGCAATTTAGCGTGGCCAATCCACCTACTCTGCACATTTTTTGGGTTGTGGGAGCGAAACCCACGCAGACACGGGGAGAATGTGCAAAATCCACACGGACAGTGCCAGGATCAAACCTAGGACCTCAGCGCCGTGAGGCAGCTGTGCGAACCACTAGGCCACCGTACTGCCCTTCCAGAGTCTTCTTAATGGAGTAGGACTGCTCCTACCCCACTGCGTTTGCATCAACAGCTATTGTAAAAGATTTACTATTGTTTGAGGCTGCTGGTACAGGTTCATTTGTCTGGAGATCTTTAATTTCTCAAAAGACCTTTTGCACTCCTCGGACTACACTACCGTGGTATTTTTCTTTGTAAATCAATTAATGGAACAGCTGGGGTGCTAAAATTTGGATCAAACTTTCAGTAGAACTTTCACATTACCAGAAATTGCAGCATCTCTCTCTTTGTTTTGAGAATGGGATAGGTGGGACCTGACCCCAGGTAGGGTGCTCTTTCAGAGGGGCAGTGCCGAATGGCCTCTTCCAGCACTGTATGAATTCTATGATTCTTTGAATTTACCTTTGCTTTAGCAAACCTGCTCTTAGCTAAGTTCACTACAAGGTTAGCCCTCAGAAATGCCTGCCTCCAGGTGGTCTAAATGGTTCTTCCAAGAATCACTGTAGATTAACAGGTCATCCATGTATAGCGCACAGTTGGTTAACCCAGCTGCTATCTGGTTTCTCAAACTCTGTAATGTTGCTGGGGAACCTTTATGGCTGATGGGCATGACCTGGCATTGATATAGACCATCTGGGCAGGATCTTCCCACAAGTCCTGAAAGACGTGCTTGTTAAGTGAATTGGACATTCTGAATTCTCCCTCGGTGTATCCAAACAGGCGACTAGGGGCTTTTCACAGGCGAATGTGGCGACTGGGGGATTTTCACAGTTAATGCATTGCAATGTTAATGTAAGCCTATTTATGACAATAAAGACTCTTATTAATATTATTATTACATCAAACTGGAGGCGAGGCCAGAAAAAGAACCTTCTAATGAGCGAAAGCTTAGTGGGTACCAATATGTCCAGCCAGTGGAATTGAGTAGGTAATTCATAAGATTTCCTTGGAATACTCATAGAATATTCAGGGAGCATTGCAATCAGTCCACTCCTCATCTGCAGGTCTCCCTGGAGGTGTCCATTTCAGCATTACTATCCTAACTGGTAGGTGATAGCACTCGGGGCCAAGGGCAACCTTTACCTTAGGGTAGGCAGTCGGTGTTGTGCACTTTAAATCAGAGTCTGTGAACTGTGCCTTAATTAAAGAGGCTCAGCTATGCACCCTCTCTCCTTCTGACAGGTTTCCAGAGAAGATCGGAGCTATCCAAAACTTGGCTCATCCAGCTAGGGTGCGGGATCCTTCTCATTTAGATTTTTGTATCAAGTTTGGGACCAGGTCACTACACAATCAGAAAGTGCCCCTGGAACTTCCTCTGGCTTGATTTCCCTTTCCTCACTTGGCTGGTCCAGGGTTACAGGAGACGCTACCATCTTACTGCCAGCCAAATCATTCCCAGGCAAAAAACTAACCCTTGCCACCGGCAGCGCAGGGACAACCTTGACAGTGACTGGACCCAAAACGAGGTCACTTTGTAGGTGGGCCTGATGGAGGGGAAGGAACATGTATCCACTTCCACTCCCTTGATTGCACCCTTAATCTTCATGGAGGTTTCTGAAGACGGGTCAGATCTTCCCCCAGCATCAAGGATTGAGTGACATCTATATCCCTGAGAGATGCAATAAAAACAATGGACTTGCCTTTTTCCTCAGAGGGATAAAGGGTAAAACTCACGGGCATTTGTCAGGTTCTGCTGTGCATAGAGGCTGATTTCTGCAACTAAGGCCATTGCCTGATCTGCTGCACAATTTACAGTGACATCCTCCATGTGACTAATCATGTGGATTCTTATAAGATTGAAACTAGGTACCCCACCTTCTGTAGTATTCCAACTCTTTCCCAAATTTCTGCAGGGAAAAGTCCGCCTGAGTTACCAGGTCTAGGGGCAAGGACAATCATCAACGAGGATATCAGTTAAAACCCTCTGTTCCTTCACATCAGTTTTGAGGCCAGGTGGGAGATAGTCTTTTTTTAAATAAATTTAGACTACGCAATTATATATTTTTTCTAATTAAGGGGCAATTTGGTGTGGCCAATCCACCTAACCTGCACATCTTTGAGTTGTGGGGGTGAAACCCAAGCAGACATGGGGAGAATGGGCAAACTCCACACAGGCAATGACCCAAGGCCGGGATTCGAACCAAGGTCCTCAGTGCCGCAGTCCCAGTGCTAACCACTGCGCCACATGCCCCCCTAGGTGGGAGGTAGTTTTCAAATTCCTCCAACAAAATTATTTATTTTATTCCATCATAATATATTCAATTTTTGGGATCACACCCACCAGTCAAATACTAATTGTTCAATTCTCTTGATTTTGAAGATAGTGTGGAGTGTTTTTTTACGAGGGTTCCACAATTTCTGGTGTACACCTCCAACACAAGTTCATAGACACTTAGGATAGTAACGTTTGTCTGTTTATAACTTGCAGATCTGTTTGCAGGCAGCAGAGTAGGCATCACAGGATTTTACAACTAGCTAACCCTGCATTAGGAGAATAGAGGACTCTGCTGACTCTGCTTTTAACTGATTTGCCAGATTCTCAATAGCTGTGAAAAAGATTTCCACATCCTCGTCTTCAAACTTGGACAACGGTCAGGATAACTTCAAGAAATCAGAACTTGCTTCTGAGCTGGGGCAATTGAATTTCCAGCAGTATCTCCACTAGGTAAAGACCAGTTCTCCCCAACCACACCCATACGACATGAAGATTGTATGCAGATAAAAATAGTGCACTTCCACAGACTAATTAATTCAGTCTCTGATTGCAGGTCCCAGTCTACCAAAGATAGGCCTGTGGTTTCTTGAATGGGTTTGATAATTTAAAGTGGCCACTGAGATTCAATTTCTCTTTTGTTCAGTATGAAACACGGAGACAGGCAATCTGGAAACACCATTGTCTTTAGGTGTTAAACAATGAGATGTGCGAATTTGACAAATAGCTGTGAGGGACACTCACCCATGTCCATATTTAATTAGGCATTATCCAGACTTAATACTGCCTACAATGTAAATGGCAAAAGTTCATAGTTTGCAGAAGCATCTTTACAGCGTGTTTGTGTCTAATTTTTAAAATATTGATTTAAGGTCAATAATATAATTTGTCTATACAGGGCATGACGCAATACTCAAGGAATTCATGAACATCAAACTTGCAAACATATTCACTGGGCAGTAATCAGCAAGTACCCACACCTATTATTCCTTTTTCTAGCTCAAAGGTCCTTGAAGCCAATTATAGCAGCCCCACTGCGAACCCAGCTGAGCTGCAAAACTGTAAAGCAGACCATGAACTTCCTGATATATTTGGCACAGTACCAACATGCTAGGCATTTACCCATCAATTAGGTCATAAAATGTTTCAGATAATGTAGATAGCAGAAGAAATCATTCACGAATGCTAGGCAGCCCCATCAATCACATACACCACATCTCAAAAAAAATCGCAAGAAGTCAAAATCAGTTGAAATGAAGTCATTTTTACACATTATAAAATCTCAATCAAAAAGTTTGCGCATGTTCAATGAACGCTTCTTTATTCCATGCAGTCAATATACAGTGGATGTGGGCACTATTACATTTACACAAGCATGAAATATAATCCAAAACTGAATAGGCTTACCTGCAAAACCAGATTGGCATTCAGTTAAAATGCTTTGCAATTTTATGAAATCTTTCATAATCTTCTCACTATTGTGGACTGAAGTGACGCATAAATACCTGGTAACAATGAGGGGTGAGGGAAGAGGGCAGGGAAGAGGAGTTGTGAGGGAGGGCCGGGAAGAGGTGCCAACGGGGTGGGGGGCAGCCAAGAGGGGGTGATGGGTGGGGGGAGGGGCTGCCAAGAGGGACCGAGGGGGTGGGGGGGCAAGTGGGGCTGAGCATCAGACTGAACATGATAATGACACCATCCGGGGAGAGAACACCAGAGGTGATCGTCTCCTTGGACGCAGATAGGGCTTTCGACAGAGTCGAGTGAAAGTACCTCATTGAGGTACTAGAGCGGTTTGGGCTAGGGACAGGATTTACCTCATGGGTGAAACTCCTGTACAACGCCCCCAAGGGAAGCGCCAGCTCTGAATACTTCCAGCTGCACAGAGGCACAGGGCAGGGTTGCTCGCTGTCCCTGCTCTTATTCGCCCTGGCAATTCAGCTGCTGGCGATTGCCCGAAGAATGGCGAGGAGCTGGAAGGGAATCCGAAGAGCAGACAGAGAGCAGAGTCTCACTCTATGCAAATGACCTGCTCCTCCACATCCCGAACCCGCAAAGCAGCACGGAAAGGATCTTGAAGCTCCTGAGAGAGTTTGGAGCCTTCTCGGGCAACAAACTCAACGTGAGCAAGAATGAAGTGTTCCCTGTGAACCCAAAAGGGAGAGGGGCAGAGCTGGAAGGACTACTATTCAAATTATCCCAAAGCAAATTCAGGTACCTGAGGATCCAGATTATCCATGGCAGGACACGGATCCACAAGTGGAACCTCACCAGTCTGGCGGAGGACGTAAAAAGACCTACAGAGGTGGGATACACTCCCGTTCTCCTTGCCGGGGAGGGTACAGATCATCAAGATGAACGTACTGCCCAGGTTCCTCTTCCTGTTCAGGTCCATACCGATCTGCATCCACAAGGCACTTTTCAACATAATTGATATGATGGGTGTGGTGTGTGCGCGGTACTACCACTGGGCAGCCAAGCAGAAAGAGTGAGGGGATGGGTCAAAGAACCAGATGTGGAATGGGTGAGGATGGAGGAGAGGTCCTGCACAGGGATAACCCTTCGGGTCCTTGCCACGGCAGAACTCCCATTCCCACCAATAAAACACTCAAAAAGCCCAGTAGTGGTAACCACCCTCAGAAACTGGAACCAGATGAGGCAGCACTTTGGCTTGACCGAAATGTCCTCGATGGTTCACACCAGCCTGCTTGACGCCACCTTTAAGACGTGGAGACAGGATGGGGAGACACTGACTGTTACGGACTTTTACAGAGAAGACAGGCTAGCGACCTTGAGGAACTGACAGAGAGACTGCAGCTACCTAATGGGAATTAACTCCTACACCTACAAGTTAAGAACTTTCTCCGCAAGGAGATGACAGCATACCCATGGACCTCGAGACAATGTTAGAAGAGCTACTTGGGGGGGGGGGCACCTGTACGGACGGCTATTGAAAAGGACACGCTCCCCACTGGATGAAACACTGGAAAAATGGAAGGGAAAAATTCGGGACAGAAATAGGGTGGGAACTCTGGAGCAAAGCACTAAACAGGGCCAGCTCCACCTCCTCATGCCCAAGGCTAAGCCTCATGTCACTCAAAGTGGTGCACAGGGCTCACCTGACAAGAACCCGAATAACTAGGTTCTTCCCGGAGGTGGAGGATAAATGCGAAAGGTGCCAGGGCGGCCCGGCCAGCCACACCCACATGTTGCGGGCCTGCCCCAGACTTGTCGGGTTTTGGACAGCCTACTTTGAGGCAATGTCCACGATTGTGGGGGTGAGGGTGGAGCCGTGCCCAAGAGTGGAAGTCTTCGGGGTATTGGACCATCCGGAACTATTCATGGAGAAGCGGGCTGATGCCCTTGCCTTTGCATCACCCTCCGGAGAATCCTGCTCGTCTGGCGACCAGCAGCACTACCCACAGTGCAGACTGTCTGGCAGACTGGCTGGAATTTCTCCACCTGCAGAAGATCAATCTATCCCAGGGTCAGAGCATGGCTTCCACAAAGCATGGAGGTCATTCACCAACTTGTTCCAGGACCTGCTCAAGACCAACAGCCAATAAAGCTTATGGGGGGGAGAACCTACGAGACTGCAGGGAACAGACAGGGAAGGGAGGAAGGGGGGAGGCTAGAGAAAGAGGAAGGTAAAGCTGGAAAATGGCCAAAACAGATATTGGGGACCTAGAGCAAGGCCACAAGAAACAACCTCCCCAAATGGTAGCACTGTGGTTTGCACTGTTGCTTCACAGCGCCAGGGTCCCAAGTTCGATTTCCAGCTTGGGTCACAGTCTGTGCAGAGTCTGCACATTCTCCCTGAGCCTGCGTGGGTTTCCTCCCACAAGTCCTGAAAGACGTGCTTATTAGGTGAATTGGACATTCTGAATTCTCCCTCTGTGTCCACGAACAGGCGGCAGAATGTGGAAGCTAGGGGATTTTCACAGTTACTTCATTGCAGTGTTAATGTAAGCCTACTTGTAACAATGATAAAAAGATTATTATTATTAAAAAGAAACACCGAAAAGGAGATGGGGGGAGAGGGGCAGTGAGGTAAGGAAGAGGAGAAGGGGGTGGGGTAGCACTTTGGCTTGACTGAAATGTCCTCGACAACAAAGGGGGGTCGGAGGGGAAGGGGAAAGCGGTGCATACATGTAAATTACGTTCGGGGGGTGTCGATACCAAGGGAAATGTCTTGCATATTGTATCCAACGCACCCTTGTTGAATGTCCAGTATATAAAATGTAAACTTCAATAAACACATTTTACAAAAATAAATGATCAAAATGGAGATGACTGGAGGGCCACCTCTAATTATATGCTTACGGTTATGTTGTGTGTTATCTTCTGCCACAAGGGAAAGAAAAGGGTCGGGATTCTCCGTAGCCCGATACTGAAATGGAGTTTAACGAAGAATGGACTCCGACACCGGATCTGGGGCAGGTGCTGGTTTGCGATGCTCCGCCCCCACCCAACCGGCGTCATCGGGATGTGCACTGCGCACAGTTGCAAGGCCGTTGGCGTGCCATCGACCAGCCCACCCGTGATGCTCCACTCCCGATGGGCCAAGTTCCCGACGACACGGGCCACATGTGGTCTCAGCGGTCGGGAACCCCGCATGCCAGCTGCGGACGGTGTCCAGCGCCACACACTCTTCCGGGATCCGTGCTGCTGTGTGGGAGTTACTGCTCGGGCTAGGGAGAAGTGGTGGGGGGGTGGACTGTGGAGTCAGGGGTGGGCGGGTTACGGATCGAGCACGGTCGGCGCCATCGTTTCCGGCTCGATTGGAGCAGATTGTTAGACCTGTGCATGCACGGCCTGGGACCAGACCAATCTCCGGACGTTTTCTGCGCGATCAGCAGGTGGTTCACATGGCGCCAGTACTAGACCCTCACCGGTACCGGAATTAGTAAGGGGTTCGAGCCGATATTCCTGTCGTGAACCACCCGTGGATTCTCCGTTGGCACTGGCTCTTAGCCAATGGAATTCCGCCCACGATCTTTGAGTGTTAGAAATGGAATATGTCAAGAAGGCTGGCAGGGCAACATTTGCTTAAGGTCACTGTGAGAGTTAGGCGTGACATCACATTAAGATGAGGTTGAGTGTCAGCAGTGGCTGGTCAGATGGAGATGTGAGAAGGTGCATAGGCAAGAGATGGATAGGTGCACCTCTTAAATGCATTAATATGAGGAGTGATATGTCGGGAAAGGCAGAGTGATGCAGGTTGATGTAAGACACACATCAGGATATAGTTTGAAGTGGCATGCTACTCATCTTTTCTGCTCTGATTAGGTAACTGAACCTCATCCAACATTGGGGTATGACATGCCAGTTCTGCTGCTGACCTCCTCAGCCATTTGCAACCATATCATCTTATTTTCTACAGCAGACTTTTCCTCCTATCTGCAGGGAACAGAATCTTTCTATGGGCCCTTACAGCCCACAGTATGATTTTCAGAAATGCATTGTTAAAGCATGGTGCTACTTGTTTTGTTGTGTCTCTGGCACTGTGCCTGTCTGAAGGCCTTTACTGTGTGTCAAGTCTGATCCCCACCCTTTAAACAGTTGAAGTAAAGAAATTGCTGGAAGTCATTATCACACTCATTTAATCCAAATGGTCGGCGAAACCTGAAAATTAGATGCAAACACAGCAGTTGAGTTAAAAAGCCATTGACAAACATGCTGCTGAAACATCCAGGTTCCACATGTGTTATCAGGCTTCCATGAGCTAGTCAGAAAGTTAAATTTACACCTTTGTACTTAACTTAAGATTCAGCAAACTCTGCCTGTACCAATCAAGTTGAACTAGTTGGATAGTAATGTGTCATTGATTTAAGAAAATTAAGTGAAATGGTCATAAAGTGATCCAACACTACAATATCGCAGCTGGGCTACTATTGTCATTAAACTTATTAACCTTTTTTTCTTGTATTATGGAGTTAATAATTTCTTAATTCTCTCCAAATACATTTATTGCTGCAACGTTATAACTCAGTCAAGACGAGAAGAACCCGAGGGTAACTGACCTCTCCAAACCTTTCATCAGAACTGTTCATGTAATTAACAAGTAAATTTTAAAAATTAACCAAATGGCAAAAGAAACAGAAAAACGTAATTTTAATGCAGTAGTAAAGCTAGAAACCACCACACGGCTTAAGTTAATAGGAAGAAGGGTTATTCCTGGGCAGCTGTAAAAGGCACAACCTATAGTTTCAGGAACTGTTCATCCGATTTTACGACTGAGATGCTTACCTTGGGAAAATAATCACACCCCATCAAAAAAAACAACTGTTAAAAAAGCTGTTTATATACACCAATGAACTATCATATACAGATGAATACCTGTACACTTCATTGCATCTCTAATTGCTACAAGTTAAGGTTAAGGATGAGTTTAACTCTGACTGCAGTGGGAAAGCTGTACCATTAGTGGTGTCATTTTCAGAACAGACATTAAACCAAGGTTACCAATCAAATGTGGGCAAGTGGCCTGATGGCACTAACAAAAAAAGTAGAGTTCCACTTCTTCCAGTCAATATTCGGCCTTCAACCAAAGCCACAAATTACATTAATTTGCTGTTTGTATGACCAAACTGTCAATATTGGTTGCACTTATAAGTGATCTATTGGTCTAAAGCATTCTGGGATATTAGAGGATGTTAAAGGTGCTACTTAAAAGCAAATTATTGCTTTTGTTAATCATTGCTGTATTCAAATCTGCCCTGCTCTTCAGTTTAGAAGGAATGGAATCGATTTACTACAGTTCCGATTAAGATAAAATATCAGCGGCCTTGGAAAAAATATTTTTGCTTCCCCTTTTGTGAATTCTGCGATATACAAATTCCATTCAGTAGATTTTTGTGCCTCCTGAGAAAGAATCTGAGAAACTGGATGAATGGCAAGTCACAAAAAAGGTTGATTAAAGAATCACGGGATGAACTTATTCCACCAGCAAGTTTCAGATTCAATCAAATGCTAAGACAGCACAAACGGTATGAAAGAAATTCCACTTGCACTGATCGAACCTCTTTCAAAAATACCCCAATACAAAAGCATATGTTATGTATACCACTAAATTACCATAAAATTAATTTTTCCCCATTTGTACCTCCAGTGGACATTACTTTTGATAAAAAGACCTTTTCTGGCATTTAAGTTGAAAGATCTTTCATAAAGTGCATTTCTATAGTGGCACCAGAGTCTATTTTTAACAGATATTGCTTCCAGAACGCAAGAGAAAATATTAATAACTTGATATAATCACTTTTTATTTGCCATCGGGTTCAAACATGTTTTGTTGCATTACTAACACTAATGCATAACCCACAATACCTGCACTTACTTTACCTGGAGTTACTTTGATAGACAATGTAATTGCAGCTTTGACTCTCTTCTATCCTTCATTCACAGTAACAATGTGGACAGCACGAAGAAATTTGAGCAAAGTTTGTAGACAAATGGGAATGTGAAACAAAATTTTAGTTCCCGATCATTAACTTTTGGTCTAAATATAGAAAATTATGCAAAGCATGTTTAATGAAATATTGAATCTCACATTCTGAATAAATCCTGCCAGCTTCATTCAGTAGTGATTATTATCATAAGTGATCACTGACAAAGGTGAAGGCTATTTCGTACATTAACAGCACAACAATGAGACCCACACATGCTTGATGAGACTCCTAGCCTGGGTTGGAATTCTTTTGTTTGCATCTTAAATGAATCACAGCTCCTCAGAGCTTGAAGGCGAGACCACGTTGATTGCGATTGCAATAGGGACAACATTTTTGCACCTATGCAGTAGCTTTCGGCAAGTTTAAAGAGGTTAAAGGAAGTTGAACTTTGTGAAATGTGAGGAACCAAGCAGAGCAGCAGGAGACTGACGGCATTGCATCAAGCCGGACAAGATGCAGCAGAGCAAGCTAGACCAAGAAAATAAAAATGAGCAGTTTTCATTGTGGAGTAAATTCGATTTTAACACATATTACATATATATACAAATTTCATCATTGAGAGAGAGTTTGGATTTTATCTGCAACATCTGGGACATTCAGCTAAAGTGGCTTTGCATTTTTTGTTTTATGCAGCCCTCTCAATATTTAGTTTGTGTAGATCTGACTTCCTACTCCAAAAATAGCCATGGACTGATTTGCTGAATAAGAAAACACTGTTATTGTGATTAATAAACCTTTTAAACCAGTTGCAAAGAGGCATTTTGAGAGACAGTAATATGCCAAAATCTTCAGAAAGTCTAATGCTGTTTCGACAACTATCAGGGACACAATGACGTTGATGGATAGTCAAAAGCAGGAATGTAATGAGGGTGAAAATGACCTTTATGTTTGCCTGCTGGGCAGATGTTGCAGCTTGTATGTAAAGACAAGTAGGTCAGAGGTGTCCACACAGGGAACAGCTGGACACAAAATTGAATTTTCATGGCAATTCACAGCAAATTATATTATCTTAATGGAAAAGGCATGCCAGATAATTGAACTCCTGCACATTAACTTATTTCCAAGAATTACAGCAATGATTGACTTGCTGCTTTTCAATAAAATCAAAATGAAGCATTGTAATAGATTGCTATCAGGACGTTACAAGGCAATTAACTTGATTTTAGATGATGCCACAAACTACACTTGTAACAGAATGATTTACAACATCTGCAGCCTGTTATTTATGTACAGTAACTGTTTTTAACTATCAAATGCAAATGAAATAAATTCGGTACTATGTTGGAACTTCATCCTTTCACCAATCAGCTCAAAGTTGCCACACTGGTTTTTTTTGTTCTTTTTAAAAATAAATTTAGAGTACCCAATTAATTTTTTCCAATTAAGGGGCAATTTAGCATGGCCAATCCACCCAACCTGCACATCTATGGGTTGTCGGGGCAAAACCCATGCAAACACGGGGCGAACGTGCTAGTCACTCAAAGGTTAAGTTAAAGTCTAGTGTGAGTTTTTAGTACTCTGTAGAATAACTTAGGTTGATGGAGTGATTGATTAACTGCAACATCGAATGGGAATAAAGACTTTTGATTTAAAGCGAAGTCGACTCGCAGTCATTGGTCCACGCCATAAGGGTTAAAGACACACTGTGAGCAACAACTCGATAGGCCAAAAAGCCTCCTTCTGCACTGTAGGAATTCTATGATATCATGGGGGGGAGGGAAGGTGTTGCACATAATGGGAGGAGAGAAGGTGTTGCACATCCCAGACGGTAGAGTAGGTGCTACATATCACGGGGAGCAGAGAAGGTGCTGCATATCCTGGGAGCAGAAAAGATGCTGCATATCCTGGGGGCAGAGAAGATGTTGCATATCCTGAGGACAGAGAAGGTGTGGAAGAGAGGGTGAGAGTAAGCATGTGAGTGAATGTGGAAGAGAGGGCGAGAATGAATGTGTGTGTGTGTGTGTATGGAAGAGAGGGCAAGAGTGAACATGTGTGTGAGTGTGGAAGAGAGGGCGAGAGTGGCTGTGTGTGTGGAAGAGAGGGTGAGAGTGACTGTATATGGAAGAGAGGGCGAGAGTGAATGTGTGTGTGGGAGAGAGGGCGAGAGTGACTGTGTGTGTGGAAGAGAGGGCGAGAGTGAATGTGTGTGTGGAAGAGAGGGCGAGAGTGGCTGTGTGTGTGGAAGAGAGGGCGAGAGTGAATATGTGTGTGTGGAAGAGAGGGCGAGAGTAAATATGTGTGTGGAAGAGAGGGCGAGAGTGAATGTGTGTGTGTGGAAGAGAGGGCGAGAGTGAATGTGTGTGTGGAAGAGAGAGCGAGAGTGACTGTGTGTGTGGAAGAGAGGGCGAGAATGGCTGTGTGTGTGGAAGAGAGGGCGAGAGTGAATGTGTGTGTGGAAGAGAGGTCAAGAGCGAATGTGTGTATGGAAGAGAGGGCGAGAGTGAATGTGTGTGTGTGGAAGAGAGGGCGAGAGTGAATGTGTGTGTGTGGAAGAGAGGGCGAGAGTAACTGTGTGTGTGGAAGAGAGGGTGAGAGTGACTGTATATGGAAGAGAGGGCGAGAGTGAATGTGTGTGTGGAAGAGAGGGCGAGAGTGGCTGTGTGTGTCGAAGAGAAGGCGAGAGTGACTGTGTGTGTGGAAGAGAGGGCGAGAGTGACTGTGTGTGTGGAAGAGAGGGCGAGAGTGAATGTGTGTGTGTGGAAGAGAGGGCGAGAGTGAATATGTGTGTGGAAGAGAGGGCGAGAGTGAATGTGTGTGTGGAAGAGAGGGCGAGAGTGAATGTGTGTGTGGAAGAGAGGGCGAGAGTGACTGTGTGTGTGGAAGTGAGGGCAAGAGTGAATGTGTGTGTGTGGAAGAGAGGGCGAGAGTGAATGTGTGTGTGGAAGAGAGGACGAGAGTGACTGTGTGTGTGTGGAAGAGAGGGCGAGAGTGAATGTGTGTGTGGAAGAGAGGGCGAGAGTGAATGTGTGTGTGGAAGAGAGGGCGTGAGTGACTGTGTGTGGAAGTGAGGGCGAGAGTGAATGTGTGTGTGTGTGTGAAAGGGAGGGCGAGTGTGAATGTGGTGAATGAAAGAGAGGGCGAGGGTGAACATGTGTGTGAGTGAAAGAGAAGGCAAGGGTGAACGTGTGTGCACATGTGAAAGAAAAGCAAGAGTGAATCTGTGTCCGAGTGAAAGAGGGCAAGAGTGAACGTGTGTTGAATGAAAGAAAGGGCGAGAGTGAACTTGAACGTGTGTGTGAATGTATGAATGAGAGAAGGCGATAATGAACTTACGTCTGCGTCAGTGCGTGTGTGTGTTCATGTGCGTGTGTGTGCATTCGTGTGCGTGTGTGTATGTGTCAATGTGTGTACACAAGTATGCATGCGTGCGTGCGTGCATTACTGGCTTACACCCAGTCTCTGGACTCTTAAGTCACCCTCGCACACTGACACAACTCATCTATTCTCAGTAGTTGAAGGTGAGAGGATAAATGCCAAGACTGGGAGTGAGCTGAACACACCCACTCTTCCACACTCACAGACATGTTCACACTTGCCTTCTCTTATACTCTGGTAATCATTTTTAATAATTACTTTTTTCCTTTTAATTATCAATTTATTGCTTTTACAGTCAGTCCCTCCACCACCAGAATAGTCGTAGCTGTGTGTCACTTGCCATGGCTTCTTTGACCGCACCTTCAAAACCTGCAACCTCTACTATCGAGAACATTGTTTTTCAAGCTTTCTTCCCCCCGGGACCCACTTTTGTCAACCAGCCGACCTTTGGAACCCACATTGGAAAACCTTTGCAATACACACCATCTTTAATGTGACAGGTGAGCCTGCTTGGTCCTTATGATCTCACTCCAATCAGATTCACAGGGGAGGCCAATGCACCCATCAGGTGCAAAGTTTAGCCAGTTCCTTTGTGCCATCCCCACCTTTGTGAGAATGGAAAATCTAAACTCACATGTGTAGGTTATGTGCAATAGCAACAAAATACTTGTTTTACTCAGCACTGGATACTCCTGGGACGTGCTAGTCCAGAATGCTGACAGCCTCATGGTCTTGTGACATGTATTTAATATGTTGTCACAGATGAAGTGCAGAAGTTCAATTTCCATTTGGAGTCAACTGTAAGTTAATAATTGACTCTGGGGTCTCAAACTCAAAGGGACTTCTCACCCACCTCTTCTCTTTCCAAATCTGAAACTTCTCTGGAAAGTAGCGACAAAAACTTGATCAGAGCAGCAAGATGCGACTGAATAAGGCTTGCCAGTCAATTGACAGTTCCCTTACTAACACGGTTTTCTTCGATGTGTCATAGCAGTGTGTGGAACGTGTAGTAGCTTTGGCTTTGTATTCATATTTGGCAAACTTTCAATTATTTCTGTAATGCATCTATTTCGTCACGATGCCAAAAGCAATCCCTGCAACCTGAGGTTCAGTTTGTTGAACTGAAATGTCTGCAAAGTAAGACATTGTTTCATCACCAAACGAATCAGCCACAAGGGACAATTTCTCAAGGAGGAAAGCATGGATATTATGCCCCAGTTTGTAAACTTTGCCAAGCGACCCCATGATAGCCAATGTACATCTGTGTGTGCTCAGTCCCCATATCAGAACACAGAGCCTCAAAAAGTCTGGCATTGAATGTGCTGCACTGAATTAAATTCCCGACTTTCCCAATTTCTTTCAACGCCACTTCAAGATCGGATTGAGTTCCTTCCGATGCCAATGCCTCATGGTGGATAAAGCAATGTCCTGACAATGTCCTGACCAGCTGCCTACTTAATCCTTATTATAACTCCGCTGTCTTTCCCAGTCAAGTTAGCTACCCAATCATTTGTGATTTCTTTGCAATGAACCCAGTAGAGTGCACACTTTCTAACCACATAACTATTTAAAGTTTCAAAATTCTGTGCGGCAGTCATGCTGGTTGGTAATGTCAGGCATCACAGTAAATCCTCAACAAATTCATTGTGCCAAACATATCTAATGTAAACTATCACAGTTGGACAATCAGAAATATCTGTACTTTTTTTCAGTTGTATTGATATCTCCTGTGTTGACTTTAAATGAAAAATAAGCGGAACTTCCAATTTCTCAGCAACATCACACATTGTGCGAGCCATTGTATTATCACTAAGTGGAATGCATTTTAGTTTTTCAGCTGACCTCTCATCTAGGAGAGGCCATATCTATTGCTGCAGGGAGAATTAATCTCTCTGCTTTAGTGTGGGGTATTTTCTTTTTTGCTACCATCTAAGAGGCTAATTGTGCTTTGTCATTCAATGTTACATTTCTGCTAAGGACTTCACTTGATGATTTAAGTTCTCGCTCATTGTTTGAAAAAAATCAAGAAGTTTATTCTTGAACTCGCCATGCTGTCTTTAAATGCCTTTGAAATTTTGAGGGTTTTAAACACCCATTCACCAGTACTTCCCTGTATTTAACACATAAGCTTTGCATCCTGATTTGCATTGGCACAATTAACAAAACCATACCTCAAGAAAACATCTTCCTGCTGCTTTGTTCCAGAGTTAAGTTTCTTCTTTGTAGGGAATGTCGGGTGTTCACCAGAGGCTCTGGAACTCTGTACAGAGCTAACACTAGCACTGTTCTGACCTACCATGGACTCTCCTGTGCAGTTATCTCCAACAGATTCAAATGTGAGATCCTGGCCATCGCTTCCTTGTAACAAAATGATAAATCTTCACAGTTCTCTTGCCTTGCTTGCGAGCAGCTAGAAAATTAAAAAAGCTCTCCTCTGTGATTTTGGACCAAAACCACATACATACAGGACACTGGAAATTAAGTGTACCTGCAAGGCGGGTGATCTGCCCACTGCTGCTGCTTATGTCCAGAAGACTGCACGAAGGCTCAATTCTTTCTCATTTAAAAGCCAGTAGTGGCTGCCATTCTCAATATAACAGCTGGTAATTCTCATGCCATTGAGATCACTTCGGCCGATCATACTTCGACCCCCCGACAACAATCCTGCGGGTCGCAACTCACTTCCAGCCACAAGCATCCTGACATAGAATTATACTGTTCTTTCATTGCAGCTGGGTTAGAATCCTGGATACCTTACCTAAATCTACTCGAGGAGTACCTTCGCCACACAGACTACAACACATCACGTCAACACCTCAGAATATCTTCTCATGGGCAATTAGGGAAAATCAATAAATGCTGGCCTTGCCGGCAATGCCCACATCCTATGAGTAAATAAAAGGAAGCTAGAACCTGTCTGTTAACATCCTGAATAGCCTCTTGCACAGCAAAACCCCCATCCACACAAGTACCAGCCAAAAGATCATCTGGAGGACACAAAGAAGAGTGCGAAAACGTTCTCGTCCATTCAGGGTAACCTTTTGAAAATTCCTTCTTGATCTCAAAGATGATTACACAAATTCCATGAGGCCATGGCATTTGAAATACATATCCACCTGCATCTACCTACCTTTGCTCGTTTCAAGTCAGAAATATCAAAGAAAAGCAAAATTCGCTATCGCCGAGGATAGGTAATGGAATTAATTTCACTGAAATCAACAGCATGTGTAAAATGAATACAGTTTCATTTTTGGTGCTAAGCCAAATGCAATTTAACTACTATCCTAAAAAGTTGTTTAAATATTAAATGATGTACGTCGAAAGAAAATACAGCTTGTCCATCGTGGTGGTTTATATATGATATAGGGAAGGTCATAGTGACTTTGTTGTTTGCAAGGAAGTTGATGGTATGTTAACCCTTACCCAGCTGAACAAACAAAAGCTCCATATGGTTAGTATGCCAAAACGACAGCCCTGCTTTAAAGAATAACAAGATTAAAATTGACCACGGTAAGTTTGGAAACACAAAACTTGAAACCATCCACATAAGATGAGAACTTGAAAGAATCCTGATGCAATGATTGGCTCAGCATGTTAATTTGGCATTCTATAATACACTACAATGCAATTGTGAACCTAATGATGTTACGATCTGGTTAGAAACGAGTAATATTTTGTTTAATATAGACAACGTTTGAAATCCCAGTTACTCACGAGGAAAATATAGCCACATGAAATCCAGAGTTTTAAACAAACAGAATAAAATTTACTGTACAATCAGAAAAGTAAAACAACTTACAATATATAGCTTTTACTCCAAAGTTCAGAATTAACATGAGGCTATTCTGAAAACAAAGGTAGTTTTAAGAGTTTTATGTTTGTATTGGCAAACATTAGAAATAAGTTATAGTTTTACGTGGGTTTACTTTAATGTTTCTGTACCTGGAAGGGTAAAATCTATAGGATGATTTATGCTGGGCCAATGTGTTTGTATGTGTGGAGGCTGGTTAAGTTCCAACTGTATTTCTATTGTATTTAGAGAGGGCTATGGTATGAAGAATAAATAAACCAGCAGTGGTTGCTCAGCAACTGGGGCCTTGTAAAGTAGAGGAGCTTTTAAGTTTTAGCTAATTTGATTGCAGATGGAGATGGGTAGTGAGAAAGAAGGCAGCGGCCACGGCTCTGCTGGAAGCAGTTGGTTTAAAAGGCTAGAGAGGGAATATCTTCCTCAGCATTACTAGAAGAAAACCCATAACGTGGAGTAATGATTAAGAAAACAAGGGCAGAGATTTGAACAGCAGCTAGATATTGTAAATAGTTTTACTCTTCTGGCTGCATGTTTGTTTAAAACTGTGGATTCTTGTGGCTTTATTTTTCTCGTGGGTAACTGGGATTTCAAACTTTGTCTATTTTAAACAAAATATAACTCGGCCCTAACCAGATCGTATCATTAGGATCACTAGAGAAATGAAGAGAAGTGTCCACAAAGTCTGACGTTAAGAGAACAGAGACCAAGGTATTGTTCAGAAGAATTCTAAGGAGAGTAACTAAATTGTTGAGTTATGGAGAGAATTGCAGGAACCAGATTTAAAGTGGGACAGCAGACTTCAGAGGTAGATGAAAAGTTTAATGTAATGTTAATACAGTCTGGGAATTGTGTGTAGTTTACATAGCAGTGAAGGGGATGATGTGAAATCTTGAACTGGATTCACTGCTAAAAGTGAAGCGGGAACTTAGTTTTAAATTATCATTTGGAAAACCTCATCTGGATTGGAATTTGGAAAGTCTGATGTGACAATCATCTGGGGGCTTCTGAGGAAACATCCACAAACATTCGTTGGGATTCAGGATGGAGACTGTATTTGCCCAAAGTCATCTTGTGTGCTTAAAAGGGACTGTGTGTTAGTGAGACCATTGTAGATTAAGATGTACTTTATAACACGTGTTAATCCTAAAGCCAGTATCTAATTGCTAAACTAAGGGGGGAGTAAAGGCACATTGTATCATAATCCAAATTGTTCAGGTGTTATGGGCCAGGGTTTAGAGAACCCCAAAGTGTATCATGGAGTTCACCTGACCCACAACTTTTAATAGATTGTGGTATGGGGAGCCCACGGCCCACTCTACAGGTGCGGTACAGCAGAAACAGAAAAGTATTTTTTTAAAGCAAAACAATGTTTATTCTATGAACTCAAGTTAACCTTTTTAAAACATACAGTGAACATCTTAGCAATCATTAATTCAAATACAACCCCCAAAGAATACAACACTAAATAATCTTTTAAGTTTTCCTTTTAACATCCATAAGACTTAAAACATCTTTTACCAGAAGCACGTCAGGTTAAAGTTACTATTGTTATTAGTTTTAAATCACCAGGATCGATTTACAGTCTTTAGATTAGAGAGAGAGACTCTAATACATCTTCTGGCTCTGACTGCAGCTATCCAGCTCTGAAAACGAAACTAAAACACACCCTGCAGCAAACAGCCTAAAACGAAAGTAAAAAGTTGGCAGACAGCCCAGCTCCACCCACTCTCTGACATTACTGCAGTAATAAACACCCATTTCTTAAAGGTACTCTCACTACAGATATTTATATACATACCCATTTATAAACACCCATCCCTTAAAGGTACTCTCACTACAGATATTTATATACATACCCATTTATAAACACCCATTTCTTAAAGCTACTCTCACATGACACATGTTGATAAATGTTTTGTTCTTGTTAAAACTAATTAGCAGTCCTATGAGTTTGTTCCTCAATATTTAAAAACAAAGAGTAAAAGTTACGATCTTTTGAACCATGGTTCCATTTTGGAATCTTCCCGTTCAGTAATAATATCAACTAGGTTAGTAGCAAAATAAATATGAATTAACAGGCAAACTATGGTCACCGCACGGCACATTAAATGACAGATGCAATCATGACAGACCCCAGAGGTTTCTCAGTAACACACCCAGATGTCAGTGGCTACCCTGAGTCACAAAATCTTGTTAAACCTCCGTCTCCTTCATGGGGGATTCCGACTCCTAATTTTTGAAGATCTAGCCTCTGAACTTCCTCAAAAAACGCTCTGCCTCCAAAACTGCTCAGCACGGGATGGTTCAATCTCTCCTCCTGAAACTGCATTCCACAAGATTCACAAAGCTGCACTTCTGCCTCTAATTACCAGTAAACATTCAACTCTTTCATGGGTCACTAGTTTCACTAAGCTGACACAGTCTCTGGTTTTCTGTGAACTCCAATCTCTCGGCTGCATTGAGCTCGAAATGGCTCGCAGGGAACTGCAAACCACATCGGGTCAAAACTGCAACCAACTAACTCTCCCAGCAAACAGATAGATCAACTGAAACCAGACAACCTTAAGCTCCATCCACCTCCATGAATGCTTTGAAACTAATTTAGCATGAAGTAGCATTACATTTCCCCCATTGCCACATCATCAATTAATCTTTCGATGTGTAAATACAGAGGGGCTGAATCAGCATTGGTTGCTTCTGTAGTGTGAAAAAACAAAGCAGAATAACTTGCTCAGAGTACGTACCACGGAATATCTGAGAACAGCTCCACAAAAATGCAACATTGAATTTTTTTATATATTCAAGTAAAATCTACTACTTGAATGCCTTATGCCAGAGGCTAGAAATTCATAAGTAAAACTGTCCTTGCAATCATATTGCAACTACTAATTTGACAAGCTCTGCAGAGTGCCCAAAGCAAAAGGCGGGGGGGAAAAGTACATAGAATTAACTAGGTGAATTAATTTCAAATGTGTTCTGCAACCCTCATCTATATAAGTGCATTATATACCATGCTCCATGAAAGATAAACCCAATCCACACTACAGGCCAGTTAGTTTATCAGGACTGTGGTAAGTAAGGGTTTAGATAAAATAATCAAGGATAAAATTAATATAAACATGGAGGAGTTGAATTTAATTAAGGAGATCCAGCATGAATCTGTAAAAGATAGATTGCTCTTCATTAACCAAGCTGAACTTTTTGATAAAGCAACTGAGAACATGAGAATTCTATCTGGATTTCAAGAAAATATTTGACAAGGGACAACATCAAAAACTGATTAACAAAAACTGGTTAACAAAATTGAGGCTAATGGAACAGAAGGTCAGCTTGGATAAAAATAAGTGGCAGATGGAAATTAATGCAGAGATAGGCGAGGTGATGTATTTTGCCAAAGGGACAGAAATAGACAATATAGACTTAATAGCACAGTTCTAAAGAGTATTCATATCTTTTGAGGCGCCAAACGCTTTGCGATGCAACCAGCCCATGCCCGTAGGCAAAATCGGGATCTTGCCACAAAGTGGTGAGAAACCAATTATCCCCACTTAAGCTGCATTTCCATACAATTAACGAGAGCTATCATTTATCCAACGGCCTCCCATCATTCAGCGGCCTCCCCAGCAAGTGGTCACCCTGGCGCCGATTAGTACTCTTTTTCAAAATGGTGAACCTGACAGATGTATATTCCCATGGGTCGGCGGGCTATGAAGCATTGTGGGAGTCATTGTCCAGCATCCCAATCAGACCTGGACAGTGTACCTGAACACTGCGGGAAGCAACACCACACAACACCACACAAGCAGCAGCCAATATCCGAACACCCAGGGGATGGGACGCAGCTCCAGGGGATATGTCCATGGCCAAAGGGTGGGTGAGTGCCACAGAGAGGTGGGCATCACCCAGTCCAGTTGATGTTGTGAGCGGGTGTCCAGGGTACAGGGTCTGGAGCCCGGTAAGGGGAGCCCCCTGCAGCCTGGAATACATGGGGAGGGTGTTCTGAGTAGGGTGGTAGGGGAGATCAATGGGGAAATGGAGGACCACTGTGTGGGAGCCACCGCTGGTTGTCGGTCTAACACCCTCTCCCAATGCCTTACAGATATTGAGCGTTATGGTAGGAATGTTGGCAGAGGTTGCCCTAGTGTTGCTGCTGCTGCACGACGCAGCCAGACACCGGAGGGGGCTGCGGCAGCAGCATTTGCAGATGCTCGAGGCAGCGGCCCATGTGCCAGACCCCGCGTCACACCCGGAGGACCCGGCTGCCCATCAGGCTAAGGAGGGACCCAGACGGGGAGTCCCGCGATGGCCCAGAGTATACAGGCACTGCTGGTCATTCGAACAAATGGCAGACAATGTGTGCCGCAGGAGGTACGTCTCAACAAGGAGACGGTGGGACATCTGTGCCTTATCCTTGCGGACCTGGCACCACATGGAGGAGGAGGACACCCACTCCCAGTGGCTGTCAAGGTCACCGCAGCCCTGAGCTTTTACGCCATGGATCATTTCAAGGCTCGAGCGGGGACCTGTGTGGTACCTCACAAGCCACAGCCCACAAGTGCATCTTGCAGGTCATGAATGTCCTGTATGCCCAAGCAGAAGACTACAAGATTTGTGACATGGACCAGGCCCAACAGGATGCCCAGGCAGCAGGTTTCTCCATCATCGCTGGGATGCCCCAGTCCAGGAAGTCATAGATGCCATGCATGTTGCCTTGCACTCACCGGGCCATCTGGGGGTACCCTATGTTAACGAAATGGGTTTCACTCCCTCAACATACAGCTCGTGTGCAACCACCAAATGAAGATAATACACGTGTGAGCACGCTTTCCGGGAGTGTGCACAACAGCTACATCCTAGGGCAGTCGGTCATCCCTGTCATCTTTGAGAAACACCCCAGGATGGCGTGTTGGCTCTTGGGGGATAAGGGATAATTGCTGACGAACCAGCTAATAACGCCAGTACTGAGTCCAGAGGCCGAAGCAGGGATCGGGTACAACGAGGCCCATGCGGCCACCCGGACTGTCATTGAACGGTGCATCGGACTCCTCAAGATGATGCCTCGTCCGCTCTGGAGGTGCACTCCAGTACACCGCCTGGAGGGCCGCCTGCTTTGTTGTGGATCTGCTCTGTCGTCCACAGCCTCGCACAGCAGCGGGGCGATGATCTGGAGGTTGTGACGAGGAACTGGTGGCCACCTCGGAGGTGAAGGAAGAGAGGGACGGGACCGAGGATGATGAGGAGGCGCCGGACCAGCAGGGGCCGGAGGACGCAACCGGGGAGGAACCCGAGGCCCAGCCGGAGGCTGCAGGACAACCGGCAGTGGTGTGGCTCCGGTAAGCCCGGAGGCCCTCCTACTCGCCCGATTCACTAAGCATGTGGCCTGTTCCATGGGTGCATCCTTACCCACCTAGCACCCCCATTTCCCACCCTCCCAGGGTATGTCAACATCACTCCAGGTACTGGGACTGTCAGCGGGTCACTGTCGAGGGCAGGGAGGTGATGATAACCCGCAGAGAGCTGGGTTCTTGTACTGCCCAATCTATGCCATAGTCTGACCCCTGCCTGTCTGCTGAGCGCTCGCTCACATCCATCACCTGCACGTGGTCATGTATTGCGGAGGAAAGTGAAAGGCTTCCTACTGGTTCTGCACAAGAGTGTTTATTGTTTAATATATGTCCCCACTCTCCCGATGGTGCAGCCCCCCCCCCCCCCCCCCCCCAAATCACCCCCTACCTACCTCATCCCCGGTACCCTCAGTGATCCTCGATGTGCTCTGCACTCCTAGCTCTATCACTACATTTAGGTGTCTCCCCAGGTTGCATATCTGAGCTGGAGACAGCCAGCTGCTTACCACATCCCGCGGCCTTCGATGTCCCTGGCGGGCGTCCTCTGGGGGCTCCGGGGCCAGAGGGCCCCGGCTCACTTGTCGGTGGTACATGCACAGCCATGCCATCCTGTCCGTGTGCTGGCTGCGAGAAGCGGCCTCATCAGAGGAGTGGAACTCGGGGGAGCTGGTGGCCACCATCGCCACCCCATGGGAGGGGTCCGGGTTGGCACTCAGCGCTCCTTCCTCCCAGTCGGTGCCCATAGGACCCTGGGGTTCACCTTGAGACAGAGGGGGCAGCTGGTTCAAGCCCCGGCTGCCCCTGCATCATCTGAATCTGCCAGTCCTGGCGGTTCCCCATGGTCCACACCATCGTGTCAACACCCTCGGCGATGTTCCTCAATGACCGGGCCATGCTCTGCAGCGCCTCAGCCATGCCCATCTGAGAGTGGGGCATGTCCCCGCAGAACCTCATCCAGGTCGGCATGGTACTGTGTGACATCCCCCAGCAGACATACCTACAGGACCTTCAGCCATGGTCGTCACTGACTGCGCAACGCCTTGGACACCTTCATTCATGGTGCCGACGCCGTGCACCAGACACTCCACTGCGGTCGCCATCCTAGCAGTGTTGGCGAGTGCCAAGCATTGCCGGTGCCATCTCCTGCACCCGTAGACTCTGGGCCTCCTCCAATTGGTTGTGAATCAGCTGGGGTGATGCTGACATCTCCCTTTGAGTGTCCGGGTAACCCTGTTCCAGAGGCTCAGCATCAGACTGGGACCCACCTGGGTCCAGGGATCCAGCAGACCTCTGACTGCTGTCTTGCTTGAGGGTTCCTGCCTTCACCAGATGTACATCAGCAGCACTGCAGTGCTCACCAGATTGTGCCTCAAAGTATGTCCAATAACATTTACCATCGAGGTGCTGGTGGAGGGTGGGGATGACAGCTGTGATGTGACCACGGTGACATCCTCGGAGGTCTCCTCGCCCGGAATGGACCGGCACCGTCGGTTGCTGGACCTGCAGGAGAATGGACATGTGGTCAGTGGGAGGGATGGGTCAATCAGTAAGGCGATCACAACTCACGTCTGACCGGTCCTCCGGGTGGAGCCTGGTGGTGCCTCATCTCTGCGGCATCCACTAGCCTCCGCGTTCGTGGCCGCCCTGTCCTCGGCCACACCAGTCACCTCCAGAGCCCGCTCATAAAAGGAGGTGAGGATTCTCAAGTCCGGCACCCCTCCACTTGTCTGGGCTCTCTCGCGCCGATTATGGCAGATATTTTCCTAAGGAGACACAGAGAGAGCATCGTTAGCCACACGTGTGGTTCACAGTTGTGGGAGGGGGTGTTGAGGTGGAGGAAGGTTGAAGGGGGAGGTGGGTGGAGGGAGTGTTGAAGGGGGAGGTGGGTGGAGGGAGGACTGAAGGAGGAAGGGGATGAACGGAGGATTGGGGGGTTGCCTGTGTGGATACTTACTTGGGGGTTTGAGGGATGGGACGTTGGTGTCTACTCACTCGTGCTGCCCAGTGTAGGTCGTTGACCTTCGTCTGACACGAACGGCCAGTCCTCCTGGTCACACTGTCCGAGCTGACTGCTGCCGCCACCTCATCCCAGGCAGCATTGGTTTCCTTATGGCTCACCCTCCGCGACCTTCGGGGAACACGTCATCCCTCGTGGCCTCCACCTTGTCCAGGAGCCTCCTCAGATCAGCATCCCCGAATCTTGGGGCCGTTCTCCTCGGCTCCATTTTTGCAAGGGAGAGGAGGAGGATGGGCAATGGAGAGGAGGAGGTTGGCTGAACAAGAGGAACTTAAGTGCTGCTCGACCTTGTTAGCTGGGGGGGGGGGGGGGTGGGGGGGGGGGGGGGCCTCGCTGGGCCGAACGGCGGGAAATTCGCGACAATTCCCAAAATTGTTCCGGAGAATCACGCCCATTAGCTATCAAGCAATTTAGGACATCTGGAGACTGTGAAAATCACTATATAAGTACAAGGCTTTCTTGGTGCATCAAGCTACTTGCCAGCATTCCTGATCTCATGGGCATTTCAACCCCATTTGACAGTTCTTGCATCCAACATGGGAAATAAAATCCAGCCCAACAGAAAAGCAACTGTGTCAGGTGAGGGTTGGAGACAGCACTGACATAATCAAGGGAACTCCCTTTTTGTGAACACCTTTCAGAGAAGAGGAGGTTATTCCTCTGAAAGTGGGAGGAGGAAATTGAGAAAGAATAAACAGGGATTGAGCTCTCTGTGATGTCGAGGGAAAGGTACCTTTGCAAACTACAAAACAATGCCCCACCAGGGAAGTGGAGGAAGAGGGAAGAATGCCTCAATGATTCAGGAGAATAGAAAGGAAGAGCAAATATTTTATCAACTGGAGAAGGTGCCATGTGAATAAGAGAGAAAGGAGTGTATCTGTGAACAGGGACAATGCAAAAGACAAGTGTCTCTGTGAACTAAAGGAAAGAGCGGCTGGTGCATTATTTGATAGTTATAATGGCAAGGATCCCAGAACAAAATTAATTATCTCCTGTATGAGCAGTTTCTAAACTACAGCCAACATGGATTTGTATCAGATTTGTATCAGACTAATGCAATTACAGTTTTGAGTAAAATTAGGGGAAGGGTCGAAGAAGATAGTGCAGTTGATGTTATGTATTTAGGGGGCGATTCTCCAAATGGAGCCCAAGTGTTTGCACCGTTGTGAACACTGTCGCATTTCACGACGGTGTGAAACGGGCACGGGGACGACTGATTGGGGGCCAGCACGGCGCTGGAGCGGTTCACGCCGCTCCAGTCTCTCCTCCCGGTGCCAAATGGGCGCCGCGCCAACCCGCGGATGCGCAGTTGGGCGGCGCCAACCTTCACATTCGTGGGGGACTTCTTCAGCGCCCGACTCAACATGGCGTCGGTGTTCAGGGGCCGGCTGCGCAGGAAAGTAGGCCCGGGGTGGATGGGGGGGGGGGGGGGGGGGGGGGGAAGAGAAAGAGGCCGGCCCACCAATCGGTGGGCCCCCGATCGCGGCCCAGACTCCATCAGAAGCCATCAATAGGGACTCTATCGTATCCGCTCAGCCGCTCGGCTCATCTGGGCCGGAGAATCGGCGGCCCCGCCGATTCCAGCGGCCCGTGGCAGCCGCGCGCCAACGCAAATAGCGCCGATTTTCCGCATCGTGGCACGGTTGCGGCGATTCTCCAGCCCGCCCCCATAGACTTCCAGAGCATGTTCAATAAAGTACAACATGATAGACTTGTAAATAAAAATGAAGCCTGTGAGATTAAAGGGGAAGTGGCAGAATGAATACAAAAGAGGTCAGAACTATTCATGTGGAAGAGGGCTGATGCCCTTGCTTTTGCTTCTATAATCGCCCGCTGGAAGATCCTGCTCGGCTCGCAATCAGCAGCACCGCCCACAGCTGCAGACTGGCTGGCAGACCAATCAGAATTTCTCCACGTGGAAAAATTCACCATCTGAGGGTCGGACGAGGGCTACCAACTTTCCCCAGGACCTGTTCGAAGCCAGAAGCCAAGAGAGCGGGGAGAGGACATACGGGAGCCAACTGGACTGGCCATGAAGGGGGGGGGGGGGAGAAAGAGAAAGGGTAGGCAAAGAGATGGGGAAGGCTGGAAAACGGCGATAGAGAGGCCATGGGGCCGAGAGTAAGATCACAAGAAAAGGAACCCCCAAGGAAATGCCGAAAACAGGATACGTAGAGGAGAGAAGAAAAGGGAGGAGGTCAAACGACAAAGGGGTGAGGGGCACCACCCATACGTAAATAGCAGATGACTGCTTATTGTACAGTGAAGAGCCGAGGAAAGGACCCTGAAACACTAATGAAGGGGGCGGGGGGAGGGGAGGGATCAGCACAGAGGAAAATAACATGTACATTGTAACTGGCTCATTTATCCTTCATAGAATTTACAGTGCTGAAGGAGGCCATTCGGCCCATTGAGTCTGTACCGACCCTTGGAAAAAGCACCCTACCCAAGGCCACACCTCCACCCTATCCCCGTGACTCAGTAACCTTTCCGCACACGAAGGGCAATCCACCTAACCCCCACATCTTTGGATTGTGGGAGGAAACCGGAGCACCGGAGGAAACCCATGCACACATGGGGAGAACGTGCAGACTCCGCACAGACAATGACCCACGCCGGGAATTGAACCTGGGGCCTGGAGCAGTGAAGCAACTGTGCTAACCACTATGCTACTGTGCTGCCCCACCTTGCAAAATGTATAGTGTATGAAATGTAAAATCTTCCCCAAAAACTTTTTTTTACTGAATATGAAACAGACAGAGAGTTGGAAAGCAGGGAACAGCAACGAACATTTGCTTTTCAGATTGGTGGGAAGTCACAGTGGTTCTCTTCAGCGGTTGGTATTAGGACTGCTGTTCTTTTTATATGTCTTAATGGCCTGGTACAAAGGGCATAATTTCAAAGTTTGTGGAAGACACAGGGCTGGATTCTGCATTTCAGCTGCTAAGTGCCTGCTCAACCCGAGAATTTGCGGAATTTGTGAAACCCAAGAATCGGTGCCGGACCCTCACCGATTCTGCGACCGGTGAGGGGCCAGCAGCTGCGCCGGGTGAAACTCCCGGCTTCCGCGCCAAAAATGGCCGGGTCCCTGACCGCGCATGCGCACGGTGGTGACCTGCAGCTGTCGCGCCGTACAACATGGTGACGGCCATGCACGGACCCAACCCGCCATGCGTGGCCCCATAGGCCACCCCTGGCTACCCCCCACCAGCCCTCGTGGAAGCCCCCACACCCTCCCAGTCAGCACCACGGATCCCGGCCGAGTGTGGCGGCGCTGGACACAGTCCGCAGCTGCCACGCTAGGTTCCCAACCATTGAGACTACACGAATCCCGCACGGTCGGAAACTCGGCACATCAGGCACGGAGCATCGCGGGAGGGCCTGCCGATGATGCCCCAACGGCGTTGCAAAAGTGCGGGATACGATGGTGCCATTTCGGAGGGGGCGCAGCATGGCTGCCCAGCACCCAGCCCATTCTCCGCCCGATCGTTGATTACGATTTCCTCAGACTGTGACCCCTGGTTGTGGATACACCCACCATTGGGAAAATCCTTCCTGCATCAACCCTCTGCCGTCCTGTAGAATTTTATAGTTTCTATGAGATCCCCCTTCATTCTTCTGAACTCCAGCATTACAATTCTAGCTGATTCAATCTCTCCTCATACGTCAGTTCTGACGTCCCATGAATCACTCTGGTGAACATTCCCTGCACTCCCTCGCCAGCTAGAACATCCTTCCTCAGATAAGGAGACCAAAACACGACACAATATTCCAGGTGTGACCTCGCCTAGGCCCTATAATTGCAGCAAGACATCCTTGCTCCTGAACTTGAAGCCTCATGCAATGAAGGCGAGCATTTGCCTGCTTTACCGCCTGCTGCACTTGCATACTTACCTTCAGTGACTGGTGTGCGAGGTGTAGCCACCTGAGTTGGCCACTTCCCCACACAAAATGGAGAAACACAAAGACAGCAGGGAAATTGGACAATCCTAGAGAAACAAGCAGTTTGCAGACTTTTCCTGTGTATTCTGCCTGCAAAGAAAGCAGACAGCACTGAAACCAGCAGTTATACATATTGATGAGTGATCCCTGGGAACAATAGCTACAACAATTAGCTACATTTAAGACACTCAATAGCAAGTCAGACTCCTTGGCAACAACGGGAGTCCGAAACAAAGGAGACAAACAAGCCAGAAGGAACAGCCCAGCTATCAAGGAACAGCCCCAGTATTGGGGAATTCAAACCAATTAATTGGTATGGGACCCAATCGATTGGAAGTAAGCTCGGGGTCCGCCCAAAAGGGCGCGAAGCCCCTGGGACCTATAAAAGACAGGTCCGAAGTTCAGTTCACTTTCTTAGCCGGCCCTCCCAGCAGAACACCTTAGCAGCTCTCGAAGAACTTGACCGTAAGGAGGAGAGGCTGCACCACCAAGTAAGTGTCACACAACGCACGCTATGAGAATAGACACTCCTGACCCCTTAGTCCATACCTGCTGGAAGCCTGCAGATCCAGTACAGAGCAAGAGGCCATTGTTCCCTGATCCGGCGGGTTCCCTTATCCAGATAAGTATTGGCCTATTAGTGGTAGGAATAGTTTAGTCTTTTAGTATTATATGCATGAGTAGCGAATAACTGTGTATTAATAAACGTGCCTTGTTTTGAACCTTACTAATTGGTGTATTGAGTCATTGATCTGAACTTGAACCTCGTGGTGGTATCATAAGGATACCTGGCGACTCTAGAGCTAAGTAATAAAACAGAGCCAATTGAGTGTAAAGCGCACTCACCAGAACGAGCAACAGAGGACACCCAGATCTCGTTGCACGTTCCCCTCTCCTAAATTATGGCCATTCAGATAATAGTCTTCATTCTTGGTTTTGCTGCTAAAGTGGATAACCTCGCACTTACCCAAATTATACTGCAACTGCCATTCATTTGCCCATTCATTCAACTTGTCCAAATCACACTGAAGGATATCTACATCCTCCTCACAGCTCACCCTCCCACCCAACTTGGTGTCATCTGCAAATATGGAGTTAAGACATTTTGTTTCCTCATCTAAATGATTAATGTATATTGTGAATAGTTGGGGTCCAACACCGATCCCTGCGGCACCCGACCAGTCACTGCCCACTGAAAATTTGAAAAAGACCCTTTAATTCCTACTCTTTGTTTCATGCCTGCCAACCAGTTTTCTATCCACCTCAATACACTACCCCAATTCCATGCGCTTTAATTTTGCATGCTAATCTTTTATGCGGGACTTTGTCAAAAGCCTTCTGGAATTTCAAATACACCATACCAACTAGCTCCCCTTCATCAATTCTACTAGTTACATCCTCGAAGAACTGAGAAGATCTGTCAAGCATGATTTCCCCTTCACATATCCATGTTGATTCTGTCTGATCCTGCCATTTTTTTTAAAGTACTCAGCCATAAAATCTTTGACAATGGATTCTAGAATACATTAGCAATACATTAGCCACCCTCCAATCTGCAGACTCTGTTCCGCAGTCTATAGAATTCTGGAAGAAGTTCAAATATTCACAGAATGATGAGACAGATTTCCAGTAAAATACAGGTAACATGCTGAGAAATTATGCAAAATGTGTTTTAACACTCTCCAAATTTTGTTACCATAAAGGCAGCAGTGCTAACCACTGCACCACTGTGCTACCCTTATCCCATATTCTATTGAACCTCTCAGCCTCCTTCCATGACCCACCTGAGCTCCTTTTCCAGTCATCAGGAAACGTTGTTCCTCTTTTCCCCGTTATCAGAAGCTTATTGCTTTAAAGCATAGTGTACCGTACTTTCCGGACTATAAAGCGCACCTGACTATAAGCCGCACCCACTGATTTTGAAATTTTTTTTATTTTGAACATAAATAAGCCGCACACGTATATAAGCCGCAGGTGCTTACCGGTACATTGAAACAAATGAGCTTTACACAGGCTTTAACGAAATACGGCTTGTAACAAAAATAAAAAATTAGCGGTAAAGAATAGCCTACCAAGAAAGTCATTGGTCACTGTGGAGCGAAATCAATCCGATTAAGCTCTTAAGATTAACATAGAATCATCAGTTTGAAACATTAAAAATAAATAAATCATGTGTAAAAAGAAGTATTTTATTACTGATCGTAATCAAGATATCACCAACCCAGGTGATCAGAGTCACTATCCTCCTCTTGTGCACTGAAACCACTGAAGTCATCTCCTTCAGTGTCAGAGTTGAATAGCCTCAGAATTGCTTCATCCGATGTTGGATTGTTTTCATTGTCGCTCTCATCACTTTCATCCGGAGGCAAATTTCCCGCTGAGCTCATGCTGCCCTCTTCAACACGCAGCAATCCAGCTTTTCGAAACCCGTTGATGATAGTGGATTTTTTAACAATGCTCCACGCTGTCAGGACCCACTGGCAGACTTGACCATAAGTTGCTCTTCGCATGCGGCCCGTTTTAGTGAAGGATTTCTCCCCACTTGTCATCCAAGCCTCCCACTGAACACGAAGCGCCACCTTAAATGCACGATTTAAACTGATGTCGAGTGGCTGTAAATACTTTGTTGTGCCCCCAGGAATCACAGCTGGAATTGAGTTTGTCCTCTTGATGGCTTCTTTCACAGAATCTGTTATGTGGGCCCTCATGCTGTCCAAAACGAGCAATGCCTTGTTCCTGTGAAAGAATCCTCCCGGTCGCTTGCCGTAGCACTCCGTATGCCATTCATGCATTAGGCTTTCCGTCATCCATCCTTTCTTGTTGACTTTCACAACAATTCCTGTAGGGAATTTTTTTGGTATCGTCGTGCGTTTAAAAATCACCATCGGTGGAAGCTTTTCTCCCGATGCCGTGCAACTCAGAACACAGGTGAAGTGCGTTTTTTCATGCCCAGTTGTTTTCAGCATGACGGATGATTCACCTTTCCTGTTGACAGTCCGAGTGAGAGGCAGGTCAAATGTCAGAGGAACCTCATCCATATTTATGATATTGTGCGGGCCAATGGAATGCTCTGCTATCATTGCATCAGTGAATTTGCGGAAGTTTGAAATTTTTTCCTCGTAGTCGGGAGGGAGCTGCTGACACAAACTCGTCCGTACCCTGATGGACAGGCCTTTACGTCTCATAAATCTGAGACACCACGATGGTCCACCTCTAAAATTCTCAAACTTCATTGCGGTGGCGATTGTTTTGGCTTTCAGTCGGATCTGTACAGTTGAAACACCTCGGCCGTCTGCTCTCTGCATGTTGACCCAGTCTTCGAGCTCATTTTCTAGTTCGGGCCATCTGCTTTTCTTCCCTCTGAAAGCTTTAGTTGTCTTTTTGCACTGAGTCAATTCCTCACGCTGCTGTTTCCAACGTCTTATCATCGACTCATTAAGACCAAGCTCTAGTGCAGCAGCTCTATTTCCTTTCCCAACAGCCAGATCGATCGCCTTCAACTTGAAAGCTGCATCATATGCATTTCTCCGTGTCTTTGCCATGATGAGGGTGACAAAATGACTACCGTAATCAGAATGATGGGATGTTTGAGCGCGCTCGATTTAATCTAAACAGTAAACTAAAAAGTTACATTGTTTTACCTTGACCCGTTACGCAATTTCATTGGTTTAGTGAAAAGAAAGCGGGAAAAATCCATAAATAAGCCGCGTCGTTGTATAAGCCGCGAGGTTCGAAACGTGTGAAATAAGTCGCGGCTTATAGTCCGGAAAGTACGGTACTCTTCATGCCTTTGCAGTCATAAAATAAAAAATGAACATATCCCAAAAAGTTCAAAGTTCATTGTTCACATTTTTATACAATTAAACCATTCAGGCCACAGAAATGGTTCCCAACTTCCAAAGAAAGATTTATCATGATTGCCATGGATGACAACCAATCAGGAGAGACCTGATGTGTTGGGTACTCTGGATCTGCGGAGACTGCGTTTACCTTAGCAGTAACATAGACAGGCTACCAACACTTGTAATAGTACAACTCTATTTTATTTAACTAAGAGCTGTTGAACATACTTGCACTGTGGGTCGACACTATGTTAGATTGCTTGAAGACCTATGTCTAACTCAACCAGCCAATACTGCTAGCACATGGTGGATGTTTGTGCTACTGACTGCGGGCTCTGTCTGTCTCAGAGGCTGCATCTCGAATGAGCAGGAAAACTAGTGCCCTCTGGTTTTATAGTGACCGTGCCCTAACTGGTGATTGGCTGCTGTGTTGTGTGTGTTGATTGGTCTTGCAGTGTGTGTCTCTGCACCATCATATACTGATATGTATATTATGATATCCCTCCTTTTTTTTAAAATGTGTGCTCGTGGCAATAAATAATGTATGATGTGAATGTTCCTAACTATGTGTGGCATATGTGAGCATATTTACAAGATTATGTACAGAAACGCACAGATATTTACATTGGAAGGTGCCTAGTGCAGATGGACAATATGTAACAGAAAAATAACTAGAACAACAGTATGTACAAACAAGTGAGTTAATCAAACAATGCAACGAAACAGTCAGTTCATGAGTTCAGAGAGTCCATGAATTCAGACAGTTCATAAATTCAGTCTCTGAGGTGGGCGACGAATTCTGGTTGACCGCCTCAAGGGTGGGTCAGGGGCCCCCTGGTCTGGAATGGGCGGGACGGTGTCAGACCCAGAGGGTGGCAGAGTGAAAGGGAGATCTGCAAAGTCCGTAATGGTTTTGTCGTGATGGTGAGGCAGGACATGATGATCTGGTGGCGAGCGAGAAAGGAGTCGTAGTGCCCGCCTAATTCGGCGCAGAAGAGAGCCGTCTGGTAGACGAACCAAAAATGACCTGGGGGCCACTTGTCTGAGCACCACAGCAGTGGCGGACCAACCACCATCTGGAAGCTGGACACGGACCTCGTCATCAGGAGCCAGCTCAGGAAGATCCGTGGCACGGGCGTCGTATGCCGATTTGTGTTGGACCCGAGACAGTTGCATTCGGCGAAGGACCGGAACGTTGTCCAAGTCCGGGGCATGAATGGCCGGCACCGTTGTCTGCAGCGTGCGATTCATCAATAATTGAGCCGGTGACAGGCTGGTGGACAATGGAGCAGATCTGTAAGCAAGCAGGGCAAGGTAAAAATCGGATCCTGCAGCGGCAGCCTTGCACAGGAGTCGTTTTACAATCTGCACCCCCTTTTCTGCTTTGCCATTGGATTGGGGGTAATGGGGACTGGACGTGACATGTGTGAAGTTATATAGTTTGACAAAATTGGACCACTCCTGACTGGCAAAACACGGGCCATCGTCGGACATGACCATAAGCGGGATGCCATGGCGAGTGAAGGTTTCCTTGCACGTAAGGATGACCTCGGTTGAGGTGAGGTCGTGCAGCCTAACTACCTCCGGGTAGTTCGAGAAATAGTCCACTATGAGGACGTAGTCCCGGCCAAGCGCATGGCACAGGTCAATGCCCACTTTGGTCCATGGGGACGTGGCCAGCTTATGGGGTCGCAAGGTTTCCCTTGGCTGAGCAGGCTGGAATCGCTGGCATGTTGGGCAGTTGAGAACGGCGTTAGCTATGTCCTCGTTGATTCCAGGCCAGTACACTGCCTCACGGGCCCGTCGGCAGCATTTCTCCACTCCCAGGTGGCCCTCATGGAGCTGCTCAAGGACGAGGTTGCGCATGCTGCGCGGGATGACGATCCTGTCCAACTTGAGTAGAATTTCATCTACCACCGCCAGGTCCTCTTTAACATTATAGAATTGAGGGCATTGGCCCTTGAGCCACCTGTCTGTCAGGTGGCGCATGACACGTTGGAGCAGGGGATCGTTAGAAATCTCGTGGCGAATCTGGATGAGTCGTTCATCCGTGGCGGGCAGATTGGATGCGGTGAATGCCACATGAGCATCAATCTGGCACATGAAGCCCGCTGGGTCGCAGGGTGTGGTGACAGATCAGGAGAGTGCATCGGCGACGATGAGCTCCTTCCCGGAGTGTAGACGAGTTCGAAGTCGTACCGCCTGAGTTTAAGGAGAATGCGCTGCAGGCGCGGCGTCATGTCATTAAGGTCTTTTTGAATGATGTTGACCAGTGGCCTGTGGTCTGTCTCAACTGTGAACTTTGGGACTCCATAGACGTAGTCATGGAATTTGACGAATTTGCCCAGGCACTCTTTTTCAATTTGCGCATAGCGCTGTTCGGTGGGCATCATTGCACGTGACACATATGCAACAGGAGCCCATGAGGAAGCATCGTCATGTTGAAGGAGCACTGCTCCAATGCCGGGCTGACTGGCATCCGTGGAAATCTTTGTTTCTTTGACCTGATCAAGAAATGCCAACACTGGGGCCTTGGTCAGCTTCACTCCGAGTTCTGGCCATTCTTGTTCGTGGACGGGGAGCCATTGGAACTCTGTCGTCTTCTTGACCAGGTTCCTGAGAGCCGTGGTGTGGGAAGCGAGGTTAGGGATGAATTTCCCCAGGAAATTGTCCATGCCCAGGAAGCGGAGGACCGCCTTCTTGTCCTCCGGTGTCTTCATGGCTTTAATGGCAGATACCTTGTCAGCATCCGGCTGCACGCCAAACTGTGAGATGTGGTCTCCGAGGAATTTAATTTCTGTTTGACCAAAGGTGCATTTGGCCCTGTTGAGGCGGAGGCCATGCTCATGGATTCATCGGAAGACGCGTTGGAGGCGATCAATGTGCTCCTGCGGGGTGGTAGACCAGACGATTATGTCGTTCACATGTACGCGAACCCCTTCGATACCTTCCATCATCTCTTCCATAATTCTGTGGAACACTTCCGACGTGGTGCGCGCCTGCGCAGTGCGATCTTCGTCGTCGCCGTCCCCTCGGTCAGTGCGCGCATGCGCGGGAGCCCGCGAAAAGCACGTGAAATAGCCGCCCTCATCCAGGCTTTGGCCCTGGAGTTGTTTAATGGCTTGCACCCGCTCTGCCTCGTGGGGGCCTTGCCGCGCCGTTTCAGCCGCTTGAATGTGCGAGTATCGGTTAGTTGCGTGTTTATGCAGAACGCAGGTCTCGATGGCTATCGCAAGGGTGAGCTGTTTAACCTTGAGGAGCTGCTGGCGTAGGGGGTCCGATTGCACTCTGAAAACGATCTGGTCACGGATCATCGAATCAGAGGTGGAGCCGTAACTGCAGGACTGCGCGAGGATGCAAAGGTGTGTGAGGAAAGATTGAAAAGGTTCATCCTTACCCTGCAAACGATGTTGAAAAACATAGCACTCAAAACTTTCATTTACCTCGATGTCACAGTGACTGTCGAATTTGAGCAGTACTGTCTTGAACTTGGACTTGTCTTCACCTTCAGCGAACGTGAGAGAGTTGAAGATCTGGATGGCGTGGTCCCCGGCCGTGGAAAGGAAGAGAGCAATCTTCCTGGCATCTGAAGCAGCTTCCAGGTCTGTAGCTTCGAGGTAAAGCTGGAATCGTTGTTTAAAGATTTTCCAGTTCGCACCGAGGTTGCCGGTGTTGCGGAGCGGCGGGGGAGGGCGGACACTGTCCATACTACCGGATGGCTGATTGCTGGTCAAAGGCAGATCACTTGAAGGTAGGTCTATTAAACTCTAACATCACATACTGGTACCATGATGTGTCGGGTACTCTGGATCTGTGGAGACTGCGTTTACCTTAGTAGTAACATCGACAGGCTACCAACACTTGTAATAGTACACCTCTTATTTAACTAAGAGCTGTTGAACATACTTGCACTGTGGGTCGACACTATGTTAGATTGACTGAAGACCTATGCCTAACCTGACCAGCCTATACTGCTAGCACATGGTGGATGTTTGTGCTACTGACTACGGGCTCTGTCTGTCTCAGAGGCTGCATTCCGAATGAGCGGGAAAACTAGTGCCCTCTGGTTTTATAGTGGCCGTGCCCTAACTGGTGATTGACTGCTGTGTTGTGTGTGTTGATTGGTCTTGCAGTGTGTCAGTCAGTGTGTCAGTCAGTGTGTGTCTCTGCATCATCATATACTGATGTGTATATTATGACAAGACCCAAATATGTCTACCAGGTAGCTTCATAATCACCTGCAAAGAAAAACTGGAAACCTTTTCAAATTGGAAAAAATTAAATCCATTATTGATTTTCATTCAGCTTTCTAAATGTCGGCAAAGGAAATTGCAGGTGCTATCCAACTGTACGTGAGGCAAAAAATAGGCTGTTTATAAATAAAGAGGAATTGTTGTTTTAAGTGTAGAAACCCTGAAATAAAACTGGGAATTCAATTTCCAGTATACTTATATAGTTTTTTTTCAGTGGAAGATTTCGCAATGTGGCTTCATAAAAAGGTTACAATCCATTAAATAAGAATAACTTTGTGGTCAACGATACCAAATAGTATCAGCTGGACTGACAGGGGCAATTATACAGACAGCTTCCCAATGTCCTCATCACATTTTGGATGACGCAATATTACTCTCCCACTGTGTATGACACAGACACACACCCAACCTACACACAGTCTCTTACTATTTACATTTCTCTGTGTATCCCTATCATCCTATGTACATATTGCTTTCAAACACACCAAGTCCTCTGGTTTCCTCCCACAAGTCCCGAAAGGCGTGTTGTTGGGTAATTTGGACATTCTGAATTCTCCCTGTGTACCTGAACAGGCGCCGGAATGTGGTGCCTAGTGGCTTTTCACAGTAACTGAAATCTGGGGTAGCATTGTGGATAGCACAATTGCTTCACAGCTCCAGGGTCCCAGGTTCGATTCCGGCTTGGGTCACTGTCTGTGCGGAGTCTGCACATCCTCCCCGTGTGTGCGTGGGTTTCCTCCGGGTGCTCCGGTTTCCTCCCACAGTCCAAAGATGTGCAGGTTAGGTGGATTGCCCATGATAAATTGCCCTTAGTGTCCAAAATTGCCTTAGTGTTGGGTGGGGTTACTGGTTTATGGGGATAGGGTGGAGGTGTTGACCTTGGGAAAGGTGCTCTTTCCAAGAGCCGGTGCAGGCTCGATGGGCCAAATGGCCTCCTTCTGCACTGTAAATTCTATGATAATGATAATTCTATGAACTTCATTGCAGCTTTAATGTAAGCCTACTTGTGGCAATGTGGATTATTATCATTAAATCTATCTACCTCCGCATGTTTATGATCCTCTTTACATTCTCGTCTCTCTGTATATCCCTTTTCTCTCTCCTTTCATCTGCTGATCAGGTCTGCAGCCAGAGTCAGGGCTCTGACCTTGCTGTGATGCTAGATCTGAACCCATGACCTATTGGCCTATTGAAAGGAGCTGCTGAACATGTACAGGCTGGCCAAAGAGCAGGTGCAGGCCAGGAGTACAGAAAATAGTCTCCTCTGGCCACACAGTGAGGAGGAACTCAACTTGGGTAAATTCAAGGCAAGATTTAACACACCAAAGCTTCAGAAAACCAATCAAAATAATCCAATGGGATTTAGATGGATATTTATTTATAACATCTTACTTTTGACAAAGCAGCCACCAACTTTTCCCTTCCCTTGAGAACGTATTCTAAACTTGTAAAATTTAATCTAAACCTTTTCTCGTCATATCTGCCACACTGTGTACTACGGAGCATAAACAATCCAGTTAGTCTTTTCACACATTGTTAATTATTAGATTTATAAAACAGTTGTTGGGGAATTTTTAAATTTTTCTTCCATTCATAATGTCGCAGAATATTATTTGCTTCCTTCCACAGAAATACCATTGGTTTTCTATGAACTACAATGTACATTAATTTATCCATTCAAAGACTAACTGTACCACAAGGTATGCATTTCAGTTTGATATATAGCTCTGAACTGTAAGGCCTACCTTAGATAGACTGCAACTAACAAGACTCTCCCCCAAGGATCTAATGTACAAGAACTAATCAAAAGGGACTAGAAACTTAGATAGAAGACTAGAAATTGGAGATGCCTCACAACCCATGTGAACAGAACTTTTGAACCCTTGGCAAGAATAACATCTTTGTAATTTGAAGGCAAGGGAAAATTGTATGGCTGGTATCACATCACTATTTTCTACATAATGTGCCTGTGAGTGATTATGCCTGGCATGCCCGTAGGCTGAAATCATAGGAAGCAACTGCGTCCAAATGACACTAATTGTAATGAAACTGGAAGATCACAGTTTTAAATCTCATTTAGGCCTTTCACCCCTTCTTTCATACACTGTTCAAGTAATGTGCTTTATGAACTCTATCTCTCAGTCTTTGACATTTTCTCAGGCTCTCTGTTTTGTTTCTCTGTAAGCTTTAATCCACTAAAATGTACAGCACAGTGACTGTTAAGAGGAAGTAAAGACCATGAGCATATAATAGTTCCTTGCAGCAATAAATTGAAAGCAAATTAAAATTAGGGGAGTGGATAAAATCAGCAATGAGAAAATACAAAAAATATTAGCTTTTCTAACAAATATTTTAAAAACTGAAAATCATTTTATTTTCAAGTGACGAGTGCTTGCAGATTATCCTTACAATTAAAATGCTTGGAGGACTTAACCACTGTGTACAACCATCATACTATAAACATCAGGTTCAGTTCAACCATCATACTATGAACATCAGGTTCAGTAATAAATCAGTAACAATGGCTACTTATTTAGCAATTTTTTTCAAAGAAATGAATGCAATTACTTTTATAAATTTATTTTCCTTTATATTTTCAACAATGATTAACTAGCTGAGATCCAGAGTTACATTATCATATTAACATGTAAACATAATAACATTTGGATTGAAATATTTTCTTAATTCCAAAGATTCCATGAGAATTTTAATTTATGCTCTAAAGTTTAGTACATTTCTTCTCTATAACTCCACTAAAAGCACAATGGGCATTCTGCATACTTTTGAAAGCTGAAAGGTCAGTAAGTTCTCAGTCAATTCCACTAATAATATAATCATACCTCACCTGATTTCCCTCATCATTCAAAACAAATTACATTTCATTTATATAATATCCCCCTGACTTCCTCTTGCATCATGTACCTTTACAGGGAATGTACTACCCTGATGAATTAGAGGGGCCCCTTGTATTCCATGCAGCTTTAACTTAAGAACAGTACCTATTTATGTAATATAGGCCATTCTGCCCTTCAAGTCTGCTCCGTCATTCAATTAGATTGTGGTTTATCTGTCCCTCACCTCCATTTTTTCTTTGTCCATATCTCCTGACACTCATACGTAACAAAAAGCCACTGATTTGAATCTTGAAAATTACAATTAATCCAATATCTGCCTTTTGTGGGTGAGAGTTCAAAGATGTGCGGGTTAGGTGGATTGGCCATGCTAAATTGCCCGTAGTGTAAGGTTAATGGGGGGATTGTTGGGTTACGGGTATATGGGTTACGTGGGTTTAAGTAGGGTGATCATTGCTCGGCACAACATCGAGGGCCGAAGGGCCTGTTCTGTGCTGTACTGTTCTATGTTCTATTTTCACAACCCTGTGTGTGTTTAAGCAATTACCATTTAGACAAAAATTGCAATATTAAGAATATTACTTCAGGAAATTATTGCCATTTATGCAGAAAGTAAGTCCACTATAGCTTCCAGTTTATCGAATAATCCTCCAGACGGTAAACATTGTCACTGGTAATGCGCAATTTAATTTTATAACCTGGTTCAAAGTCACATTAATTCATTATCATACCATAAACCTATCAAAGAACATAAGAAACAGCAAGTAAGTCTTTGAAATAAACCAACAAAGTATCATTTCCAAAGAATTTTCCCTTACATCTCTGAAAATAACTTTGCCACATTACCTTAAACGTTAACCTTCGTGGTGGGTCTCAAAACATCAACTTTATTTACAAACAAAACAAATTAGACCTGAAAGGTACTTCTTTTTCTGTCAATTAACTAGCCACAACATACAGGTGGTCCAAACTGATCAACATTCTGATACCTGTGGGTTAACCTGCTATTCATTCTATATCACCGCAAATCAGGAATATCCAAATGCTGGTTATTTGAACAATTGCGGAGAGGCCAACATCTCAGTGTATGTACACTTTAATGCATAGAGTGCAATTTATTGGTTGTTCTTATTTGACACAAATTCCTATCCTATGGAATTGATCACAATAAACCATTGCTGTCTTTGAGCTGCTATTTCTAAAATACCTCCCAACCTTAATATTTCATGGCTTATTCTGTTTTGAGTGGCATACCTATATGAAAACGCGGACATTATTCTGCGTGCAAAATCTGCATTCCGAAATAAACTTGTAGTCATCATTTGATATCCAATTGTGATCAAGTAAAATCACTGATCCGCCATGAAATTACACAGTGCTCAAGCCGCATCAATTGCGAACACTTACTGCAGTCAGAAGTATTTAACTGACATCACTGGTGTTCAAGTGACATGGAATGAAGCTGAGAAATCACGAGCATCAGCAAAGACATTCAACTGACATTTTAAAGTTTGTTGTGGGAAACTATTAGCGATCACAGTTAATAGACATCTGATTTTTCCAAATCCTCAGTGCGCAGCTCTTATAACATCAGTCTACATTCACCTTACGGGGGTGCAAACACGTCTGCCTCACAACTTGCAGATGATCCCGTCCCAATGGATGAAGTAAAGTGAAATCAGTATCAGCACAAATGAGATGTTGAATCAGGAGCTGTGGGCAACACGGTGGCACTGTGGTTAGCACTGCTGCCTCACAGCGCCAAGGACCCGGGTTCAATTCCAGTCTTGGGTGACTGTCTGTGTGGAGTTTGCACATTCTCCCCGTATCTGCGTGGGTTTCCTCTGGGTGCTCCGGTTTCCTCCCATAGTCCAAAGATTTGCAAATTAGGTGGATTGGCAATGCTGAATTGCCTTTTAGTGTTACTGGGTAACAGGGATAAGATGCGGGCATGGACCTAGGTAGGGTGCTCTTTCAGAGGGTCAATGCAGACTCGATGGGCCGAAGGGCCTTCTTCTACATCTTAGATTTTCTATGATTCTAGGACACATTAACACTTTTTAAAATTAATGCGGATGCATACCCCAGATGGTATGCTGGAAGTCCCGGATGTCCACCAGGCAAGGGCTGCATGGGAATTGCCTGGGAAGTTTAAACTTCCAATAGGTAATTACCCTGCATCTAGAATCCTCCAAAACTCTGATTTAAGTCAGAGACTTTAGATGCTGTTATGGGCCAGGGTTTAGAGAATGTATATCAAGGAGTTCACCTGACCTACAACTGTTCATAGATTTTGGTTATGAGGAACACATGGGCCTACTCTTCAGGTGTTATGTAACAGAGGCCTTAAGCACTTTAAATCAAAACAAAGTTTATTCCACAAATTCAGTTAACATTTTACAAACACACACAATATGCACTTTTATTAACTACAGACATACATCCCCCACACACACCTACAGTACTCTATATTTAACCCTTGATAACTTCCCTTTCAACTGTCTCAATTTGAGAACAACATCCTAGACCAGCAAAACCCTTTTCCCACAAAACAGTAGGTTTGAATTCGTTACAGAAAACAGATATCATTTTAAATTATCAAATTATCTGGACACCTTTTAACATAGAGAGAGACCAAAATAAACCTTCTTTGTCTGAATGCAGCTCCCAACTGTCTGAACCGAAAGTGAAACACAGAGCCACAAACAGCTCCCAGCTCAAAACGCAAGTAAAAGACAGAACATTAGCCCAACTTCAAGATGGTTTCATTTTTCACCTTTTCACTTTCAGAAAAATTGACAACAAAAACTTTTTTTAAAAAACAAAACCAAAACAGGCAAACAGTAACAATAATACAGTCCATTTTACGTCTTCTTCCACCGTCGAACCTGCTTCACTTCATCATATTCCTGACAAAGCATCGGCAATCACGTTATCTCATCCTGCCACCTGTATAATTTTTAAATGAAATGGCTGCAACAATAAACTCCATTGAACAAGTCTGGCATTGCTATTCCGGAATCGCTCCAAAAACGTCAATGGATTATAATCAGTATATATAATAGTTTCAGACAAACTGCTGGTCACATATATGTGAAAATGTTGCAAAGCCAGCACCAAGCTCAAAAGTCTGCTTCTCAATCGCTGAATACTTCCTCTGGTGATTATTCCATTTCTTTGAAAAATAATCAATAAGCCACTCTATTCCTTCGTCGTCTTCTTGCAAGAGCACCGCACCTACGCCCACATCACTCGCATCGACAGCCACTTTGAATGGTTTTTGGTAATTTGGGGTGGTCAACACAGGATCAGTGCAGTCCACTGACTCCGCCGTCCACTGAAATTTGCTACCCTTCTTCAGCAAGTCCGTCAGTGGAGCGACCACACTGCTAAGAAATCGCATTATCTCTCTTCATGTCGAGCGTATTGGAAACTACCCAATAACGTTTGTTTTCATATCCCATGAGACCATTTAACCCTGTCCAATTGTACGGCCAAGGAAAGTGACTTGGGCTTTTCCAAATTCACTTTTGGCTAGGTTTATCACCAAACCTGCCTCCTGAAGTCGATCGAATAACTCCATCAGATGTTTTAAATGTTCTTTCCATGTCTGGCGGAAATTGCCAGATCGTCGATGTATACCGCACAATTGGGTAATCCTGAAACAACTTCGTCAGTTAACCGTTGAAATATGGCTGGGGCGTTTTTCATGCCAAATGGCATAACTTTGAATTGGTAGAAACCATCTGGAGTCACAAAAGCTGAAACTTCCTTCGCCCTTTCGGATAAAGGTACCTGCCAGTAACCTTTAAATAAATCCATTTTGAAATAAAAGCTGATTGTCCCCCTTTCTCAATGCAATACGTGGAATAGGATAAGAGTACGTTCTTGTAACTGCATTAACCTTTCTATAGTCCACACACAACCATTGGGTACCGTCTGGTTTCGGTACCATCACTATGGGTGAGCTCCATTGGCTGCAAACCACTTAAATTATGCCATTTGTAAGCATACTCTCAATCTCTTTGTTAACCTGTGTCAATTTTAAAGGGTTAAGTCTATATGGATGGTGTTTAATTAGAACAACATTTCCCACATCTATATCATGTATAGCCATTTTAGTACTTCCCAACATATCTCCACAAACTTGCTCATGTGATATCAATAACTCTTTCAGGTCAGTTCGTTTTTCCTCTGGAAGGTAATTCAACAATTTATCCCAATTTTTAAGAACATTCTCATTTTCCAATTTAATTTGAGGGATGTCAATTTCAAAGTCATCTGGATTGGGTTCTTAACTTTGCTCTCCTTCCCTTTCAAAGTCCCTTTTAAGCATATTCACATGACATACTAGGTGAGTTTTTCTTCAATCTGGTGTTCTTACCACATAATTCACCTCACTTAATTTCCTTTTAATCTGATATGGTCCACAAAACCTTGCTATTAAAGGTTCACCTACCACTGGTAACAATACTAAAACTTTGTCTCCACTGTCAAAACTACAAACCTTTGCTTTCTAGTCCGCTACCTGTTTCATCACATGTTGTGCAACTTTTAAATGTTGTCCAGCCAATTCACCTGCTCTATTTAATCATTCCCTAAAATTTGATACGTAATCCAATAATGTAAGTTCTGACTGCTCACTCGCCAATTTTTCCTTTATTAATTTAAGTGGTCCTCTAATCTCATGACCAAAAACTAATTCAAAAGGACTGAATTTGGTTGACTCATTAGGTACATCCCTAATTGCAAACAGTGCAAATGGAATTCCTTTATCCCAATCATCTGGATAATCTTGACAATAAGTCATCAACATTGTCTTCAATGTCTGATGCCACCTTTCTAACGCTCCCTGCGATTCCGGATGGTACGCAGTTGATTTAAATTGTTTTCTTCCAAAGCTATCCATAACTTCTTTGAATAACCTTGAGGTAAAATCTGATCCTTGATTCGATTGTATTTCTGTGGGTAATCCACATCTAATAAAGAATTTAAATAACTCCTCCACAATCTTTTTAGCTGTGATATTGCGTACTGGAATGGCCTCTGGAAACCTAGTAGACACATCCATTAGAATCAAAAGATACTGATTTCCACTTTTTGTTTTAGGAAGTGGTCCTACACAATCAATTAGGACCCTTGTAAAAGATTCCTCAAATGCTGGAATGGGTATTAAGGGTGCTGGCTTTATCACTGCTTGCGGTTTCCCTATCACTTGACATGTGTGACATCGACAAAATGTAACTACATCTTTATGTAGTCCAGGTCAATTAAAATGTTTTTATATTTTAGTTTGCGTTTTCCTTACTCCCAAATGACCTCCTACAGATACCTCATGTGCTACTCGCAACACCTCCTTTCTATACAATACCGGCAATACCACTTGAGGAACGTCTGCCCACTTTTCATCCGCCTGCATATGTAAACGTCTCCATTTTCTCATTAAGACATAATTTTTACAGTAATGACATTCTGGTATACAGACAGATTCCTCCTCCGTGTATGCTTTCTGATACATCCGTTTTATTTCTATATCTTTCTGTTGTAACTCCGCCAATTTCCCTGAACTAAAAATATCTACCTCATCCCCCACCTGTTCTTGTTCTTTTCCAACCATATGATCAAAAATAGTTTCTGATAATTGAACTTTAACTTCATCTTCACTCTATTCTCCTCTTGTCTTAACCTGTGACTTTGCGACCTTGTTACTACACAATCAAGACAAATCCAAGGATATTCGTCCTTCAACACTTCAGTTGTTTGATTTTCTACTGACTTATCAACCACAGTCGGCATCACTTCCACCTGCGATCCAGCTACATCATTACCCAAGATAAATTGTATTCCTGGACAAGATAGTTTCTCTATTACTCCTACTACCACTTCACCACTCTTCACTGGACTTTCCAACCTTACATTATATAATGGAACACTACTCTTCTCACCCGGAATTCCATATATCACCACCTTTTCTGACAATATTCCTCCCAGAACTACATGGGCGAGATTCTGCCGTAATCGGCAGGGCGGTCAACTCCGGCGGGAGGAAGTAGCGTGAACCACTCCGGCGTTGGGCCGCCCCAAAGATGCGGAATCCTGAGCACCTTCAGGGGCTTTGCCGTCCCTGAAATGGTTTGCGCCACGGGGAAGGGGCTTGGTGCCATGCTAACCGGCGCCGAAAGGCCTCTGCCGGCCAGCGCGAGTTGGCACATGCGCAGGAGCGCCCGCGTGTGCTGGCGTCATCCCAGCGCACGCGCAGAGGTCTTCGGCTCCGTACCGGCAATGGCGGACCGCTACAGCCGCTGGTGCAAAAGAATAGAGTGCCCCCATGGCACAGGCCCGCCCGCGGATCGGTGGGTCCCGATTGCGGGCCAGGCCACCATGGGGGCACCTTCTGGGGGCCAGATCCCCCCCACCCCGAGAACCCCGGAGGCCGCCCGCGCCACCATGTCGTGCCGGTAGGGACCTATTCTAATTACCGGATCGGCAAAAAAAAACAAGCGGCCACTCGGCCCATCATGGTCTGGAGAATGGCACGATTCCCACCCCCATCAAATCCCCGGTGCCGAAGAATTCAGCAGCCGGTGGGGTCAGGATTCACGCCCCACCTGATATCTGCTCATCTCTTACTATTAAAGATTGACTAGCTCCCGTATCTCTTATAGTTGTGACTTCTTTACCTCCTCCTCCTGGTACAGATGTGAAAACTTTACCCACACAAGTAAATTCTTTAAAGAGATCTGGCACCTTCTTATCAATCACCTCTCGATCAGGCTGCACAATCTTTTGCGCCTCCTTCACTTCACTTGGGCTTTCTTTTACCACTTTAACAAACCCCACTGGCTTATCTTCTTTTGCCACATCAGCCTTCCCCGTGCTTTTCTTCAACCACCAACACTGTGACTTTACATGGCCCAGTTTATTCCAGTGAAAACATTTGAAACTTTTCATTTCTCATCAACCCTCCTGGATTTAGTTTTTAATCTGAGGTACACTCTCCTTATTATCTCCCATCAGATCAACTTTACCTTTACCACTTGAGTATTTCTCTTTTCACCAGTTTCTATCCCTCACAGACTGAAACTGATGTTGGAAATCAAACTTTGATTCATGAACAAATTCCTAAGCATCTGCCATTTCAGGTGCTAATCTCACAGTTTTAACCCTCTGCTCTTCCACATGAGTTCTCACTACATCAGGAATTGAATTTTTATACCCTTCTCCAAAAGTATAATTTCTCTAAGAGCTTCATACATTTCGTCTATTTTCAAAGCTCTTATACACCTATCAAAATTACTCTGTTTGATCCTTTCAAACTCCATGTACATTTGACCAAATTCTTTCCTTAAATTTCTAAACCTTTGTCTGTAAGCTTCAGGGCTAGCTCATATGCACTTAAGATGAAATTTTTCACCTCCTTATACATCCCAGATGCCTCCTCTGATAGTGATGCAAACACTTCACTGGGATTACCTACCAACATTGTTTGAAAAAGTAATACCCACATGTCCTGAATGTCATTCATTTAGCTACCTTCTCAAATGAAATGAAAAAGGCTTCTACATCCTTCTCATCAAACCTTGGCAAAGCTTGGACATATTTAAATAGATCCCCATTAAGCCTTTGACTATGCCGCTCATGCTCACTATGCTCATCACTATCCTCACACTGTACGTTTCTCTTTACATGGGCCAATTTTAACTGACTGTCATGTTTCATGGCCATTTTCTGAAGTTCAAAATATCTCTCTTTTTCCCTTTCTTCACTCTCCTTTTCTTTTTCCTCTCTATCTTTTTCTCTCTCTTTTTATTTTTCTATGATCTGTACTTCCCTTTCTCTCTCTTTTTGTTCTGCTCGGGCAATTTCTTTCTTTTTCCTTCATTACGTACTCAAGCTGCTTTAATTCTTTTTCATGTTCAAGTTGCTTGATCTGTAACTGAATTCTTGCCATTTCCAATGGGTCTGACTGTGTCTCAAGCAATTTTAAATCTTCAGCTACCGCCTCAATTACCTCTTTTTTTGTATGTTGTCAGGTAATGTGAACTGCAATGTTTTTGCCAAATCTAAAAGCCTTTTTTAGTCTCTGTTCATAAGGCCCTGCGTGTGACCTTCTCTACCCCCAAAAACCTCTGAGCCTCTGAAAGTGCCATTGGCCACAACACACTTCCTACTTAAACTGGAACACCACACCTAAAAAGCAAGCACAAATATGCTCACCCCTCACAGTCTAAGTTCATTAAGCCAACCCAATCACGAAAGATAGACTTTTAACCCACGAGCCCCCAATTTGTTATGGACCAGGGTTTAGAGAACACCAAATTATATCATGGAGTTCAGCTGACCGACAACTGTTTATAGATTTTGGTTATGAGGAGCACAAGGGCCTACTCTTCAGGTGTTATGCAACAGAGGCCTTAAGCACTTTAAATCAAAAACAAAGTTTATTCTGCAAATTCAGTTTACATTTTATAAACACACAATAAGCACTTGTATCAACTACAAACATACACCTCCCCACACAGCTACAGTACTCTATATTTAAACCTTAATCATTTCCCTTTCAACTGTCTCAATTTCAGAACCATATCCAAGATCAGTAAAAGCCTTTTACCCAAAACAGTAAGTTTGAATTCTTTCCAGAACACAGTTATTACTTTGAAGTTATCAAGTGATCTTGAGACTCCTTTTTAACACGCAGAGAGACCAGAGAAGTCGTTTCTTGTCTGAATTTAGCTTCGAACTGTCCAAACCGAAAGTAAAACTCAGAGTCACAAACAGCTTCCACCTCAAAACCAAAGTAAAAAGCAGAGCCAGAGCCGAGCTCCACCCACACATTGACATCACTGCAGCCATTTGGGAAGACAAACATTTCTTAAAGTGACATTCCCATGACAATGGTTACGGCTCTCGGAACAGAATAATTACCCAAAAAAGGTAGGACGAATAAAACCACTTCTAACTCCTGGATAACTATGGTACTGATTGACCCCCAATTCCCACACTCTTCACCACAGCACCCCCCTCCCACGATAATTTCCCCACCAACTATCCCCCTGACCCTTGGACTACCCTATCCTTCCCTATTCCCCATTCTCCCCTCCTAACCCTGACTGACCACACAACTCCCCACTGGCCCCAGATCTCCCCTAACTTTCACTCCCCCTCCCGCCCGACAGCTCCAGCCCCAATACCCCATGAAGCCTGGAATGGGGGCTGGAACACAGGTCAATGCAGGTACGTTTCCAAAAGAAAAGGAGGGGAGCAGTCCAGGCAAGGTTCAGAGTTGGGTGTTGCTAACTTCCGCCAGGGAAGGGGTATCAGGAAGGAATTTGGAACGGGATGCTGAACTACAGGATTGTGGTTTGGAGCCATAATTGGGCAGCAGGTCTCTCCAAAATCTGCGCGCAATATGTGTTTACCTTTAGGGCCATGATGTCAAACAAGCACATCGTTGATGATAATGAACACTGTGCTTTGGCAACCAAGACTCCAACTTCTAAGACTTTGCAATCAAGACTTCCAAGTTTTATTTTATGAATTTAGAGTACCCAATTATTTTTTTTCCAATTAAGGGGCAATTTAGCGTGGCCAATCCACCTAACCAGCACATCTTTGGGTTGCGGAGGTGAAACCCATGCAGACACGGGCAGAATGTGCAAACTCCACACGTGCAGTGACCCAAGGCCGGGATTCAAACCCAGGTCCTCAGCGCCGTAGGCAGCAATGCTAACCATTGTGCCAGGTGCTGCCCCAAGGCTTCCAAGTTAAATGATGCACTGACCATCATGCTCACTGATTCAAGGTGGCATAGTGGTTAGGACTGCTGTCTCACAGCACCAGGTCTTGGGTCACTGTCTGTGTGGAGTTTACACATTCTCCCCGTGTCCGGTTTCCTCCCACGGTCCAAAGATGGACAAATTAGGTTGATTGGTGATGATAAATTCCCCCTCAGTGTCCAGGGGTGTGTTATGGGATTAAGGGGATAGGGCAGAATGGATGAATGAGTGGACATGGATAAAGTGCTCTTTCGAAGTGTTGGTGCAGACTCCATGGGTGAATGGCCTCCTTCTGCACTATAGGGATTCTATGATTGTTCAACTGAATGAAGAATCAATGTCAATTTTTCTTTTTTTAAATAAATTTAGAGTAGCCAATTATTTTTATTTTTCCAATTAAGGGGCAATTTAGCGTGGCCAATCCACCTAACCTGCACATCTTTGGGTTGTAGGCGTGAAACCCACGCAGATATGGGGAGAATGTGCAAACTCCACACGGACAGTGACCCAGGGCTGGGGTTCGAACCCGGGTCCTCAGCCCCGCAGTCCCAGTGCTAACCACTGCGCCACACACCACCCAATGTCAATTTTTCTGGTAGTGAAGTAATAGATGATATAATAGATAATAGATATGACCAACATTAGCCCCGTTCTCTCCTCCCCCAAAATTACCCCCATTTATTTCTCCTTCCCCGCACCCCACCTTGCCCCTCTTTTGTACCCAGTCTTTCCCTCACTCGTTTCTCCTTCTCCAACCTTGCCCCAGACTTCTTTCTTCCAAGAAACCTGCTCCTCCCCTCTTCTCTCCTCCCCCAACTTCTCTCTGATTAGTTTCTGATGCTGCTCTTCTGTTTCTCATCCAACATGCATTCAATTTTCTAGTTGCACACAGCTTACAACACATCCCACCACTATAGGCCATCGTAGGCCTGTATGGTTTTCCACATCAAGGAAAATCCTTGCAAGCAAACAACTGCATAAGCACATTCTTGCGCCAGTGCAGTTTTTTAACAATGCTGCCAATATTCTGGAATATAGCCCACACTTAAAGCAGCACTGTAATATAAAGAGGGGATGATTTAATCCCAATCTCAATAAACAAGATTTGACATTAATATTATGGTTGTGTATATGTTGGCACAAATGAATTTCTGTTAAGCATTTTAAACAAGTGTTGTAGATGACAGCACAGTTGCACCATGACAGAAAATGCAGAATAATGAGGAACAGCTGAGTATGCAATTTCTTTCCCAAGAGAAGACATCAGGACTTCAGAATGGAAAAGTACTCAAATGGACTCCAGAATCATAATTTTAGTAGCTAAATGCTCCTGGGAAGTAGTGAATATTTGCTTGTCGGACAAATATTTCTATCATTCTAACAGATATAAACAGACATGTCATTCAATTTGTTCCACAATTTCTCACAATTGAAAAGTTTGAAATCAAACATTCTTCCTCAGCCGCTCCCTTCCAAGCAACATATTAAAGGGTGTAGTCAATGTAATTGAAAGGAAAACCAACTGGCCAAGACAAATATATGGATTATAGAAAAATGAAACTAAGTTGATTAAAAAGTGAACCACTTTGATTCTGTATATATAAACCTGGATGGTTACAGGAAATATGAAAAATGTTTCACAGTAACTTTACAAATTGCCAAAACACACGTTTAGAGTCTCATACTAGAACCATCACTAACACTCATCTTTTTTTAAATGTAACTGGCACAGATGTTTCTGGCCCTTAATAACTTTTGACACAAGAGTAGACTAGAAGTCCAGATAGTACTGAAGGATACGGACAACAGAAAGTAAGGAGTAAAGCCAAGCAGCCCTTACATATGGTTTTAGAAACTATCCAGACTACTGGAATCTACAGCAGCCTTAATTTACTTGAATTCAAATATAAAGTAACCAGTGCGAAAAGCAGTGGAGGACAAAACGAGATAAAGAAAAATGTTGTCATCATTCATATTTGTGAGAGAGTTTGAAAGAGTACTAGAATAAGGTTAAATAATTAGTACGTTGAGTTCAATCTTGTTTTATTTAATGTTTAAAGAGCAGCTTCTCTTCCTGCAAACATTTCTGCCGAGTTATCCTTCTGTTCCCCCAAAGGAGCCAACTATGGTATTAACATCGCTGAATAAGACTTTGCTTCACATCAAAGATACGTAGTCAATGGGCTCACAAAATGTGACTTTTGGAAGTTTCCTCACATGCTGCATTTCTAATCATCGCGTTACACTGACTAACTCAACCAACAATGTTCATCACGTTTACAGAAAATATCAAGCATCTTTGCTTCAATTTCTAATCTAATCTGAGTATGTTCAATTGTTCATCACCTGGGAGTACATCAAACTTCTTTCTGACAACATTATCAACTGAAATTTACTCAAGCTTCACAACGAATTAAAAGATTTTTCTTTCACCTTACAACAACCATAAATGAACAGTGAGATAGAGAGGGAGAGAGAGATGCCTTCAAGCTGATTTGTCCAGTCTTTGAAAAGATATGAGAGCTGGTGATTGTCTGGTGGTGTAAACAGATTACTTTGTAGATCATCTAAACACTCAACTGGATGGACTCTTTGGTGTGTATCTTCCAGTGGTATGGATTTGGCAAATTAACCTTTACTCTCCAATCTTGGTTCCAGCACCACAGACAACAAACACTGCATTACGGCACATTAGCCAAAAATGAGTTTTCAATTTACTTGTTCACATACCAAATCAGCCACAGCACTGGAATTTACCCAATCATACAGTTTTAAGTGCCACGCGGTGTGCAAATACTTGAGGGACATCAGAGGATCTGGGTGAGGTGTGAGGGTCCCTTTAAGAAAGGTGTGTTTTATCAAATGGCTGCTGTGATGTCACTGAGTGGGTGGAACTGGGCTGTGATTCTGTCTTTAACTTTCGTTTTGAGCTGGAAGCTGCTTTGTGGCTCTGAGTTTTTTAGTTTCGTTTTCAGTTGGGAGCTGCATTTAAACAAAGAAGGCGAGTTTCTGGTCTCTCTCTCTGCATGCTAAAGAATGTCTCCAGACTTCAAAGTAATACCTGTTGTCTGTAAGGAATGCAAACCTACTCTTTTTGTAGAAAAAGGGTTTTTGGCTAATGGATGTTGTTGGAAAGTTATTAAGGATTACCTATAGAGTACTGTATCTTTGGGGGGGGTATTTGTGTTGGTAGTTGATAAGCTGTTTACTGTGTGTTTATGAGACATTAACTGAATTCATAGAATAAACATTGTTTTGTTTAAAAATAATTAAGGTCTATGTTGCATAACACCTGGAAAGTGGGCCTTTGTACACCTCATAACCAAAATCTATTAAAAGGTGTAGGTCAGGTGAACTCCATGATATACTTTGGTGTTCACTAAACCCTGGCCCAAAACACAAGGGACAAACTTACCATCAAATCAGCTGTTAATGCAGCAGTGTGATGCACCAGTCTTCAGGACAGTTCAAATTTCCTGATCTCGAATCTACTATTACACCCCACTCAACACCCTTTGAACTGTAGAGCTGAAAAGGAGATACTCGTAAAGATGGTGAACATGTGGCACAGTGGTTAGCATTGTTGCCTACGGCACTGAGGACCCGGGTTCGAATCCCGGCCCTGGGTCACTGTCCGTGTGGAATTTGCACATTCTCCCCGTGTCTGCGTGGGTTTCGCCCCCACAACCCAAAAGATGTGCAGGGTAGGTGGATTGGCCACGCTAAATTGTCCCTTAATTGGAAAAAATAATTGTGTACACTAAATTTATTTTAAAAAAAGATGGTGAACATTACAGCAATTAAATGTTTGATGAAATGTTAATACTACGTGCATGCAAAGATTTAATGGATTAGATGCAAAGTACATCACTGATATCAATTCAATGGCTTGCATTTGGATAGATTAGGTAGGGTACTTTGACAACTGAAGGATATTTGGAAATTGGTCTCAAATTAAAAGCAATTCTGAAGATTTGCAACAGGATCAGTGCATTTATAAGGTGTAACAAGATAGAACTGAGATCGAAAAGTGTTAACATTTTAAGTCAGATGACAACTAAATGCTAGGCATGAGCAGGATCTTAAGTTACGCCCTGGACTTCATTGTCACTGGTCACAAGCAACTTCACAAGCACACAGTGGGTAGAGTCGGAGGTGGTGATGGTCATGGAGAAGAGAGAAAGTATAAATTAGAGCGAGTAAGGGAGACAAATCGACATAAAGAGACAGACTAGAGATAGATAAGACATATTCCCACAGTTTTGGATTATGGACTTAAATTTAAATGAAGCATTAGCAAAATCAATTACAGTGTAATTAAACTGATCTTGGAATTGCTCTTGGTGTATCTTCATGCTGTAATTTAAAGTCCCCTTGCCGAAAGCAACTACAGAATTTTAGTCTTTCAGCTGGCTATTTGGCGACTCACCAGTATTCCGAGCTAGTGGGACACAAGCTCTGGAGACCCTGCCTGAAAATAAGAACCAACGTATTACTTCAAAAAAACCTCTAATTGCTGATGCCTTAAATTTCACACATCGGATCACTTTCACATTCTGGAAAGACAACTGTCAATCAGCAGTAATTTAGGAAGATTTTGTGATGAGAAGGCACAACACGTGATATCACACAATATAACAACAGTCATTAACTATTGTTCAGTATATTTTCTTAAAGCAGAAAACTTGTGAATTTGGCATGCTACTTTCTCAAAAAAAAACTACTCAGGTAATTAAACTCATGTCTTCACACACAACTGTAAAAAGAAATAAGGTTTTCTTTAAGTTCAGTTTTAAATATGGAAGAAAATTGATCATATTTTATAACTTAGCTATTAATCATAAGCATTCATGCTACAGAACTACTTTGTAGATCATTAATCCAAAGACCTATTCTAATTACACTACACATAAGGCGGCAAATGTATACAAGCTCCAGAGCATGCCATTTTAACACAGACAGGATCTACCTTCACATGTTATAAATTGAACAACAAAGTCTCTGCAATTATTTTGATTCAGTATTTCGAAATTAACAGCACCGTTTTTTAAAAAAGAATAAGTCAATACTTTTTTTCTTTACTATTGCCTTTTTTATATATCAACACCAATCTAAAAAGATAAACAAGTGCTCCTACCATTGTAAGTTTGCTTTAAAAAAACACGTGTGACTCACACGACAATGTCTTTGCTTCCGTATTTGGAAAGCATTGAGCCTACACTCTGTGCCCTCGTGTTCAAGTTTGACACAGATCAGGAAGTCACACAATGAGCTTTGGGTAGGTAGCACCGCATGAACCCATGGTTCCATTTTTTCTGAAAATATCTTTGTGCTGTCTTGTAATGGGGCCATCCAAAATCTTTCACTGGATCTGCAACCGCCCACTGTACCAAGGAACAAATTCCCTCCCTCTCTGTGCCTTAAATATCCTATTGTCTTTGTGAGAGTAACATAAATTTTGCATACCACGGAATTTTGAGATATGAGTAATCAATATTCTGAACCAATAACTGCCCTTGATTCATTTAACTATGCAACAGAAGTTTATTGCTGAATTTCAACTCAATGCCTCTACACCCACCCCTGCCAAATCTCCCTCCACCCCCAGTGACTCAAATACAAATCTGCTGCATTTAAACCAGTTTAGGATTATGGTGCAGGATGGCAAATAATTAGCTTGAGGAGCAGAAAAAAACTAATGCCTGTGCACAGCATGAATGGCATGTTACTGAGCTACAATAATACACAAGGCAAATTGGATGAGAGACAATTTTTTATTTGAATTCTTAAACTGAATTTTCCTCATAATATCTAAAAAGGAACCAATTTAAATCTTGTGTGAAGTCTCCCATAAACAGAAACATTTTAAATAATCTGTGCACCATTCTCCATCCAATACTCAATTCATAAAGACTTGTATAAGATCATGTCAGCAAAGCTTTAGCTAATTTTCCAGATTTTACACAGCTATGTGACACTGTAGAACAGATATAAGTGACCAAATTCAATTTACATTTACAAACTGAGAAACTGGTGTGACACACAATGTTGGTTGCGGATTCTTCCTTCACAATGGTGGTCCGCCAGTTGTAATCATTTTTTTTCAAACTATCTTAGAAGCGCTGAGAGGGTTCCTCAAGATAGAGATGCATTCTCTCTCTCACATGCCCTCTGGCCACGAATTGGCCAATGCAGCCAAAATCTTGCGCTACTTTCTAGTTCAGACTCTGTGCTGCTAAGTAACAATTCTTCAGTATGATTAAGACGATGCATTGTGGCTTGGAAATACTCAACAAGTCTGACAACATCGGGCCATTTTCTGCTTTTACTTCAGATTTCAGACATCCACACTATTTTCGCTTTGTGCACGGTTGCTTGCCCAGTTCACACGGGTCCTGGTTCCCCTTGAGTGGACATTGTGACAAAATGGTTTTCCAGTCACAAGCTCCAGTACAAAACCCCAGCCAAGGTTTGTGGACAACAGCAAATGTAATGATTGGCGAGTACTATTTGTTCACCGGTGCCAGAGTATTGCTTGTTTGTCAAGTACTGACTTAAGTATAGATTCATATATGCAGCAGGTTCACTTCAGGCTCCATAAATTGATATTTTTATGGGAACATCTTTACAAACCTGATCCAACAGTAGCAATGTAAGTGGGCAGTTGTTTTAATTTACAGTAGTTTACATTTTTTCAAATGTCTTTTATTATTTTTTCCTGACCAAAAATATTTACATTGCTCCCTGAAAAAAACACAGGAATAATTTAAGTGATAGTCTAATACTGCAAAAAATATTGGTGACGCATGACAGCTCTTATCCACTGTTAAGGGAATCAATGATACATTGGAGGGAGACATTATAAAACTACATAATATAAAAATAATGAAATATAAAATAAGCACTTGCTGAAACTGTCAGCATATTAAATGATTTATTAGCATATTTATTTTTGGTGCGGTCAAATATGTGGATAATATTACAATGTTTATTCATCAAAAGAATGAGATCTTCTATTGTCAGAAAACACCTATTGCACTGATAGTCTCAGCCTTCTTTTTAAAAACTCTGCTCTTACTCAAACTGTTGAATGTACATAATAATGTCAAAATGTCAACACAAACTTTCAATATATGTCCATGTTTTTTTTGAATTTGAAGGTTTTATAAATGTTTAACATCTGCAAGGTAGCAAAACTGGTGTCAATTTCTATACAGTAGCTAACTTGCAGGCGTAAATGCATTACCAACTATTTTAAGAACAAGGTATAAGGATGCTTTAATCTTAATAATAAGTTGTTCAACATTATGTCTCCAAAATCTTTTCTGTCAAGATATACATAGTTTCTCATAGATATAACTGCTGGTAATATTTACAGCTCTGGCTGACAGCATTTTAATTGAAAACTGTATGGTTGATTTTTTTAATTGAAAAATTGGTTATTCAATTGAAAAAGGAAATACAGTATCAAATGGAAATCAGCTTAGACTTGTTAATTTTCCATGGATTTATTCATGTTCTTAGTGCAGAAACATTCAGATACAGTGAAGCACCTTAAAAATGTCTAATGTGGACACTAAATCTAAATGAAGTGTCAACATTCACCATGACGCAATTAATGACCATAGGGAAGGTCCCACTTGAGTGGAAAACAAGCTGACATGATACCTCTTCTCCAGAAAGGTTATGACAGAAACCGGACTACCTGCAGATCCATTATTCTGATATTGCTAACAAAAACTAGTACGAGTAACTAGGAAGAAAGTTCAGGAGTGTCAATATGAAAAAAAGTAGTCCGTACCATTTCAGAAAGGGAAAAGGATGAAAGGTCATCAAGCTGAAACATCAGGCAGGATTCTCGTCCCTGGGTCCTGAACCCACCATTGGGATGAATCGCATGTTGGCAACCCATAAATGCAGACACTGGGACTGAGAAAGCGAATTTGGAGGTAGCAACCAATTAACTGTCTGCCTATGGAAGAGGATGATGAGCAGATCCTGAGTCTGGGGAGCCAATAGGAGACCGACCAGCAGTCAGACATTGGCAGCCCCACCATCAGAAGTAGACACTGCTTAAGTATGTAGAGAGTCAAAAGGGCACCTCTATTCCCAGTTACTATCCGCAAAGCAGTAAATAAGTCAGCCAAAAGATTATGGCCATTGGATATACAGAGGAACGTCTGCCACAGTAACAGGCACTGTGGCCAATCTTTGTAGCAGTGCCCTCTACATTGAATAGAACCTCTGGCTCTGGTATCTATCCAGACTCACACTGGGAGGAAGCCCCCATATTATGGGTAGCCTTCTGACGATACAAGTACTTCATGCACTGTCTGGAAAGTCCAGTCAGCATCAGGACAGTGCTCTTCATTAAGCCCTCAAGGGCTTAAATGGTTACCTTCCGCAGCCGGGCAGGTGACTATTCCCATCATCATCCCAACTCCTGCATAATGCTGTGCAGGCAGGAACATGTCATGGAACCAGCCCAAAGGCATTTCCCTCCTGTTATTAGCCGCGACCCGCCTCCAGACTCATCTATTAACTCTGTTTCTCTCTCCACTGATGTTGCCAGACCTTCATTTCCAGTATTTTTTGTTTTTAGATTTCATAAGGCCTAATATTGCCTCACTTATCTAGACCACTGAAGGGGAAAAACCCAATACTAAAATATTTCCAGACTTCCAGAAAATATTTGATAAAGTTGTACATGAATGACTGCTACACGAGGTAAAATAGCATTTCAAGGTGAAGCAAGAATTGTTGAAAAGAACTAGAGAAACTGGTAGCAGTTAGTGGAGTAGTAACATGTTGTGAAGATGTACTGATTGGAATGTCCATGGATTAGTGCTGGGAGCATGACCAATCTACCTAAAGGGTCTGGGTTCAGAAAAATAATACAAATTGGATCAATTTTCATGTTCCATTTAACTTTCTGGGTCGGGAGGGTGAAATTACTTAGAATTACAACAAAACAATCTCTATGCCACAACCAATCCATGGGCGGGATTCTCGACCCCGCGCCGGGTCAGAGAATCACTGGGGGCGGTAGATGGGCGCGAATCACGAGATGCTGTTCCGACTCCGGTCCGCCGATTCTCCAGTGACCAGAGAATCGGCGGCAATGGCGCCGGCGGTTGGGGGCCGCGTTGGCGATTCTCTCTGCGCAACGGGCCGAGTGCCCACCGAGTTTGGCCGAGTCCCGCCAATGTAGTTCTCGTGTGGTCCTACCCGGTGGGACCTCGACGTTCTGGCTGCGGTGGGCGGCCTGGTTGAGGGGGGAGGGGGGGCCTACACGGTGGCCTGGCACACGACCAGGGCCTACCGATCGGTAGGCAAGCTTTTCCCAGTGGGGGCCTATGTTCCACCGTGCCAGGCCCCTGTAGGTCTCTGCCATGTTGCGTCGGGGCCGGCGCAAAGACGCAACCCACACTCATGCACAAACTCACGCCAGCCATGGCGCGCATGCGCTGACGCCCGTATCGGCAGCAAGAGCAGCGCGAGGCTCTCCAGTTGCCGTGCTGGTCCCCTGTGCGGCGCAGGATCGCTGATCCTCGGGGCCAGATGACGCTGTCGTAAAACACTCCAGCGCTTACAACAGCGTCAACACTTAGCCCCAGGATCGGAGAATCCCGCCCTTTATCCTTATCCCCATACAAACAATAAACCTGATCCCCTGTCTCTGTCTTATTACTATAACACTTCACTCCCTTTTCCTTCAACCACTATATACCTACTCTTAGATGTTGATATGGTCTCTGCTTCAATCATTAACTCCAGATTGCATTCCTCAGTGTCATACGTACCATGAAACAAAATTCTACAGTTCATTACCCAAAGTTGATTAAATTTAATCGTATAACTACATTGCCTCAGTTTAGGCTGTTCAGTCACCAGCAACTGTCTGTTTCTATCCACACTGTCCCATTCCTTCATTTTAAACCTGTCTTGCCTAATCACTCCATAATCTCCTCTGTTCTGAAAGCAGCCCCGATTTTTATATCTTTTCTTTGCGTCTGTATTTTTGGCATATTTCCGAATCAGCCCTCAACTTCTACTCTCTATTTCCTCCTTTGAGGTTTTAACTCTAATTTTCTATCTTCCCGCTAATTCTTCCTTAATTTTCTCTGTGATTCTTTGTCAAAGGTTTTCTGAAATTTGACTGCATTTGTTCCATCAGTAATATGACAGCCTCTCAAAAGATGCACAATCCTCATTTCTGAAGGTCCCATTTTGATCTATTATTTAATGAATAAATCTAAAAAGTAACAGGAAATTCAACTTGTCCAGTCAAGTCACTGTTTTTAAGTTAGGCCATTATGCGGAAGCTGCTCTCATGGGGCCACACCTTGAATACTGCATACAGGTCTGACCACTAAAGATGTTTTTTTGATTGACAATTTCTGGTTTTCAGGTTTCTTGTGAGTGACGAACAATGTTTCTGATGCTTATCAGAACAGTATATGCTCTGTACAACATGTGAGCCCACTTCCCTGTTCTCAGTCAATAATTCAAATGCTCACATACTCCATTTCTTCTGATTTTTGCAGCGAATCATCTACCATAGCATGAAAGCCTCAGCTCTGCTAAATGTTTTTGACTCTTCTGCCATATTTTGTACCACAATCACAGTCCTACAAATAGCTGTCAATCCACCCACTATGTACTTTGATGATGTTTATTGATAAATAAACCTAACTTTTTCCTGTCCATCTTGCACGTTTGACATCCAGATACTGCATCGCACAAGGCTCGGGATTAAGGAAAGACTGATACATAATTGCATTCACCCTGAGAAATACCAGCCATTGTAATATTCTGACAGAGATATTTGCACTTGACTCAATTTTGGCCATAAAATATGGCTACATCTATTTAGTGCCGGCCAGATTTAAAATATAAAATAAATTTAGAGTGCCCAATTCTTTTTTTTAATTAAGGGGCACTTTTTGGGTTGTGGGGGTGAGATTCACGCAGACACGGGGAGAATATGCAAACCCCACACGGACAGTGGCCTGCCAGATTTTCAGTACAACTCCTATTCATTGCTCTCTCATGGAACCAAAGTCATTCTGATCATATAGGACTGAATTAAAAGATATGTTGAACATGCAAATTAACTAGGTACTTAAAATGATCACACAAAATACTGGTTGGAGGATTCCATGGCCTTGATTTGAACATCCATTCCCCTAAAGCCGAAAAAGATTAGGAGAGTGTTAAATCTTGAAAGTCAAATTGACACTCACAAATTGTTGCATTCCTCTCTGCAATAATACTAACATTTCCCTCCTCCTCCATAAAAGTCAAGGGCTACTTGCCTGAACGACTTTTAAGTGTAGCCTCAAGATTTATCTTAATCAATGGCGTAATGTATTGGGTGGATGAAAATTCAATTTTAACTTTCAATGACAAACAAATATTGGAATAAATTCTTACCTCTCCATGCTTAACCGGTGTGATAAGACCCCTTGTTACAGCCATTCGAAATATACTCTCAGTTGCCTGTAAATAAAGACAATTTTTAGAATGCATAAATGTATTCTGAATGGGTACGATTCAAAAATGTTACTCATGGCACTGAACAATCTTTCATTAGTAGGCACTTACATCCTGTAAACAAACCTCTTAAAATGCTCATGTTGTGAACCCATCTGTCCTGAAATGATGATTGCTATTTTTTTTTTAATTCTCATGCTATTCAGTGGGCCAGTGGGTGAGGGACAAACCAGATTTGGAACATTTCAAACTTCTCCCTACATGTAGCTATGCGCACTTCTGGAAATCTCTTAAATATTTTATAATGCCGTAAAGAGATTCGTGTCCCCTCACATTAACAACGGTCCTGCATTCCCCCCACAACTCTGTCTCTCTTCTCGTCTCAAATGTTTATCCATTTAACCCTTAAAAAAATTAAATATCCCTGTCACTGTAATTCTCCATGAAAAGTATTCCACACTTCAACAACCTTGATAAAGAAAGTACTACTAACATCTCCTCATTCGCCTGGTTTTAAATTAGACACACTTCATTTTTGATTTTTTATCCTGAGCGAATAATATTTCTCTGTTCACATCATTTTTAGAATTTGTGACGGGTAGGCGCTTGACTTTAACCCACAAAGTTTTAGCGGGCTTGAGAGTGCAGATATTCTATTCCAATGTCAGTTTGACTTCACACTTTTAAAAGGGACCCGTGGAACTAAGGAACAGAGAAGGCAGCAGTGAGAATAATCAATCAATTATATTGAAACATTCTCACAAACAAAACTGGAAGTAAAAATGCTAGGATTATAAATCACACTGCAATCATTGTACAGAAAGCCAAAAGAATGATTGAGACAGTTACAATCCTCATGTGGAAATTATAAACCAAAATTACTACATTTACCAAATCACCTCCAAAGAGGAAATGATCAAGATTCCACTTTTTGTAGCTTTGCTTTAACACAAACCAGATCCAACTTAAATTAATCATGTATTGACAAGAAAATGCTACTTCAATGTAAAGGTACCTTTCACTTTAAATAGGAGGTGCTACAAAGATACATCTAACGCAGGCATTGTCAAACTCGGGGGTCGCGGGCCGGTGTCGGGAGGGTCGCGGAGCCGTCCGTCGCTGCGCTCACGATCGCGCAAATCTGCGCAGAACAGCCGCAGCAGCCGGCTTTTAATAATGCCAGCTGCAAGCTGCCTTCAAAATGGTCAGGAACAGATAAAAAATATTTGGTCGCACTGCGCATACGCACCGATGATTATATGGTCGCAGCCTTTTTTTTTCAAGTCCGGGGGTCCAAAGGGACAATTGGGGCCAAAGGGACCCAAAACCATTTCCCTCATTTTTGTCAGCAACAAACAAGGTAAGAGAAAATGGTGGGTCGCGCAGGTCGGCCGGCGTGGGTCGCGAAGGTCGGCCGGTTGGTAAGAATGGGTCCCTGGAAAAAAAGTTTGACAAACACTGATCCAACACAACCAGAAACATTTGCATCACTCACCACAAAAATGTGGTACTACACAGTTACACAGTATGCTGTTCTTTATTCAGGTCGGGGAGGTCAACAGGTAGGGCAGGTCAACAGCTATCCGACAACAGCTTCAGGCTTCTCGGGTAAAACTTCCACGAGCAAATCACACTCTTATAAAGGTCTCTCTCCCTGGGTCATGACAGTCCAGATGGCATACTTTTCCAGAGTTTCTTTTCAACTGACCAAACAATAACACCCTGGTTCATGGTTTGGACACTTCTAGGGAAAACACCCAATTCATTAGCATCTCTGATCTATTCACACTGTTTCCCAGGCTTTAGACCTTTTTGGCTGGGTTGCGCAATACGTCTGTGATCATCACTTTTTTTCCCAAACAGGAAAACTGAACTCTTCCTGAGAGTGATTTGCTTCTTCTCACAAGAATGCTCTGTGTTCCTCTTACTGTCTCCACCTATTTTTTCTTTGTTTGCAACTGCGTACTGATCACTTTTACCTTCTAGATCTTCTGCTTGTCACTCTCCTTTACACCTGCAGTTCTCCTTTTTGTCTGCCAGCCACCTGGCTTCTTTCCTAGCTAGATTCCTGCCTGTTAGTACTGCTTCATGGTCAAGGGTCGCCAGGTCACATAGATCAATATATGTCTTATGATCCCAGAAATTACAATTGAACCCTTGGCAATTGATGCACTCTTAAAAGTCCCCTCTAAACATTCTTAAACACACTTATAGATTGCACAGACTTTCAAACAAATGTCACATTTTCCTTACTGTACCCCTTTTGGTCATTGGTCTTCACAAGATATAAACATGGGGAGAAGACAGAAATTTAAATCCCAAAATACAACCTTTAAAAAAGTAATTTTTAACTTTAAAGAAAATCTGCTATTTTTTCTGAGGTAGTGCGTTATTGCACATGCAGTTTTTCATCAATAATTATGAGTTATTAAACCATTAAAACTTGAGTTACTCCTTATGGAACAAGGCTGAACTTACAGTGAGAATACTATGATGGATAATTAGTTTAAGTCCTCACCTTAATAGTGATCTCGATACTGATTCCATTATCATATCCCCTGTGCAGGAGCGGATTATTTCTGACAGCATTTTCTAGATCTCCAAGTTTAACTGCACATATCCAGATGCCAGATATCGCTGTCAGTTTTACCTAGTAATAAAGGTGAGCACTGACATCCTTGCTGTTATTCCAGCTAGAAACTCTGGGGCAATATGTGAAAAACATTCTTGAGCCTTCAGTGCCTCAGTGTAAATAGCCCAAAT